>NC_064882.1:17577907-17883311 GCF_929443795.1 Astur gentilis
GAAATTTTGTTTTCAAATACACATTAAAATCTATGGGATTAATGGCAGTTTACACTGGGAGCTGCAGGTAGAGAACTTTTATTCCCAGCCATGATGAACAAATTAGAAAACATCCAGCTTGTCCCCCAGATCTCAACCAGAGTGATGAAGATAACAACAACAAAGAAGAAAATCTCTCCTCCCTCCCACCCCTGCAACAGTGCAAATGCAATACGGAGCCTCTCACATGCAATAAAACCAAAATTCCTTGCAGGTTTGATTTATTTTGGTTTTTTACATAGCTTTCTTTTTCAGATAATGCATTTTAATTGCATTTTAATACTTGTATCCCAAATTGCAACAGAAGAGAAGGATACTCTAATATATGTATTTAATAATACATAACACTTACAGTATCTGCTTCTTTTCCATCAATCATCTCCAGATCTTTCAAAAACCACTTTTCAACTATTTCATATTTCTCCTCTCGATCCACTCGCAAGTGTTTAACCATACATATTTCTACTTCTTCACTTTTAGTCACTGCAAGAAAAACATAGTTTAGATATGCAAGGAAGTACTTCCCAAAACTTCCAATAATAAAAGACTTAACCAAACTACATTTTAGATGATAACCTAAATGATGATGGGCAGGGCTGTATAGAACTGTACGGGACTTAATAGTTTTATTTCGCCCTGGTAGTAGGAATAGCACCATGTTCTCAGTGTATGGAAACTTGTCAGCTTTTGGTAGATTTGGGCTTCACCTTACCTGTCCTGTGAAAAGAGAACCTTGTCTGTGCAAAAGCCTTTCATCTGAATTCACTAGCAGTGCAATGAAAGCCTAATTCTGGATCTGTATGGATAATCCACTTATCCTACTCACTTTGAGGGGGAATCTTTTGGGGTGCTGGAGTCAGAAAATTGCAAAACTGCTACCAAGGCTCTGTATTTACATGACTTGTGCTATACTTTTCATTCTGTGGATGAAGTTCTCTTATGAAGCCATCATTTTTTTAAAGCAAAACTCTTATTTCCCTCTAAAATATGTAAGTAGGCCACTTCACAAAAATAATATCAAAAATATTTCTTAAAGCTTCACGTTGCCCAGGGCTATCTTTGTAGAAATTACTATTTTCCGACTTAGGCAGGAAATGAGAGTAAAAAGAGTACAAAGACACTCTTTGCAATAACTACCGTTATTAATTGATTACATTGAGTGCTGCATAGGAGACTAGATTTCTGTAACACACAATGAGTGTGAAAAACACCCGAGCCTGAGCAATCTCCTGCACATCCAGCATGACAGCTGCAGGGCAGGCCACTTCCCCGAGCCATCCGGTAGCCTAAGGTAAGGGCAAGATGTCACCCAGCTCCTGGCAGGAGCATTTTGACTTCATAGCACAAGGCTACAGATGCAGGAGCAAAATTCTTTTGTTTCTAAACACTGCCTGAATTTTTGAAAACTCATTTTGAAACTCGACTAATTTTATCTTATTCCTGATAAAACATCTCTTATGTCTCACCTGTTTATAAGAAAATGGTTATTAAATAAAGACAAACAAAGGATGTATGTTGGAGATACGCCTTCTTCCCATTGCAAAGAAAAACAGTGGAGAATATATAAATCGATTATAATTTCTCTCAGCCTATAGCTTCCCTGCCTGGGGAATACAAATCACTTTTGCTTTCTTTTCTGGTCCTATCAGTCATAGTCGCTCAATGATTTTTAACCAAAGGACCACCACTGTATTATCTTCCGTAGAGAAGTTACAATGGTTTTCATTTGCAAGCAAATCTAGTAGGCTAATCTTCGAAAGTTCTCTTCATACTTTCAGTTTCTCCCATTTTGTTTGTTTGCTTGCCTGCTCGTGAGGGGATATGTTGCCTCTCTCAGAGTTCAAACAAAAGGAAACAAGCTCAAGCCCCTAGTCCTGTCAGAAATACAACGGGATGTCCCACACTGCCACTTCTCTACCCCTCATGCAGGAGTAGAAATCTTATGATGTAAGGACAGAGCACAAATGTGTTAGGAATAACAAAACCAGGAGCGTGTCCTGCCCAGTGGTGAAACTTGGACGGACTATTTTCAACTAAAAAAACCCAAACAACTTTATTTTCCTGCATTTTAGATAATGCTTGTTCTTGCACTCAGTTAACAGAGTTAAAATTTAATTTCTTACATAGAACGTGAACTCAGATCTACCATGTCATCCTATTAAGCTCTAAAAGCTTTTCTCGGGGAAGGCACTGCTGTGGCAATGCCTTCACAGAGCACAAACTATTTCTTAAGGTCTTCCATGGACTGAACACCTTTTTTAGAGTCTCTGTTGGATAATGCGATGTTATCCTTACTGTTCTTCTCAGGCATACCAATACAGGGTTGTGAAAATCCCTGAATGTGGTTACATTTCAGCTGTGTGTTCTTCCAGGGTTTATAAAGCATTTAGTGAAAGGACACTATTGCCTTCACCTAAGAAGTGGGACTCGTTATTGTGAAAAGGAGGGAAAATAATGTTGGATGTATGGCACAAAAATAAGATTGTTCAGTTACCCACACCAAGATTTTCTTGTAATATAGATTTCAAAAGGCATAGACCTCTAAAGTTTTGCCTATAGTTTGACTGATTTTTTTATTTTTTTTTTCTGTTATGGTAATTTGAAATCAGCAGGAATGTACTGAGGTTGCATTGCAGGGATAAGATTTTAGATAACGTGTTTTGCTCCTACAGAATCACAGCAGATGACAGTAGCTGCTGGCAGCTGGATGCAACCCATCTTTCAGAATCAGATTTCCACTCTACTCACCACTTACTTGACTATGCCTGAATGTATTACGAGAGTTTAATACTGGGTACCGAAGAGATCCCACTCTTAGTACTCTACATAAATTTTCTTTTATGTCCTCAGAGACTTCCAATCAGTTAATCCGATTAGAGGCTTTCTTTAATGGCTTGTTCTCCTCTACCTTAAAAAGAAATTTTTAGTAAAGATTTTAAATGTTATTTTTCCTCTTTGGATGTTTCACAACAGCGAACTGTTTAGATCTACCACATGCAAGTAAAGATACTCCTACTGGATAGTTTTGTAAACTATGAATCAGGTTGGAATTTCCGTACGTTTAGAAGCTCTGTGATGTTCAGGAATCCATTTCTTAAAACTATTTTTACGGTTCTAAAATACAAAGCCTGTTCTACTAAAACTACACGGGTGCAGGGAACATAGCTTGCTCAGTATTTCCAGTAATCTGTAAAACAACTTGAATATTCTAGAGACTTCAGATGTTTAGAAAGATAATGGTCACAGAATACGGTTGACATCATCCCTTGTTGGGTGTTAACCCAATCTACGTCTCAAGTGTATACATTATTTCTACCTGTTATATGTATTTTGAACCCGAAGAGGAAACAGAGTGGAGGAAGCATTCCCTCCTACCCAACTGCTTACCGACGAGAGCATTTCTCTGTTTGAGTATCTTTCAGTGTCGTAAAATAAACAAGCGAGCTTTTCTGAAGCTCTGTTCTAAACCCGTTATGAAACAGTTACACCTGAAATCAGGTTTAGTAAAGAGCCAGATAATTACGTTTACCCCTGCCAGCAACCTTGTTTTACTCCCAGTTCGTGCCGATTACTAGCTCAAACGCGTGTTTACTTAAACCACAAGTCTAGCTTATTGTTCCCAAAGTAATCGGGACAGTATGTAGGACATCGGGCCGCGCGAGAGCTCTAAAAATCGCCAGCGGTTCCTGCAATGTTAAGGAACTGTTACGCTCTCCTGTGGAAACGCCGGTCCGAGCCCCGGTGAGGCAGCGAGCGCTCTTTTAAAAGCGGCTGAGGCGCCCGCAGCGCTGCCGCGTCCCGAACGCTTGCCGCGGTCGCCTTGGAAGCGCGGCGGGTCTCCCCTGGGAGCAGAGCTCAAGCCCGTATGAACGGCAGAGGGGCGATCGCGCCGTTTTCCGAAGGCTGCTGGCAGCGCGGGGACAGCGAGCTGGGCTGCGGGCCGTGCTGGGGCGCTGCCGGAGCTGCGGGCGGCACCGGGGCTGCAGCCGCTCCGCTCCGCTGCCCGCTCCGCTGCCCGCTCCCTTGCGCGCCCTCGCCGCCCCACGCACCCACCCGCGCCCAGGCCCACCGCCCCTCGCACACCCACTCGCGCACGCCCAGGCGCCGACCCGGCCCGCCGGGCGGGCAGCCCCGGTACCTGCGGCGCAAAGGTAGCAGCGCTCGGCGCCCGAGCCCTCCACCTCGATGAACTCGCGCAGGCTCTGCCGCCGCGGGCCGAACAGCCTCTTCGCCAGGTCCTCCTTCACCAGCGAGGACATGGCCCCCCGCCCCGCGGGGCTGAGCTCAGCGGCGGGTACCGGCCCCCCGCGCCCCGCAGCCGCCGCGCCGCGCCGGGCGCCCGCCGGGCACCGCGGCGGAGGCTGCCCCCGGGCGGCGCGGCTGGCCCCGGCCGCGGGGGACGCATCGCCAGCAGCGGCCCCCGGCGGGGCCCCGCTCCCTCCCGGCCGGCCCCCTGCGCCGCCGGGGCCGGCCGCCCTTAAGGCTCGGGCCGCGGGCGCGGGGAGAGGCCGGGCCGCCGAGCTCCCCGCCCCACGCGTGCCCGCCCTCTCTCCGCCGGCCGCGGCCGGGGCCTCCCCCCGCGGGACGCTCCGGTGGCGGAGGGCCGGCGCTGGCTCCGCTGCCCCGCCGCTGCCGCTGCCGCTGCCGCTGCCGGGACCGGGCGGGGCCCGACCGGGGTGCCGGCGGCCGTGGCGGGGCGGAGGTGCCGTCGGGGCGCCCGCCCGGGCTGCCTCCCCGCCGGAGGAGGAGGGAACGGGCCAGGAAAGACGCACAGTGGTCGCACTAAAGGCAGGTTACCGAAAAAAAAGAAGCTGTCGATCAGTGCAACCCCTTCTAGCGGTGGGGAAAAAGAGTCGGTAGAATTTAGGAAAGGAATTGGATAGCCTCGTGGCTGTTAGTTCTCCTACTACACCAGCAGCTTTATGGCTGTTGCTAGGGGTAAGGGGAAAATCACCTCTGTGCCGCTCCCTGTAAACAGAAGGTGAACTCGCCTCCGTGCAACAGGAGTCCTCAGAGGGCAGGTGCAGCCCGGGGACCCGAGGAAACTGCCGTCCTCGGTACGTGCATGTTTGTCAGGGCCCTTTTACATCAGGCGGGAGTGTGTATGTGCAGAAATGGTGGTTGTTCCCACCACTCGGCAGGTGTGCGGGTAACGTTCCTGGGGGCAAGTACTCCTCTAGTTTCAGTATCTGCAGCGGCCTGTGTTAGAGTTTTCCCTTTGGACTCATTTCTGGCTGCTTGTAGAAAGAAGTCGGGTGTTCTCTTCCAATTGTTGTGCTCAGGCTTATTATGTCTAAATACCTCACTGGGTTTTTCATTCTTACACTCTCAATGTAGCTAAGAAAGGAATCTAACCTTAGAATAAAACTGAGTGCTAAAGTGAAGATTTAGAAGGTGAGGTAAAAAAAATCTGAGGATTCAAAAAAATAATAATTTTTTGACAATATTATTAGAACAACTTAGTGCCATAGGTCTACATGGTGCTTTGCTGATGTGAAGCAAAATGGAATCAAGTAAAATGATGCTGACGTAAAATTAGAGAGAATCATCCTCTGCTACAGGCAATAAGCGTATTGGCTAGATGAGTGGGAAATGGATTGAAAAGAAACTATACGTTTTTGATTTATTCTCCCTCCTTTTGGTCCTGTGTTTTTGGAAACACAGTCGTGGTTCCTAAATCTATAGATTAATTTTCATCCCTCCTTTAGGAGAGTAAAGTTACTCTAAGCTTCAGGGTTTGGATATATTTTATTAGTACAGGGCTTAGGGACAAGTTTCTTCGCTGACCTTTAACGGTTTAGTTTAGGAAAAGAGCACGATGCTCACTTCCAAACCGAGGCAGCTGCACGTTAGGAAGGTGCCTTGGTATGGAGACCTTCTGCCGGGCAGCTGACGCTCAGGGATGCCCAGATGCCCACCCACAACCTTGAGGACCTGGCCATGCCTTGAATATGGGACTGATGTACAAACTGGCTTGCAGTTCGCCGTCCCTCTTTTTCTGCCAGCCTGGGGCAGAATTGTCAAGGCCCAAGCCCCAGACTTCAGTTCCTCACCACCAGTGTTAATAGTGTCGTGGCTGGAGGCTTCCGTGTTGTCCACATTAGGAAGCTGGTTCTGACTCAGCCAGTCCGTAGCTCCCGTTGCATCTCCGATGCTTGAATATTTTCTTGCAGTTGCGAAGCAACAAATGTACAGACCAAAATACCCTCAGAAAAATACCTTCAGCTCTGGAAGAATTTTCCATCAGTTTTTCCCTTGTGAAATATTCAGCTGGTACTGGAGAAACTGCCTAGATGGTGAGTGAAGCATCACTGGCATCTTGGAAGTGAGGGAGCTGAGACAAGAGCAGTGCGTCGCTGTGGTCTTTCTTGAGTTAGATTTTTATTTTTCACAATTTGATCAAACTGTGAGTCATTCTGCCTCAGTTTTCACAAGAGTGTGTTGAGGTTTGATATATTAATACTCTTAAACTTTTTGAATTTTCATATATTCTTGCACATTAATATTGTGCCACTCTGGTCAGTAGTACATAGCTAGTAGAAATTTGTACATTATCAGAGCTTTACATTCAAAGCCATGACTGGGCTTTAGGTGGGGCTTTAGGGTCGTGTAGCTGCTACCGGAGCACTACTAATGAACGTTCAGCTGCTTCTCTACCTCCTACCTTCTTCTCTCCATGCCTACTTAGATTTCACTGTATGGAAAGAGCATTGCCTGCGTACTGACTTGAGCAGCTGTTGTACATGCTGGGTAAGTGTGAGGCTCATGGCAAACACATTCATAAATATCTGCATATTATGTCCCAAACCATGTACTCTTAAAGCACAGGCACAGATAAATTAACATTTTTATATTTAGAAATCTTTTGGAAAAGGAGCAAAAGTTTTTGACAACATATAATAATTTAAGCACGTCTACCCATTAGATGCAGCTGTCTGAAAAAAAATAATACAGTCTTTGGTAAAAGATTCCTCTGCTCTGGATTTATTTCTGAGCTGTGTGTATGCAGATAGTGCTCAGAAGATCCTGTCCTGTGATGTAACTATTTTCTTCATTCCTCCTCTTAAATCAAATTATATTTCAAAAAGTATTATAGAGATTAAATTACTTCTGCAATATCCTTTAATGCATTCTCAAATGCTACATTAAACAATGCCTTTGAGTGTAGAGGTAGAAAGGTAGAATGGTGACTTTAATGCTGAATGTTGTAATAAGAAACAGAAAAATTCATAATTCACTATTGCTCTTTTGCAAGAAAGAATCTTTTGATTCTTTATTCACCCATCCTCTGTTAGAATGTAGCAGGACAGTTTTGGTGCAGCTGGTATCAGGACTACCTGTAGGATTCTGGATAATGCCCAGAAAAAATTTTTTTGATATCTACCCTATTCTTCATAGTCTTTTCTCCCTTACTAGAGTACAGTGGGGAGAAATTACCATTCCATTTTGGAGATGATTCACAAAGTGCTTTCTTCTAGAAAGAAAATTAAGTGAACAGTTGGGCAGTAATTTACCCAGCCAGCAAGGACACACTAACCATGGACCAGGATCGACTTCCCATTCTGGCAGCCAACACCCCGGACAGCCATCCCTACCTCAGCTAATCCTGCCCATGAATGTGGGTCATATGGACATAAACCAGAATAAAATAAACTCCTTGTTAACTGGGCCACGAACAAATTCAAATCCAAATTTAACTGGGATTTCCCTGTAACTGCCCAGATAGATGAATTACAGATGACTGTGAAAGCTGCATAACCCCCAACCCAGGCTCACAGTGGTCTACAAAGGAAGACCAAAGGTCTCCATCATGAAGTAGTCACCAGGGGAGTGTCCTAAACCTTTCTGCTAGATATTAATTACTTCTGTTCGTTTTTGTGCCCCGTCTTTTCCCTGCAAATTTTCCCATGTCCAAATACAGTTTTCCTTACTGTACCCAGGACATTAACTTTAACAGATGTAGTAGCAGGTCCTAAAAGGATAAATGTCTCTAGCTTTATCATTTCTCAGTCACACTGGTGAAAAAACAATTCGCCAGCTTTAGAAACAATATTTATGATGGATCCCTATACTTCTTTGGATATACTAATGTGCATTTGTATATACACGAACTGATTGCTTCGGGCTTGATCCGAAACCTATTAAGTCAGTAACAAAATTTCCTTTGATTTTGGTGGGCTTCAGAGTCGTCATCACTGGCACAGCAGAACAGTCACCATGTTTAGGTGAGACTTCACTGTGTTCTGCATGCTGAAGCCTTCCAGAGGATGTACCTTCAATCTCTTTCTCAAATTCTGGGCAAGAAGCACGTTCTTACAAAGCAGTGTTTGCTGGAAGCATCTTTCCCGTTGCTCCTTGCTTGACAATGTTACGAAATAAAAGGAAGGAAAATGGAACATTCAGAATAATCCCTTGGAGCCACAAAGGATCCCTGTAGGCTGAAAAACATAATTTATTAATTTATTTAAATTAAGCTTTACTGTTCTATAGCTGTTGTTTCTGTTTGAATTTTCAGCCAGGCATGGTTTTTCTCTGTTAACACTTAATTTATTGTCTGTAAGTATTCTTCACAGCTTTAGGGCTCCAGACCACTTTTTTAACTTCATAGATGAGATTTTAGAGTATAAACTGGAAATCATGAAAAACATTCTACAATGATCTGGCTATGTAGAGAGGTTTCCAAAGCTGACTTCAGAAAACTAATTCTGAATGCTCAGCACCTGTTTTTCTCCCTCTTGTTACTAATGATTTACTTTTCTCGGGTCTCTTTTCCCACTGACATTTATAGATGATCTGGCTCCTAGTTATGGCTAGTTACTCACAAGTTTTGATAGCTATGCCAATAAAATTGGATCCCTGTGCAGTGAAGCGTAAACCTAGTTGAGTTGTACTGACAAATGTTTGAACCACCAGAGACAACAGTGTTTCATACAGAAGTGCTATTCAGTGAGATATGGCTTGAGTCACTCAGTTTTAAAATAGTCACATAGAAATACATGCTGGAGAAGACATCAGTTGGTTAAAATGTTTTTGTAGATCTCGTCAGTTCTGGTGAAGAACACTAAAACCCAAATATGATTGATTTCTCTAATGGTATGATGTAATTACTCAGTTTAAAAAGGTAGTACTGTTCTCTTTTCTTGGAAGGAAGGAGATAAAAGAGTTTATCTGAGATTTTATCTAACTGAAGCTCACATTTGTCAAGTTTATATTGAAGTTATTCTGGTTTATCATCCTCAAAATGTAATCATGACCATCATTGGGATAAATGATGCCACACCATGGCAACATCCCATCCAAAGTTTTCCTTTCAACAGAAAATACATTTTCATTGAATAGTAACCATATGCTGTTTTATGGACAAAATTTAGAAGCATATTTTGAAACATAACACTAAGTTGGAAGTATCCGATTCTTCTATGAAGAATTTACATGTGTTGAATTTTACACATGTATGACCCAAAAATTAGGGCTTGTCAAGTTTTAACCCCAGCTGGCAACTAAGCACCACCCAGCCGCTCGCTCCCTCCCCCCCACCGCAGTGGGATGGGGGAGAGAATTGGAAGGGTAAAAGTGAGAAAACTCGTGGGTTGAGATAAAAGACAGTTTAATAGATAAAGCAAAAGCCATGCATGCAAGCAAAGCAAACCAAGGAATTCATTCAGCACTTCCCATGGGCAGGCAGGTGTTCAGCCATCTCCAGGAAAGGAGGGCTCCATCACGCCTAATGGTGACTTGGGAAGGCAAACGCCATCACCCTCAATGTCCCCCTTTCCTTCTCCTTCCCCCGGATTTATATGCTGAGCATGACATCCTATGGTCTGGAACATCCCTTTGGTCAGTTGGGGTCAGCTGTCCCAGCTGTGTCCCCTCCCGACTTCTTGTGCCCCCCCCAACCTCCTCACTGGTGGGGTGGTGGAGGAAGCCCAAAAGGCCTTGGCTCTGTGTGAGCACTGCTCAGCAGTAACAAAAACATCCCTGTGTTATCAACACTGTTTTCAGCACAAATCCTAAACATATCCCCATACTAGCTACTGTGAAGAAAATTAACTCTGTCCCTGCCAAAACCAGAATAGGGCCTTAAGTAAGTTAACTCATATAATAAGAGTTTAGATTCCCGTTCAGCAAAGCACATAATAACGCATTGATGAATTGGAGCCACATTTAATTAACAGCATAAAATCCTGGCATGATGGATTCAGCACTTCATTATTCAAATACAACCCATTCAATGTTACACAGTTTTCTTTGTGGAGGTAAAACCCTAAAGATAGCAGTAAAGTAAAAAATAGTAGTAAAAAATGTTTAAAAAAATCCTGTGAGTTTCTAGGCATACAAATGACTGCTAATCTTCTGACAGCTGGAAGCTTTAGAAAGCTTAGCTCAGGATTTTGACAGCTGTGTTTAAAACAGTAACTCTCAGTGGTGTGCTTTTTAAAAATACAGGGGAGAAAGCGCAGTAGAGAGTTATGTTAACCAAAAAGTATCTTGATAATTACATTTGAAGTAAATTTGGTTGTGATGCCAACCAAACTCCCCTTTTATGTTCTCACTTGCTTGTAAATTTTTTTAATAAACCCAGTTTTTCTTCAAGAGTTACCAAGAGCAACTTTAACAGATACTCTGTCAAAAGCCTCTTCACACTTTTTAGCAATGATTTTCATCTCTGCCTCTGTAGTCTCTAGTAATAAATTTCATTTGTCTTGGCACAAGAACCACTCTCTTCCCTCATGAAAATTGAACATTATTATTAATGTAGATAGTCAATTACTTCAGATTAATGTGGATTTATATTTAAAATCAATACATCAACATGATGCAAAGCACTCTTAAAACACTATAAACTTCTGCTGGATATCTAATCCATTTTTAAAAAATTCATAAAGAGTCGGGAATCTATACAACTGCATAATTTGTATGGATATTGTATTTAGGGGATGAGCACATAGTTGACAGTTGTGTGGCTTAAAATATGTTTTATTCTATATAGATCTTTGTAAGTTCTTACTCTGTCAGTTACTCAAAAAGGTTAATGTCAAATACATTTAGAGAAGAAATAAAATACAAAAATGTTGAGAGTAAATTTAATTCATCATGGGAAAAAGCTAGTAAGGGAATGGTGGACACATCTCCAAATGCTTTCAAAGGTGGCTGGCACTGTCAAAGTGTAACTTCAGTCAATTATAAAGTACAGGGTTCAGTATAAGGATAATTAAACTGAAATGTAATGACCCAGCATTTGCAGATTATGTGATCTGATCTTAAACTAGTTTCTAGGTTCCTCTTCATGGAACCTGAAGGATTTGTTCTAATGAAGGCAAATGGCTGTTCTGCATTGTCCAGTTTTAGCTGGAGTCCTGGACATGGAAGAAACTACCCAAAGCTGAAACTACTCACAAGACTAGTAGCTCATTTGCCTTTCTCAAGGCAGGATTAACCCAGTCTAGCTCATTTGTCTGGTCTGCTCCTAATCAGAGCCACAACTTCCATAGTGGTCATAAAGTCTTGTATCTTGCATACCAAACTGCAGCACTTAAAGAACTGCAATGCCTTCCTGTTTGCCTTACCCACCTGACATCCTTAGGGCTCTCCGAGTGCATAAAATGAGCATGATTTGATGTCGGGCATTTGAAAGAAAGAGGAGGTGTCCAGGGCAAACTTCTGCTTTTTTGGCTTGGGAACTCCCTAACATTTGATGATGAAAACTTGGATCCATTATGTTTTTTTCCTGGTCTTTATTAAATTCTTACATTTTGCCCCATAACTGGAAAAAAAAAATATTACATATTAGTGTAAGTTTAACAAAATAAAACTACAGGATGCTTCATCTTTTTTCTTGTCTGAATTTTGAGTTAGAACTGGAGAATATTGCACAAAGATGGGAAAATTGTGGGTCAACTTCTTTTTGTCTCTGCCAGGCCTCAGTTCATAACCTGGATTACACTTGCATCATCGGTTCCCCATTGCCTTCGCAAGGTAGTGAAAGGTCTTGACTGTCTGAGCAATGCTCTTCAGCTGGCTAATGTTACTTACACGTATGGTTGACATTCTCCTACAATTATATTTCATAGTGTGGTGGGTTGACCCTGACTGGACACCAGGTGCCCACCAAAGCCGTTCTATCACTCCCCCTCCTCAGCTGGACAGGGGAGAGAAAATATAACAAAGAGCTCGTGGGTTGAGATAAGGACAGGAGAAATCACTCACCAATTACCATCACGGGCAAAACAGACTCAGCTTGGGGAAAATTAACTCAATTTATTACCAATCAACCAGAGTAAGGTAATGAGAAATAAACCCAAATCTCAGAACACCTTCCCTCCACCCCTCCCTTCTTCCCAGGCACAACTTCACTCCCTGATTCTCTACCACCCCGCCGCAGTGGCACAGGGGGATGGGGAATGGCGTTTACACTCAGTTCATTACATGTTATTTTCTGCCGCTTCATCCTCCTCAGGGGGAGGGCTCCTCACACTCTTCCCCTGCTCCAGCGTGGGGTCCCTCCCATGGGAGACAGACCTCCATGAACTTCTCCAATGTGGGTCCTTCCCACGGGCTGCAGTTCTTCACAAACTGCTCCAGCATGGGTCCTTTTCCATGGTGTGCAGTCCTTCAGGAACAGACTGCTCCAGCGTGGGTCCCCCACAGGGTCACAAGTCCTGCCAGAAAACCTGCTCCGTGGGCTCCTCTCTCCACAGATCCACAGGTCCTGCCAGGAGCCTGCTCCAGTGCGGGGTTCCCACGGGGTCACAGCCTCCTTCGGGAACCCACCTGCTCCGGCGTGGGGTCCTCCACGGGCTACAGGTGGAGATCTGCTCCACCGCGGACCTCCCTGGACTGCAGGGGGGACAGCCTGCCTCACCAGGGTCTTCACCACGGGCTGCAGGGGAATCTCTGCTCCGGCACCTGGAGCATCTCCTCCCCCTCCTTCTTCACTGACCTTGGGGTCTGCAGGGTTGTTTCTCTTACATGTTCTCAATCCTCTCTCCGGCTGCCATTTTCCCTCTGTCCTAACTTTTTTTCCTTCTTAAAAATGTTATCACAGAAGCGATACCACTATCGCTGATGGGCTCTGCCTTGGCCAGCGGTGGGTCTGTCTTGGAGCCGGCTGGTATGGGCTCTGTTGGACATGGGGGAAGCTTCCAGCAGCTTCTTACAGAAACCACCTCTGTAACCCCCCCCCCCCACCCCCCACCCCCCCCCCCCGCTACCAAAACCTTGCCACGCAAAGCCAATACACACAGTCTCCCTTTCTCTTCTTCCGTAGACACACATATAGTACATTAATTGTTTTTCTTCCCATTAGCATCTTGGTGAAGAACTACGTGATGACAAAGAAAGATCCTTGCTCTGTGTAGACCAGGACCCTGCACCTGGTTTGGCACGGCTGGTATCTGCCCACGCGTGGACACTGCTGATGGCACTGAACCAAATCAGTGATCCACTGATGGCCTGGGACTGTGCAATCAGAAAATCACAAGTCCTGTCCCCCGGAAGGTCTGTTCCGCCTGCAGCTTTTACTGTGTGAAGTAGCTATATCTGTAAAATCATTATTAAGGGGAAATTCTTTGCTCCAAACATATTTTATACTGCTGTTGGAAAAGTTGCTGCGATCGATGAGATACAGAACTTCAGAGAGATCTGCCCTTCAGGAACCACACCAAAGAGCTCCAGCCACAGCTCTGAATTCTTTGGCAAAGACCTTTGAATCCTTTTTTTGCTAAGAGATGTCTTAAAAAAAAACCCCAACCAGCTAGTTTCATATAGCAATGACATGGAAGTTGTTAATTACTATATGATCTTTAAGGTCCTTTCCAACCCAAACCATTCTGTGATTCTAATTATGCTATAATTACTTTGCTTCCATTGAAACACCTATATTAATTAAAATTAGAAAATACTCACAGACAAGACCTTCTTTTCCTGTAAGAAGCCTTAAATTCCAATTTGGTCATTAAATAATTACCTCAGTTCTCTAGTATTTATTTCAAATATGTTCAAGTTCTTATAGATAAATACAGACTTGTCGGCCTTATTAGTTTGAGCAACTGGGTCAAGTTTTCTAGCTTTTTTCTCTAGTGTGTGCAAGTCTCATTTGATGCTGTATGTTAACATTCAAATTAAAATCTTTAATAATTTTGCTAATGTCTCTCTCATTTGTTGCCTAAAGCCAGTCATGCAGAATAACACCTGAAAAATCCTCCTTGTGTTGCAGACTTTCCATGTTTGGTGAACTCAGGTGCTCCCTGTTCAGCTACTGGAAAATGAAAGCTTGAAGAGGTTCTGTGCTTTTCCACTTACTCATTTATACACTAAATCGTGGAATAAGCATAGGCTTATTTTGATTACACTGGTAGTGGGAAATTCAGGTGCTGTACTACTACAGGGCAATGGCACCTCTACTTCTATCACAAGCAGTACATGCTGAAAGTCAAGTAGCTGGGTTTATGGGAAAATCTTTACTAAGCACTGGTTTATATGGACTTTTTGAATTAGTTGTTACGTAAATGAAATTTTAGAGAAAATTACTATGGGTCTTTGAAGTTGAAAATATGCTGTGGAAAGTGACACTGGAAAATATTATATGAAAATTATAAATAAATGGCTAATATTTTATTGTATAAAAAGCCACGATTAAATCATGAGGCAGTAGTGTGAAGTCTACACACTGTCACCATGTGAGTGAGGGATACAGAAGCCTGGCAAAACTTATATCCACAATGCATTAAGCATATTAATAATTTTTTTCTGCTACTTTGCCTCTTGAGACTCAAAACTGTTCAAATTTGTCACCTTTAAAAATGTTTTCACCAAAGAATAACTGAATAAAAAGAGCAAACAGTATCTTTCATTCCAGCACAGTACTTACGGTTTTTGCAATCTTGAAAAGACAGAAGCAGTCTTAATGAAAAAAAACACAACATCGCTTACATTGGTCATAAAGTATAAAATAACCACAAATTTGTCATTTTGATGAGAAAGTTCATTGAATTTCACTGTTTAGTCAATCCAAGCTAGAGACTGTGAAGTTTTTTTCATTTTGTGGTAAATTTTTCCAATAGCCTGGAAACAATGCTGGATAAAGTTAACAAATATATCCTCCCCTTAATGATTTAAGCATATTGAAACAAGATAGTGAAGCTTCATTGTGTCTGCCAAACATAAAAACATTTCAGAATCAAGCCCGTCTGTTGAACTAATTAAATAATTAATTTCTTCTGGAACTAATTAAACTTGGTTTCCAAAGAAGATCTGCCTGGTGGCTGGTTGATTTTGTAGCAGAGTTGCACTCCGGCTGTGTGGGAGCTATTCTCTGCTTAAACATCAGACCAAGCTGGTGAGAGCTGCTGTGAATGTCCTAACCACAGGAAAAGTTTTGATCGTAATTAGTGTCTTACTGGAGAAGAGAATCCACATCACTTCAGTTTCAGTTTCTGCTGGTGTGGGCACTGTGATAGATCATGGAAACACTTGTTGGTCTGGATGTGCTCTCTCTTGCGTCGGTTTTCAAATGTCTATCAATAATATTAAGCAAGAGATGGAATAATTGAGTATGGGACAATAGTGATTGCATGCACTTGCACGTGTGCATTTTGTACAATTGCAGATGCCATGTTTTCTATGCTAGAATGTTGCAGAGGATTATGATGGCTTAAATTATAAATGTACATTTTAAATAATGTACACATAGCAACACATGTGCTACTGTTTCCTTGGTGTATACTATTTTTTCATTGCTTTGCTTTGCTACTCTCCAGCTGCTTACCCTTGAAGCAAATGAATAATCTCATTGGATTAACTGTTCTCATTTAAAACAAAGCACATACATAAATGTTTAAGCTGTTTTGAAATATTCTTCTTTTATTCAAGTAATAACTTTTTATACACCTTTTTTTTTCTAGCTACATTGGCAGGAGTCCAGCAGCGCAGTGGGCAATGTTCATCTTAGGCTGTCTCATGTTGAAAGAGATCTGTTATTCAAAACCAGTGACTATTTAACAGATAACCTGGTTGATATTTTTCCTGTCTATGTATTCCCTTTCGTAAGAGTACGCAGGAAGACTAGCTCTGATACCAAGATAAACCAGCCATATTAGGCCAAAAGGGAGATTTCCCCTGCTTCTCAGTATCCTGCCTTGACTCTGACGTGGAGTATTGGTACAGAAAGAATCCAAGTTGGGCCCATGCAGAGTGGTCTTTCCTAAACTCAGCTGGGTCCTGGAAGTCAATGTCTTAGGAACTTTCTAAGCCTGAGGTTGTGTTCAGTCCATTAGGTTTAGTAGCCATCGGTAGACCTATCTTCTATGACATTATCTAATTTCATTTTTAAATGATTTATACTTTTGTCCTCCTTAGCATCCTGTGGCAGTGAGTTCCATATTCAGTTAATAAAAAAGTATTCACTTTTGTTCATTTTAAACCTGCTACCTTATAATATCCTTGGACATTTCCTAGTGCTTGTGTTGTAAGAAATAGCGAATGGTTATTGTCCATTTCCAAACTGTTTGTGATTTTATAGGCTTTTCTCATATCCTTTCCCTTAATAATTTAATTTGAAAATGGAAGGACCCTAACCTGCTTACACTCTCCTTATATATCTGATCAGTCTTGCTACATTTGCCTCAAATTTTTTCTTGTTCTGCTTTTGGAGAGGATCTCTCAGCTGAATATAGCAGCCCATCAAAATGCCACCTATTTGTCACTCACTGTCAGCTCTAGATTTGACCAACCTGAAAAATATTGTATTCTCAATAGATTTTGTTACCTCAGTATTCCCTTTTTTCGAGTTTGCTTGTTCATATATTAGACAGTTGAGGTCCCAATGCAGATCCCTGATGGACCTAAAGTAACTGTTTTCATTAAGAAAACTGACCACTTGTTTCTGCCTTTTGTTCCCTCTCTTTTACCTTCTCGTGGGTTTATGGGAGGAATTTCCTTTTTACCCTGTGTCAGCCTTAGCTATGTCAGTCTCTCTTTCTAGTTCCCTTCAGAGACTTTCATGAGAGCTTATAGAATCTCTTGGAAAACTGTGCATACTCCATCAGTTGGACAATGTGTCAATATGATTGTCAGCACTTTTGGACGGTTTAATACATGTACAACCACGACTTATCTCTGCAAAGCATATGGTTTCTTCCCTACTCGGTTGTTTCACCTGTGTTAATTTTTATCCTTTTAAACACTACAATTCCTACCAATTTTTGTCAGATGCAATGTCAGACAGAAAATGTTGTCAGGATGTTGTCTGCTTGAGGAGACTTACTCTTCATTTTACCCATTCAGTCCTCAACTTTGTTGTAGTCTGCCTACGTGTGTTGACCCTGTGTGTATGTACAGCCTTCTTCACTTACAGGAGATTTGACCAGATGTAATGATCTGCCTGGACAGATCACAACACATTCTTTCTACCTTTTTCCATATTCTTGACGCAGCAGTAAGAAAATAAATCAGACCAGAAAGCTCAACACCTTTCAGACTTGGACTCTGTAGTGGACCAAGCAGGTAGCAAATTAGCTACTGTACAAAGCTGAAACCCAAAACAGATGGTTGTAGCTGTTGGCTGAGTTTTTATTTGTGTAGTAGAAAGCATTCAAATAAAACTATTTTCTGTTGTTTCAGAACCTGTACATTATTGTATTTTATAAAGAATCTGTTGTATAGATTAAGATGTACTTCAGTACTTTTTCTGAAGAAAAAGAAATTCATATCTCAGATGTTTCCCCATGGCCACTATAGAAACTTTTATAATTAAAATATGTTAAGTGTCCATGGGGAAAAGTGGGATACAATCAACATAATTGCAGAGACTAATATTTTCATATTCCCCTCGTTTCAGAACAAAGATTTTGAAAAGCTTATGTATTTACTGAATAGTTGCTGCAAGCAAAGAAGCCAGCAAGACTGCAGGCAGGTAAGTAAAATAGATTTCTGCTGATAAATAATTAATCCAGTAATACTGGTGCCCCATATACATAACCATTGCATTTATGCAAATATCATTTAGAAGGAGAAAGAGCATTTGCTTGGAGTGCGCAATTTTATTGATGGTTCTGGCATTTTAGACTATTTCACTTGAAGCTGTCATTCCTGCCTTGAGTGTAAGAGTGCTAATCTAGCTGATATCAGTTTCCCGATCTTGAGGGACTTGCACTTGGCAGTCTTTGCTGTGGTATGAAAGAAGAGCAGATGACAGTATCGAACACTGGCAATGTGTATACTCTGGGGAAACTTGGCCCTTCAGTATATATTGTTAGGCATAAATACTGGAGCACTAAAATATGCTGGTACATTGAGAGAACTGTGACTACTTCTCATATAGAAGCAGCAATCTGGGTTGAGTCTTTGCTGTTATTTTACTGGGGAAAACATTCTGCAGAGGGGAAAGAGAAAGAACAAGGGTGAAATGAGATAATTAAGGATGCATGAAAACAGTTCTTTGATACCAGGGCAATGAATATTCAAGATGGAAGACTTATTTCTAAATACATCAGGTTTTTTTAGACTTCCAAACTAGTTCAAAGACAATTCTATAGGCTTGTTGAGTTTTTTCTCACAATTCAGCAGGACAAGAAGGACATAGAGGGACAAGATGTTTTTCTGCACTTTAAGTTTTAATATTCTTACGTAAATAGAGTAATCCTCTTATATACACTAATGACCAAAGAAATTTAGATTCCATTTTTTTAGTGGATACAAAATAAACAGGCTTTTTAGAGTTAACAGGTTTTTGTTTAGTTGCACTAATAGGATAAACCTTTTCTGTAAGCAAGAGGCTTGGTCTATAGCATTTGGCAAATATTGACAAATATTACTTCCTTTAAGAGACTGCAGCATCAGCTGCCTTGTTCATCAGGAAGGTGACTGATAAAGTAGATAACACTTCTATAATGCTTCCAGTTTAAAATTTTTGCAAGCCATTTTTTTGTCAGTTCATGGAATTGACAGTATAATCAGTGTTCCATGCTACCAAATATTTCTTAATTTGGCAAATGTGTTGATGAGGCGAAGTCTCGTGGCTCACACTCGTGAGGTTATTTCCAGCTGAGCTCTTGCAGTGTTAGTGGTAAGTTGCTTTAGAGACTATTTAGGCTTTTGGACCCACAAACACTATTCTGACTTCTTCACTATCAGTGTCCATCACCAGTAACCTGTACTGACAAATGTCTTCACTCCCGTAGTAGCAGCCCACCAGTTTCTTCCTCAGACCTTAGAAAGGCTGTGCCTTACTCCACTTTTCTTCTTCCAAGAGGCAGACGTGGCTGGTGTCACGTATTGTTCCTCTATTTGGCAAACGTGAAGGTTGCAACCCTCTCCCCTCTCTTTTTGTAGGCCAGATGGCAGTGAAGTGGGCATGGCAACAGCCAGTACAACTTGTTCCCCTGTCCCCTTCCACTTCAGATGTGAGAGAAGCCCTCCCATGGGCCCCTGAATCGAGGATGGTCAAACGTGAGTAATTTCACTGGAAGACCTAGAGGAATAGGACATATAGGGGGTAGTATGCATCCTATTCAAGGAAGGTGAAGGAATATCTGGCAAAAGAGACTTTCAAGCAAGGAGTGCGGTTTATTTTTTTTAATGCAGTGGCTGGCCTAACAAGAAAAACCAAGAAGATGTGGAATGACAGAACTGGACAAACTGAACTAGCACTAACTTCGCAATGGAAGTCAAGTACTGCTGTGACTAAGCCAGCAAAAGCATTGTTTGCAAACTTTTTTTGCCAGTGAGTAATTTCCAGCAGGGTTCAACTTCACTGTCATCACAGTACTCTTTCAGGTGGCTCTTGTGTGTTCTGACAGCTTCCACGAGCCCTTTATTAATAAAAAATTGTGGGTTTTTTCTTTTTTTTTTTTTTAAGGCACAAATAATTCTGAAGAACAGAACATTTCAGTATTTATCTAGTAAAACACACCTCCAACTTTTCCAAGCTGTAGTTTATCGAAAGTTAGAGGAAAGAACATTGTACCATTCTTCAAACAAGCAGTATTTTCAAATAAAACCAAAACCAAATTCTCATCAAAAAATGTTAATCATACCTCAAACTCTTAACCTTGCAAAATAAAACATTGACGAGTATCTTTCTGACATTTTGCAATTTCAGCCACAGTCCCATCAAATTGTGTCCAAAGTACTTAAGAAGTAAATGTCCACTGTAGCGAAACCAACGTTATGCAAAATAGCAAAACCAGCATGTTATATAGAAGGATACTCTTTAAAATGTTAAAGATGATTATTTGAATTCTCAATTCTTCAAAATGTTCAAGAAATTTCTGAGCCTCAAGTAGGTTATCCTACTATCTCCCACTTCCCTCCAACACTTTCTCTAACTTTCAGGGGGTTGCCTTCTTCAAGGCTTATGATGTGGACAAAAGGGGCATGAATATGGGGCAAAAGCAGGTCTTGCAGTGCAAAGCTCTTAATAAGCACTGGGAACATGCTAACAAGTCTTCAGATCTCTTTTGTGCTCCTTTCTCCTGCATTGTGGGATAATGGAACACATTTATGCCTAAGCTGTGATGAGGATTGATGAAGGCTGTATGAGACTGGGCTGGTAGTGTCAGACCGCTAGACTCATAATCCCTTTGGACCTAGTAAGTTATTTAACATTTGACATTTTGAATAGCGTTCGTGATCCAAGGCATTGTAGGGAAAGAGGTGGGGAACACATGCCTGCTCTTGCTGCAGACATGTCACTTCGTATTTCCACTCTATTCTGCAGTCAGATGGATCCCAGCTGGATTGCTGAGCAACCCCCACTCCAGCAGCTATTAACAAATGACTGATGTTAGTATTTCTTGTATCGTAAGCACATACAATCATGTAATTAAGGTTAGTGAATCAACCTATATCTACCATTCCAGGATTTATTATGAAAATAAATATATAGGCATACATTTTTAAAGGGCGCATGTATACCTGTCTACTGATGAGGTCAAAGGGAAGTGAGGTGCTCAACCTCTTTGGAAAACTGCAGTGCTTCTGTGGTTTTGGGGACCTACTACACTGGAAATTTGTTCCTTTGTAAACATTTCTGAAAGGATGACCTGCATGTGCGACATGTCTCAAGACAGCATAAGTGAATTTTGCAATTACTTTGCCATTTCCTTTTTTAGTCTTTGAAAGACCTTGCAGATCAATACCATAGGACAAAAAAATCAGACTTTTAGAATGCTGTGCGCAAAGGTTTTGTGCGATAATTGGTATTTATGTGTCTATTGTATAAGCATGATTGATGTGTTGGAGAACTGCTGAAGTAAACATACATGCAAGTTACTAATCAGGTGTTTTGGTGTTGTTTTGATAGTAATTGTACAGGAGAGATGCGTATGTCAGTCATTTTGTGGGTCGTTCTGACCCTAGTATGACAGAAAAATAGTCTCGCTAGCCATATAACACATCATAAAGTGCCAGTGAAGGGATCTTCTGCTTGATTTTCTAAGAAATGTTCTGATGTCTACATTTTGCTGCCAACATTTTATAATTATTTACTGATGACATTGCATCATGTTTAGTTTTTTGCTTTTATATGTGTCTTTTAGGTGTGAAGTTGGAACCATTATTATAAGGCAAGGACATACACCAGGTGAATGCTATTTAATACTGTTAGGAAAATTCAGAGACAGTGAAAATTTCAAAGCTCAGGCTTTGCCTCTGAAATATTATCTGAAGCTGAAGCAGGAGACTTCATAGCTCTAGGTGTGTACACTCAAATTAAAAAAAATAAATTAAAAAGCCCTTAAAATATTTAAGGTTGTATTTTCAAAGGCAAAAAAGGAAGGTCAGTGCTTTGACAATTATTTGCTATTCTTTTTATTAAGACTTGAATGGTATTTATAGTGTCAGAATAGTGAAATTGACATTTTTGTACATGAGTGTATATTGATGATGAATGGTGATGAGTGCTGTCTGATGATTTTGGTGTGCATAGCTTATACTACATTGATAAATGGGAAAAATCATGGAGATGACATTACTCCCCCTGGGACAGCAAAATTTGTTCTACACCTGCAGAAGGAATGTCTGTACAAGAAGAAATGGCAAGCTGGGGTAGACTTTATATGTGGAGAAAAAGTTTTGAGTTCTTCCCATGACAGGATGAGGTAGTACACAACTAGCTGATTTATAGAAGACAAGATCTAATTTGTATGCTATCTGCACTACAATTTGATGTAGAAGTATTTTTAGAGATAAAGCTGAAGATTTAAGTTTTTTTTTTTAAGCTTATGAATAAGGAACAATTTTTATTGCCCATTCCAGGATTCTTTTTATATTTCTAAACTATGTACTGGAGGCACTTTTAAGTGACCTAGTCTTCATTCAAAGGATGAGTCCCTGAGGCTAGAAGTCTCTCTAAGTAGTTTTCCAATGCTATTTACCCAGTGTATTCCTGTTATAATGAAAGCAGTACGTTTTATATCATGATGTGCCAGGCACTGGAGTTAATTGATTATGTTCTCTGTAGGGAACTTTGAAGTAAGAAACTTGATTTGCCTCTGGTGAGAATGGAGAAATGGGGGAACTTACTGACCCTATTAGAACATTGCCATGTATCTGTAGGATACTTTGTGGTCTTCAGTGATAGCCCAGAAGTGCTTTTGGTTGTTGGTGTGTTTAATGACATACACGGGAAAGCAAGGAGAGACTTACAGAATTATTTAATGGAATCAAATAATGGTTCTAGATGGGTATAAAAGGTTAAGTATTTTTAATCAGACTCTTTTGTCATTACTAAGCAAATAAAAGTCAATATTTAATATTCGCAGAGATAAATCAGGCTCTGAATAATGGCCAAGCTACATTACAATAATGCAACTCAATTTGAAAATGTCAAAGGAAACATTCTGTGTTTTAGCAAAGTGTATTGGTTCATGATGGCCATAGTTTTGTAGATTTTTTTTAAAAAAAAACTTAGCCAAAACATCAAAATCTAGTTTCTTGTTCTTCCAAAAACTGTGAAAGTAGTAAATGTGATATAATAATCTCCTATGCTGCAGAATACCCTGTTAAAGAAATTATGTGTAAGAGGTATTGTTCTCTATGTAAATATTGTAGAGAGGAATGGAGAGAGGGAGCACAATTAACCCACTGACTTTTCTTTACTGAGAAGGATAATCAACTACAAGTGGAGACAATGAATGAAATGGTGCTGATGTGGACTGTGCGTGTGATTTCCCAGAGAGTGTTATTACTTGGCCTTAACAAGAGATTTTCACTGAGTTTGAATAGGCATTTATAGGCAGAGAGAGAGAGTTAGTATCCCATATAAGGAATTTTTTTTTTTAAGATTGGGAGACTTTATAGTATTCCTAGTAAGTAACGGTTCATATAGCCTCTCAATATATCAGTGTTTCTTCTGTTTTCACTCTTCATCTTACTCAGCAGTAGAATTCTCATTTTTCAGTGCTGTTAGTTTGCATGTGTATGTGAATATGTATGGGAAGGAAAGAAACAAGTCGATGCGGAAACAGGAAACTAAGCTGCATTCAGGGAGTGGAAGAGCTTGCAGAAAATCCAAAAGAGATCATGGAAATTTTGTGAAGACCTTGAGGCACAAAGCAAGCAAACTGTCTTTTTGCTTCCCTCTCTTCTTTTAAAAAGATTGCATTTTGGGGAATATCATACTTACTAAACCAGAAGAAATTTTTCAGTGTTTTGCTCTAAGATTCAAAGTTGTGGGATTAATTTCTGATTTGAGAGGGCTGTTTGAGGCAGGGCTGCTCAAAAGACCAAAGGATGAGAATTGTCCCATTTCATCATATGGTAGGGATGAGCATGGGAAAGCATCCTGTGTCCTGAGACAAAGGATCATATTTTTATTAATTCACTCCCTTAGTATTAGCTGTTTCAAAGGCAGATAACATTTCTGATTCTATGACCTGAATGTCAAAATCTTTGCGTGATCAGCCATGGAAAGAAATACCTCATAAACCTTGGAAAACTGGGTAGTGAGGGAGAAGATAACTCAGAAGACAGCAGTACTTGTACAGCTTTCCTTTGCAGATGAAGAGGGTGGGTAAACATCTTGTCTCAAGTAGTGCAACCGCAGTTAACACTGAAAATGCCTAGTGGCTCTTCTCCTCCAGGCCAACACAATCCTTCACCTGTCTTTTCATATTGTAGCTCCTAGAGGGAAGCTGCCTTGGTTAGTTTGAGAGCCAGGTAATAGCTCAAAAGCCAGATATTGGCCCACATATAACTGTAAATCACTTTCTACAAAGGACAAACTAGGTCTGTGTATTTGAAAGATAGGTATGATTTCATGGCTGCAGAGTTCTGTTTCGCACTAAATATATCCAGGAGAAAACCCATCTCCTCAACCCATCTCCTCCATCAAACCTCAATCTACTACCCGCCCAGTTATTTTGGCTGGGTCTACAAGGCATCTGTGTTTTGAGTGGTCCATTTAGGGACAGTGACCATCTTCCAGAACCGCTAAGCCCTCTGTCTTCTTTGGAAGTCCCATTATAATGACAGATACATTTTAAACTTTTAAGTAGCCTTGAGAAAAACATAACTTTTTACAATAACTTTTTTGTTACATTTGCAAATGTCCATAGTTAGACAGCAGTAGTCTAACAATTTTAAAGGGATGTTTCTTCTGCTTTTCTTTTCTCCTTTTGAATTTCATTATACATATTTTGGTGGTGGAAATGCCCTCCAAAACAGGGACAGTATCTCCTACTCACATGGTGGATGTCCATCTATATTTTTATGCATAATTAATATCACAGAGTCAGCAGGCTTGTCGTTCTTTGTTTTATAAAGAAAGATTGAAGTTTAAACTGTAAGAGTTTGTCTACTTAAGGTGAACTACGTAATGGAATACAGAAAAAAAGTTTTAAAGCCTTCTCAGCTCTTTGGCTTTGGAGGTCCGGTATGGGGGTAGCTCTTGTAAATGTTTTCTTTTTTTCACCTCTTGCATTAATAAACAGTGGCACAGAAATAAAAAACATGGACAAACTTCTTCAGTATTTTAGCAATGGCAATTATGGTCAACACATATATTGTAGAGATCTCAAAGCAGTGGCATTTGCTGTAAACTCCTCCTTTTGAAATATTTTCCTACATAATGGTCAGCACTGTCCAGTAACAGCTGATACCAATTGCAATGAAGATTCTGTAATATTGAGGCAAAGATCAAATTTGGTTTCTTTTATACTAAGTCTCTGTGAAACAAAATTTATATAAACATTGTTACCACAGAATCACAGAACAGTTGAGGTTGGAAGGTGCCTCCGGAGGTCAGCTTGTCCAACTCCTCTGTTCAAGCAGGGCCACTGATAGCCGGGTGCCCAGGACCATGTCCAGATGGCTTTTGGATATCTCCATGGATGGAGACTCCACAACCCCCTTGGGCAGCCTGTGCCAGTGTTCAGTCACCCTCACAGCGAAGAAGTGTTTCCTGATGTTCAGAGGGAACCTCCCGTGTTTCAGTTTGTGCCCGCTGCCTCTGGTCCTGTCACTGGGCACTGCTGAGAAGTCTGGCTCTATCTTCATTACGCCCTCCCTTCAGATATTTATATATATTAGTAAGATCCCCCCAGCACCTTCTCTTCTCCAGGCTAAACAGTCCCAGCTCTCTCAGCCTCTCCTCATAGGAGAGATGCTCCAGTCCCTTAATCATCTTCATGGCCCTTTGGTGGACTCTCCCCAGTATGTCCAGGTCTCTGTTGTAGTAAGGATCCCAGAATTGGACACAGTACTCCAGGTGTGACCTTACCAGTGCTGAGCAGATGGGAAGGATCACCTCCCTTGACCTGCTGGCAGTACTTTGTCTAACGCAGACCAGCATACCATTTGCCGCCCTTGCAGCAAGGGCATATTGCTGGCTCGTGTTCAACTGTAAGCACTGCAAGAACACCCTTTCCTCAGCTGTGATACACGAACTCTGAAGGGATTCCTGGAGATTACAGGTGCCTGGAGCAACCATCTAGTTTGGGATCCACATTTAAATAATAGGAAGGAGGAATCCCAAGGATCTGCAAAACTATCGTTAGAGATTTGGAAAATCAGATTGTTGAGAAGAAAAGTTGCTTCACCCTCTCATTGTTTTTCCTCCATAGACCAATAGAACTGTCAGTGTATAGAAGGTTTCTGTGAAGAGGAGGGTGATGAAATTGTTGTTCATGTCATACCTACAAGGGACAAAACAAACTGTGCAGCAAGAAGACTTTCATTAGATCTGAAAAACTCATTATAAAGATAGTGAAGCATAAGAACTTGATCCTAGGAAGGATTTTAGAACCACTTTCACTGGACTTTTTTGCATAAGGGATAAGAGAAAACCGTCAGGATAGGCAACTAATTTGGTGTCAGTGTTGTGGTACTGACCACATCGTGATAGTGCGACAATTTTCTGCCCTCTGGGCTGATACCTAGAAGAGCTGTATCTTTTGTGATTCTAGGTACCGAAGTACTGATCCCTCAACCCCCTTGCCCTCCCCCAACCCCAGAGGCAGCCCTTTTCCTCCTGGCCAAAGCACTCACCCAGGGTGTAGGACAGTCCTCTAAAGGGATTTCAAGGTACATACGAAATCCCTTTGGGGTCGAAATAGGATATTTCTTAATCCTATTTTGACTCCAAATGTTCTCTAAAGAAATTATGTGCTTAGCTTGGGCTCTGGATTCTCCTATAGTTAGTCACATGAAGGTCAGACAGTGTCTGCCTCTAACGCTAAATGCCAATCTTCTGTAGCTTTAATTGGCTTACCATTCTTATTGCTATTAAATGCAGTAAGATGTACAGTTTAATTAGATTGAATTATCAGTTAGTTACTGCAGTAAATGTTGCAACAGTTTATTAATCAGCTGTGTAGATTGCTGATGTGAATTCTTCAGGAATTAAGTGAAAAAAATTCATTTAAGTCTTATGA
Organism: Astur gentilis; assembly: GCF_929443795.1. NCBI lineage: Eukaryota > Metazoa > Chordata > Aves > Accipitriformes > Accipitridae > Astur > Astur gentilis. The sequence goes on from NC_064882.1 coordinate 17,604,817, forward strand.
GATTCATCAAAATAAAACTCTAACATGCTGAATTAAAATGTAGTTCTGTTTTAAAGACATATTATGAACATGGAATTTGTAACTCACGTTTTTAATGTCAGTTGTAAAGCCATTTCTGGGCTGCGCGGTTACCTTTTCATGCAGTGGGTGTTACCTGTCTACTGACTAGATTAGTAACTACATAACAGACTATGGAAGTAATGGTAGCTGTTCAGTTTTGGTATTGATAAGAAACCTCAGCATTTAGCTTAGTTTCTGGATAAAAATGTATTATTTTTTACTGTCAGTCTGGAAAGTTGGCATGGAAACCTGCGTAAAAAATTACTTTTTTTTTTCTTCCTGGGGTAACTGTCCCTAATTAAGTTATGTCAGTTATAACTATGATAAATACCTCTTACAGACATACATACCTTATGGTAAAAAAATATGTGTTTGGAATTTATTTTAAAATATGAACAGGTTGACTCAAAAAAGAATCTTTAATATTCTTCTATAACTGGTTTCATTCCATAGTATTAGAAGTAGTCAAAACACAGTGCCTTTGCATTTTTAATGATAAGATACAACTGCGTTGTAGCAGCTTACACCAGTATGTAAGATCAGTATGGTGTGATATGAAGGTATCATTGCTACATAGTCACTTTTGTGGCCATAACCACACTTCATGCAGTTCCCCACTTGCTGGAAGTGCTGCAGTAATGTGCTTTCGTCAAGGGGCTTTGAGTCAGACAGCATATTGCTACATTTGCCTTTGTCAAAATTAACTCCGATGCGAGATTCTTGCTGCTGTTACCAGAAGAAGTGAATTGTTAAGTCATTATAGGAAGCCTTTTGGTTATATTCTCAGCTGCCTGTTTTGTGGAGAAGAAATTCCCCCTGCGCTGCTTTCTGGGCCTGACTCTGTGAGGGTGGGATGTGCTCGGTGTTTTTCAACCATTGTTAATTTCAGTGGGAACTGAGAGTTCAGTGCTTTACAGAGCTGGCAAAGCTTTTATCAAACTATCACAGGATTCAACCCCGTAATTTTGCAGAGAAGGATGTAAATGGGATTTAAAAATCCAACCCATTGTACGCATACTTGAAAAAAATATATTTACTGCAGTATAGTGGCAGTGATTGATTCATGGATGTACTAAGGGATAACAAAAAGATGGTATAGCATTTAGCTGGTAAGATAATGGCCAATGGCAAACAATGGTCATGTCTGCACTTGAGACACTTGAGATATGGGTGGTCCATAAAACCTAGGACAACAGCAGTGGTATGTGAGCTGAAGAACTACATATTTTTGAAACTTGGTAGCAGTATTTAAACACCGTAATGATTTTTAAAAAGTGAAATTTTCACTATAAGCCTTCTAAGTCAACACATTTATTTCCTGTAAAGTCCAGATTTCTCCTTCTAGCTTGGATTAAGTAATATAATACACCTGTAACTACCACAGTTACTTACTACCCAGATGCCAAGTAATCTGTTTCTTTTTTTTTTAAAGATTACCTTTTGGGGAAGGAATGACAGGTAGCTTGCAATTTCTGGATATTTGGCTGCAGAGCCAGAAACAGCAAGGTTCAAGCTCTCTTTCTTTAAAACATCTGGCTCTTCTTCATCTGCAAAATGCTACTGAGTCCGCTTGCTCTGCAAAGAAAAGTTCAAGTGCAGAAGGAAGTGGAGAGTTATTCCTGACAATCTGTGAATCTGTGAATTTATAAACTCCAGCCAAACCCTACCGCGGAGGAAAAAAACCCACCGAAAATAACTCATCAATGAGGAATCTTGAGATAAATCACCCTAAACCCAAATTTAAGCAAAATATGGAAATGAATACAATCTAGAAACTTAAACCCAAAAATCACAGAACAAAAAGAGTTTTCACTCTGTGCCATGGGAAGTGCCTACATCCCCATAAAGTTGTTTTTATTTGTTACTGCTGTTGATTTAATGTGGAAGATGCTTGAGTGCTACCACCTCTGACCAAAAGATATACTGTGCCACTGCTTTACTGTGTCTACCTGCTTTACCTTGGTGAGGTCTGGAGACACAAAATGGGGTCTCTCCTGTAGTTTTTAGGCTGCTTTTACTTCATTTTGCCAAGCCCAGAAGTGAATTTAGCAAATGGCCTATCTACCTCAAAATACTTATATTTAAGATTATAAACTTTGCTGTGAAATCTAACATTTTGTAATGAGTGTGAAGAGAGTATGCCAGAAAGCATTTTCTCTCTTACAAAGTAGGAACCTTCAATAATACATTTTTAAGAGAGTAATTTGTTTAATCCTGAGAGACAGCTACAATAATCTAAGGTCATTTAAGTGAAAAGAAGCTGCAGAGAAAGTCAGAGCAGCGCCACCTCGCTCAGAACAAACAGTGAGAGAAGTAGCGTGTTAATACTTAAAGAATTTATTCATGCATTTTTTATAACTTCTAGCCTTTGTAGTTGAATGTAATGAATGGATCTCCAAGAGGTTGAGTCATTATGCCCGTAGCTGATGCCAGTTTCCAGGCATTAACTTTAATTATTGATGCTTTCCCTAATAGATCTGATGGCACATTTTTAAAGTAAAGGTTCTGTCTTACTAAAGGCATGCCCTGCTGCCGGGCACACGGGCTGTCCCTGGCAGGGGTAAAAGTGGAGCTTCCACTTGCACTTTAAATTAAGGCCTGCTTTCTTAGTTTTCGTTCTTTAATTACTTGGTGCAGTGCTTTCACCTCTAGGCTAGGTTGTCTTTGAAGAAGTTCGTAACTGGAGAAGCAAACCAAGTGTGAAGGGCTCGAGGGGTCTTCCAAAACCTGTGAAGCTGCTTCAGAAGGCAACATGATGCTCTATTTACGCTTTCATGAGATTATTGAGTGGCAGCTTCCAGACTGACATATGTGCCCCAAGAGTTTTCAGTGACAATGTTTTGTGCTTCATAGTACCTCGCATCTTCAGTATATGTTTCAGCACTTTTTTAAACAGTAGCTTTTTAGGCAGGTAGCTAGGTGTTCCTTTCACTAGATGAAAAAAATGGGCAGTGAAAGGTGAAATGACTCGGATATCAGATTTAGAGGTAAATTTTGGGTTAAAGAATTCCTGGCACAAGTTGAAACCAAAGTTATATCTTAATTTACAATTTTACTTAAATCAGTGTAAACTCGCCTGTACATTCTCTGTTCTTCAGAGGATTCACCAGCAGCAGGGGTGGGGAGGTGAGAAAGAGACGGTGCAGTGTCCTTTCTGGGTCTCAGTAAGACATGCCTGACAACAAAGACTTAATAAAATAGCTCTTTAATAAGACATAATAAAAAGAGGAATATAGATACTGAGAAAATTCCCTTCAGAGGCTGGGCACCCCGCATTTGTGCAGCATCAGACAGACCCTGGGTGGCTTTTCCCATGGTACGCCGTGTAGATCCCCTCCACGGAGAGAGGTTTCTTCTTTCTAGACATTCGAGCTCTTACATACTTTTCTTACAAGAACACAACTCTATTCATAAAGGATATTCATGTGAGAACTTCTCTGTGTACTTTTAGGATGGATACGCCCTCCTGTCTGGAATAGGTCCTCTTTCAATCTGAGTGAATGACTGCACGCAAGCTTTCACCAGCAAGGTTCAAGCTGAGTCATGTGTTTTCATTGCAGCATCCTTGCGAACAAAACCTAAACCTTGTGTGTAAGCCGTCTCTCTCACTTAGGTGTGTTTTTGTAACACCTGTGAAGGCAAATGGAGTTACATGTATGTTTTGCTGCGTGAGATCAGTCAGAGCTCAGTGTAGTTTTGTTCTAAAGGTAAAAGCATATAGATCATGAATGAACTAAGGCAGAAAATCAGCAAAATGGACTGAAAAGGGACTGGCCGTTCAGGAACTTCCAAATTTTAATCCTGGTATTATACTGTCATCTTGAACAAGCCTTTTAATACTGTACATCTCTTTCAACTTTTGTAAAATGGAGTAATTATGGTTTTTCCTTCTGAAAATTGTTGATTTTCAAACCCTTCCTGGGTACACCTAGTCTGCAGGTGGTGGCTACCCAGTGCTTGGTCTCCACGATATCATATCGCCCAGAGTGCAAGTGACACACTGAGAAGAGCTGCCACTTTGTCCCCACTGGTGTGTCTAGAGACGCTTGAGCAGAAGGAGCTCGGTTTATGGCATGGATGGCTGCACAACAGATCCCCAATCTTTCTCATCCTTCTCATCCAGGGGGGGTATTGCCATCACACAATTTAATTCACTTACATATAAGAATGGTATGTTATATTGTTTCTTATGTCATCAAAAACATTTGAGTCTTTCTGGATGTTTTTTAATCCACTAGAAATTAAAAACCAGAAAATTAGCTTAAAGGAGATATGCAGTGATTTCTCATGCTATATTATTTGTATTTGTTACTTGTTAAGCACTGACTGTTGTGTAAGAGACAAATACTGACCTGATGAACTTACAGTCTACATTAGCTTATAATATAAAATGAGTAACACATTACAGAAGTCAATACATATGTGTAGAATATGTAGAAATCCTAAGAATACAGGATTTTTTTAAAGAAACTCTAAGGGCAATGGATAGATTAATGGATAAATATGATACAGTGGAGAAGAACCAGTGTGGCTTTTGTAAAGGTAAGTCCTGCCCCCCCCCCGGAAATCTTGAGGCTCCATGGAGGGGTCAGTAGGCACATGGATAAACATGATCTAGCTGAGGTAATCTTGGCTTTCTAAATGCTTTTGACACACAAACCTAGGAGTAAAGTTTGTGAAAGTACTTCAGGTTTAAATATGCATTTTTAATGTACTGCTAGGTACCCATTTACATCTTCAGGTGCCTAAATACTGTCAAAGAACTGGCCTTATGATTTTACAGTATCATTGTATTTGAACAGTCAACATTAAAACTAATTAACACGTACCAGGAACCTGACACCAGCTTTTCTATCATCAAATTTACTGATACTTGGTTTCTTACACTGCACTTTTCTCCAGGGCTATAGCTTTAATTTTTTTCTTGCAGGTTTTCAATCATATTCTTGCAGATTTGTTATATGAAAAATACCGTGCAATATGCAACTTTCTAAGGTAAAGTTTTCTTTAAATAGCTGGTTTAAATTGGACAATCAGACCCAGCTATAATACTACTAGGTATTATAGGTAAGATCATCTATTCGTCTTTGTTAATTTTCTTTGGACTTTATTTAGCTTCATTGACAATCAGGTCTAAACCCTACTGATATTAATTGCAATCCTCCAGCTGACTTTTGGGTTTTGCATCCGGTTGTAATGAACAGACAACTGCAGAGTGCTGATAAATATTCTTTTATAGTGAGCCAAATTCATCTTTAATTTCACCATGTCCCTTCCATAGAGATGCTGTGAATAAATTCACGTGTGATATTGATTTCATAAGAAATGTCTTGATTTGGAAAATGGAGATAAAAGGCAAGGTAGTGAAACATGCATCAATTAAATGATAAATATAATAACAGAAACATGAAAGGGAAGTATAACAGGGAAAACAACAGAGGTTTTTTTAAAGTATCTTAATTTTATGTTATGCTTGTCTATTATACCTGCTTCTTGTATCAATCAGGGTTTTTATAAGTTTCTTTGTGTCAATATCATGGTAATTGTCTTTCGGATGTAAATGAGATCACACAACAGCCATGATCTGAGGCTTAATGCATGACACCCAGGGGCATGTTCATTAGTAACTTAAACTGCACTGCTGGCTGGTTGCAAATAAATGAAAATGGATATATTAGGTCCAATTCACAAATATCAGCCACATTGAACGGAATTAAAATTTGGTTTAATTGCACTTTGGTTAAACTGGTACAAACAATTGGAGGAGAAAATGTTCTTGGTTTTAAAATGTTCTTATGCCTCCAAAGTTACCAAAAGAAGAGAACCCAGTTTTAAACTGAGTGAAGGTTGTCAAGACAACACTTTTCATATTTTTTTATCAGATAAAAATCCCAATTTTAGTTTTCCTTAGAGCACAAAGTGTATGTAAGAAAGCAGTCTGTTCTGCACTGATCTACATTCAGAAGTCTTCAAAACAGGATGTATTAATATTAAGCCTGTCATTTTCTGATTTCTGACTTCTGCCATCACTTAAGTCTCTACTTTCTTTTGCTGGTTGTGTGAGGGACTCTTAGTAACAGGATGTCTTATTCTTATAATAATTTATGGAAAAAATAATTTTTTCCTGTTGTCTGGATACAGTCCACCACATGCCCCCTGTTCCTCTGACTGGGTCTGTGTGGTCTTTTTTACCATAACATCTCAACCACATCAAAACATTATAAGCAGAGCAGTACTTAAGACCTCCCACTCTCCATGTCCTTGGGTGTATCACAAAGGATGGTGCCATCAGCCAGAGATGCCCACAAAAATTTGGTACTAAGGAGCACAGGTTTTAAACTACAAGAAATAATTAAAAAAATGGACTCCAAATCTATATAGGAAAAGCAATGCATCTCAAAAAAGTATGTGGCTACCCTAGGGTTAATAATTATTCTTTCTGTTTGCTCATGTATTTCATTATATGCTTTTACATTTTTTTTCCAGCTCTTTGATTTTTTTGTTCTATATCCCCATGGATTTCCTTGGTTTGTGTAGTAGCTGCCACAGGTAGCTAAGGGTCTGGTCCCAAGCCAGACTTTCCCTGTTGCGAGGGCCTTGAACAGTGAGTCTGATGGTGAGATCTCTAAAGCCAGATCAGCAACAAGGAACCAAGTTAGCGAAACTGAGGGGAAGGTATTTCCTGAACAACATCCATGGCCCAACTTCTCTCTCCAGCCTTCAGCTCTTACAGGTAGTTGCTGCTCCTCTTTGGTCCCTAAGTACCTCCTTTCCCCTAGGGAACTGCACCTGCAAGTTCTTAGGATGCTTTTATATCTTCTAGCATATGCTATAAATCAAAAAGAGTTGTGTAATCTCTGAAGGTGTGAGACCATTTGGAACATTGTTCAAGAACTGGTTCCTGACAATTTTCCTTTTTCTGAATCTGCCTTCTCTTTTTTATATGACTGATTTTCTTTCAGCCTTCTTGAAGCCCAAAATATGTTCTAGGGCTTCTTTTGGCAACCTCAGATGGAAACATGGCTGCTGAGGAGCATAAATCATGTACATCCATAATCTTTAATGTTCCATGACCACATTTGCTGTTTAGTTTTGCTTTTAGATTTAAGTACATTATTAATGTATACTTGTAGTTAGAGCCCCAATGTGATGTGGCCTCCCTTTTTACAGCGACTCAGTCAACCTTGGCTGGGGGAAAAGGATTTGTTCCCAGCATTATTTTTAGAAATGTAAAGTGTCAAAATCTATCTTTAGAATCTTTCTGTTTTAAGTTTTTTTCTGAAATATTTCCCCTTTTCTTAAGAAGATGGGGGTATGCCAGGCGTTTTTGGCAGCAATTTGTGACTGAACTTGTTTATGTAATTTTTTTCCAAGGCAAATTAATTGATCAAATAATACTTTTGTTTCATGCAAATAATATAATAAAAATGCACATCGTGTATCAGAACTAAAATTTTGTAGTAGAAGCTTTAAACATTCATTCTTGGAATAGGTTTGGGTTTGTTGGTGTAAGTGATGAATGTGACTAGGAGAGACCAGAGAGAAAGATGCTCAGGTGCTCCCGTTACTGATCCATGTCATCCTGTCCAAATTTCTTACACTGACCTGTGTGTTACCAGTTTATTATCCATGTGTAGGGAATTGCTTGTCCTGTCTCTGCAAGCTCTCTTGTGCCAGCACGAGTTTGTGTTGGCTGTGCGGGAAACTGAAGCGGGGACTTAATCCAAGTTGAAAATGGTCCAGCCGCAGCAGGAAGCAATAAGCTCCCCAGACCAGTTTGGCCTCGTAATTGCTTTTGCCAGCAGAAGGAGAGGTTGATGTAGCTGCAGGAACGAGCGGCAGCAGAGGGAGGTGAAATAATTTCTGGCTTAATTGATCTTAAAGTAATACTCCGGTGAGCAATCGAGCCCCTAGAAATGCGGGACTGGGGGACAAGACTTTCCTTGTCTGTTTGCATAGTACCCCAAACAGAATAATCCTGACACTTTTAGTCCCTTCTCATTAATGCAAATAGATTGTATCTTCTGCTGGCTTACTATTTCTAAGCACTTTTCCAGCATGTTGCCAAGTCTTCCATCCTATTCCCTTCTAGACTACATTAGGTTTATTCTCCTTAATATTGTTGAAAGATTAAAGGGTTTGTAAAGGGATTTGGTGCACACTGAATATATTCCTTTGTGAGTAGCAAAACAACATTTAGTAGGGGTCAGGCTCTTCACTGTGTCTAAACATGTGTGGCATTCCCAACAGTTGAGTGGTTTCTCTCTGCAAAGTTGCAGTTTTTGATTAGGCAGCTGGTGACATCTGGTGCCAAGATTACAGAAAGGATTTCCTGTGGCAGATGAAAGCTGGTATCTGTTTCGTAACGAATGGGTGGTGGAAAAAGGCTCATGACTGGGATTATGCTTACATGTTCTAGAATATACGCATGCCCTGTTGGAAAGTTCTTTGCTAATTTTTTTATTCATGTCGCATATGTGACTAACTTTGACAGGCAATGTCTTGTAAACTGTAAAAGGAAATATTCCTCCCCCTCTCCTCCCAATAGGAATAAATATTTAAATACTACTCTGCATGCTTGTACCTCTTTGTAGAAAGCAGGGCAGATCCTACTATTTTAAATCAACTTAACTATTTTGAAATAATGCTGTGAAACTAAACAAAAAATTAGCTTTTACCTAATTAATCTTAAACATGTAAATTGAGGCAAAGAAGGTAAGTAACTTTCCAAGAGACATATTGGGATCTAGTACTGGCCCAGATTAGAGCCCATGAGAACCCTGGATCTCACCCAGCCCTCAGCAAATTCTGCTCTGCCTTCACCTGGGAGTCAAATTATTTCGGGGGGGGGGGGGGGGGGGGGAAGGCAATCCGGTATCACAGGGAGGAAAAAAATGTCCACCAGATGGTGCTGCACGATAGCTACGGGCCGCAGACAGGGAAGGAAAAATACAACCACTTGGTGAGGTCTTCTTGAAAGGATTACTGATGAGAAAATGATCATGTAAATTGGAGCAGAATCTGAAATAATTGCTGAAATGACAACTTTTTTCTTAGAATTGGTATGGTATTTTATAAGCAAATAATTCAATCGTCTTCTGTGTTTTTTCTCTATTGTCACGAGTCTGCTGAAAGTAGATGTAAAGAAAAATGGGAACTCTAGAAAATAATATGAAGATATTTACACATTACATAAGCACACAAAAATCTATATTCACGATTACATCTCACATCTCATAACTGTAGTTATGTACTCATACCTCAGCAGCAACCAGTTTCTTTTGAAAAAATTTGGCTCATACATGTTTGTGTGAATTTCTCACATGATTTAGCCATTAGACATTTCAGTATGACAATTTGGCCTTTTAAAATCCTAATGCTTTTGTCCTTAAATACAGATATTTATGTCGATAGCAGAAAGCACTGTTGTTGCTGCAAGAAATCTGGTGTAATATATGATCTCGGCATGAAGCTTTTAGTGTTGCATTTCGTACCTGCCTCGGCTCTTGATAGATGAAGGATGCTGACTCATATGGCATGTGCTACAATAACCTGAAAGGACATGAATCAAAAAAGAAAGGCTTGTGGCTTCATAGCTTGATGAAAATGAGAGGACGCTGTCCAGATGGCTACTGGCAAGTAACCATTCGGCAGTAAATACAACCTGCCTCCAGAGTTTTAAGTGGAGGTAACCCCGAACACTCATTAAGACACACGTCCAACCTCATCTTCTGCTTGTACTTCCTAGCCCACCAAGCTTCCTTACGTTGGACAGATTTTGTTGTGGATTGTGAAGGACTTTAGCTGAGGCACTCTTACTGACCTGTGTGAGACCAAGACCTCTTCCGATTCAGCCAGTGCCACGTTCCCTGCCGGAGAGGTGAGCACCCTTCGGAGGGCAGCTGCCACTCAGGCTTCACCCACGGCAATGCTGGAGGGGGCAGGAAGACCCTTCCCTGGGTGAGCTTGTTTAATGTCTCAGTGTCTTATAATGAAGCTTGGACAGCCTCCGGTGAGAAATACAGTCATTTTTCCTGAAGGAAGTGAGAAGAAAGTTGTCTGAGGGGATTTTCTATACATTTGTCCTTTCAGATTTCCACTCACACTTATCCATGTCCTGGTGCTTCAGATAAATAGTGATTTCATGGTTTTGCAAAGCCTCGATTTGAAAAGCCAGGCTTTGGTAGCCCTATACATCCCACTAAAAGCCAGGTTGTTGAATTTTTCCCTGTTTCATTCTTAGTATGTAAGGGTCTCATGAAGGAATAGTAAGACCTTGAATGTTTTGTGATCTCTTGTCAGTAAGAAGACTAGAAATTTGTAGGCTTGTGGATGCTTTTTTGCTGTTGTTCCAAAGAAGTTGGGAATAACCTTGTCAGCCTTAGACTTGAACATTTTAAAATTGATTTTGCAAAATTTTATCCTTTTTCTGGTAGAAATCCACCATTCCATGGTGAATTCCTTCATATTTTTTTTGGATTCCCAAATAATTTCTCTTGCTGAAAGTCATACGTATTTGTATATCTTTTTTGTCACTGATTTTTCAAGTCATCTGCTTGTCACTAGTTTTTCTTATGATGAGACAGATTTTCATTTCGTGATGACACTCTTTGGCCTTTTCTCAAATCCTATTGCTACACAGTCAGACTTTCTTTGTATCCTTGTCTACTTTCACCAGCATTTTTCTGCCAATTGAGATTTTCCATTTTTTTCAACACACACAAAGAGGAGAGATTTTGACAGTAAGAACCTTTGGATTAATTCACCAATTACCTCTTTCCTACCTTAACTAAACAAAAAGGCTGCGAAGTTTATTAATCATCTAGTATATCTATGTTTGAGTGCTGATGCCTCCAAGGGCTTAATTTTCTCTTGTCCAAAACTTGATCTTCACTTAATAATGTGAGAAAATACTGTCATAAATTAAGCATTTGTTTCATTTAAGTCCCAAGACATATCACTGTAGCTGTCCTTTCTCCAACCCAAACCTGAGGTTGTTAATTTTTCAAATATTGTAAAATAAAGAATTAAGGAGGAAATCTCACAAAGCTGAATTTATTTTTGAAGGAAATCTGTTGGCTTTAAATAAGTTGAAATAAAAGATTCAGTTTAGTTTAATTTTATTTCTCTGAGATGTTGTCCTACTTGTCCAGTCACCACAGGAACATAGTGATTCACACTCTTTGCTATATCTTTCTGCTTTTAGTGCTCTTACATTCCCTCCACTTTCTTTTTTACAATGCATCTTTGGCTTCCTCTTCATGATCCTGTGACTATTTAATTCTTTACCACTAGGCATCAGCGTTGCTCTCACTATTTTTAGACGTATTTCCTAGCTAAGAAAAGCTGCCGTTTAACTCCAGCCCCAGCAAGTAAATGATTCACTGGTGGACTGTAAGGCTTCAGTCTGCTTTTCTGTAGGAAATTATCTTGAACAGTCTTAGACCAAAGTTTTAAAGAAAACTCAAGATGCATAATTAGCTGGTGTCTACTATACATGTGCATTATATTCATATGGTCTGTGTAATGAACATACCAAAGAACAGTCATACTTGGTGGTTTACAGGGAAGTTTCCAAAAGCTCAAAACCCAAATGTAAGCAAATTCAGGTGGAGAGAGGATTTGAACAGAACAATGAAAATAACAATTAGGAGCCATTTAAGTGCATTTTACAGGATGCCAAACCCCCAATCCAGTGATTAAAAAAAAGGCAAAAAAAAAAAAAAAAAAAAAAAAAGCAGCATTCTCTGTAAGTATTGTGGAAGATCATAAAGTAAGAATTAAGAAACAATCGGAAAAATAAGGGAACCTTTCTGGAATGGCAAAAGGCAAACGGAACAAATCTGGAAAGACCAGGAGTTCTAGTTATCTGAATTGTCTGACAATGGTACTGGACTACTTTAGGTGCAATGGGTTGAATAGTTAATTTTACTCTGGAAAAGACAGAATTGCTTATTGCATGTTTCTGTTCTCTTTTGAGGAGGAGTTCAGCTAATGGAGATCATATTCTCTGTGATGATGCAGATTTTTTTTTCGTTCTTGGAGTAACTAGGAGGAATTTTAATAAGAATATGGTCTTGTATCCTCCCATTAGAGGTCTTTGGACAACTAGTGTTGACTGAGCAAATGTTAGGGTACCAACCAAGTCTAAAGATGCTGGAAAAAAGCAAAGAGTAACTGAATTCTTTGGTGATTTGGATGCAACTTTTTGTATTTTTGTTACAGTTACACAAATGGATATGGAGAGCAGGTGGGGCATTTTTACAGGTCGTTGCATAGCATCTCAGGAAATAGGAAACCTGGAAGTGCTGCAGCTTTATGATGGAAAGCCAACTGACCGTAATATCCCACTGCAACCTACTGGGCAAGTAGCCACAAGAGCTAATATTAATCTGCGAATGTATAAAAAGGAGGAATATCAAGTAAGACCTGAATTAAAAAAAATAATATTGACAGTTTGGGAAGATTGAAAGAAGAGCTGCAGGAATGGTTAAAGAATAGAAAAACCTAGTCTGCCTGCTCTCGTCTGAAATAACGGGAGAGCAGGATTCCTCAGAGACATGGAGAAATGAGATGATCCCTTGAAGCAGTGGTCTGAGCCGGCGGTCTGGCTCAAGCTGGCTTCCTGCAGAGCCGGGTTTGGTCCCTCGGCGTCCACGTCGCAGCTAATCTGCGCCTAGGCAAACCAGTGACAGGCAGGTGTGAGCTGCCCGCATGAAGCATCCCAGTGACCAGAAACTGAAACTGGTCAAATTCAAGTAAAAATAAGATGTGTTTCTAAAAATCAAGTGCTGTTAACCATTGAAACTACCCCCTTGAGCTCACTTCTCTGCCAGTGAAAACACTTGTAGCAGGGGTAGACTTTTTTTCTTCTTAAAGTGTTAACTGAGGCAGGAATTAATTTCTCCTGGTTTCTCTGTGTGGGCGTTTTTCTACTGCAGCTTTTGTCCATTTTGAAAAACAATAAAAGCACTTCAAGTAATTATTTGAAAATTTTAAATACTTGCTCTGTAATGCGTTTCTAAATGAAAAAGGCTTTGTTGACAAAAAATTAGTATGATCATTGTTTTACTAGATATAACCAATGAGTAAAAAAAGTAGACAGTTATATTCTCAGCATGATATCTGTTTATCATTTAATTTATTCTACTCTGTTTATGCTAAGATTTTTATATTAATTCCACTGCATTATTTATAGATAAAAGTGTAAGGCTTCATATAATAGCATATTGAACAACTTCAAGAGATATTTTACTAAGAAACCAATATCTCATATGTTTGTACTATTCTGTCATGTCGATTCATTTTTAGCAATTTAGACAAGATAATTTATCATTTAAAGCGGTGGGATAACTTTAAGTGTAGAAATGCTTGAAATCCTTGACTATGCATAGGCAGAAATCTACCTGTGCATTAAAACTGACCAAGGCCAAGCATCGTTCCCTGGTAAATATACAGCCACCCACTACATTTTTTCTGGAAAGAACCTCAATACTTGAATGCACTGTGGAGCACTTTGAAGTGTTCATGGTAACCATATTGATGAAAAAATTGTGACTTGCGGCACATTTAGCCTTAGTGAATAATGAGCTTGCCGAGAGGAACCAACATAGGAACTTCTACTTTCAAGCCAACACACCCTCCACGTTGCTCTAACATGTTCCTCCTCTGAAGGACGGGAGCCGTTGGTGACTGCACAGCCCTGGGCTTGAGTCCCTACCTCCCTTGCAGGCACAGTCAGCGCTGATGTAGTTACGCGGCTTCTGGACTGCAGCTTGCACGCAGCTGGCTCGAAGCGTGGGCCAAGCGAACGCGCGGTTGCATCCGTCTACGCAGATTTGCCCTGTGGTACTGAGAAGGGAGGCACCAGAACAGCCTTCCAGCAGCAGGTGTGGCCAAGCGTCCCCAGACGTCTGACTTTGCTCTGATTCATATGAAGCTTGTTGAGCTGATGATTGGCATTACACCATATCGCTTCCTGATCTTGAAAATGGAAGATGTCCCCTATCTTTTGTCCTACAGAATATGTTCCTATGACTTAGCCAAAGTCGATGGTTGCAAATACAGTGAGAAGAAAGCCTTGGTGGTTTTGGTGGCACCAGCGCACATCACAGACTCCCTGCTGCGTGATCAAATGCAGCTTTGAGCGTGATGTTGTCTCGCTGGAAGTTAGGAAGCTCTTTCAGGGTAACCTCACAGTGGCTTATCAAGGATGTGCAAACCTCCAAATAGATGCAATTATGCACCTAATTGAATAAAGCGGATGTTATTTCATTTCTGTGTTACAGAAGAAACTGTGGGTAAGTGTGTGTATGAGTACGTGTGTGAGAAAGAAAATGAATTTTGCAGCAAAGGTATGCCTCGAGCTATTCTTTCACAGCAGGGACTTTAAATTCGCCTGGTCCATATACTGCCAAACTGGCCGTGAAAGTCAAAACACAAAATTACTTCGGTTCAGAAATCTTGCGGACATTATGGCCTCCTCCAGGGTTGGTTCTGCATCCCATTTCCATGGCCCACAAAGGGTGCCTCGGGTCACCCTCTCTCTGCATGCTATTTGAAAATCCTTCTCCGTTCTTCATGCCAAAACAAGAAGCTTCCCTGTTGTCCTTTCCCACTCTCCCCCGGATTTTATCTTGCTTTTGGGAGAAAAGTGATTGACTGGAAGGGGTGGGAGCTTTTCTCGCCCATCATTTCTGAGCTTCTGATGGTGACACCTTAAAAAAAGTCATAGGCTCGCTTCTCTTTCCCTCCAGATGCCACTGTCACCCCAAGAGTCTCCCTTTTTACCCTACATATGGGGGAGGGATTGCCATGGCATCAACCTTTGCTGATTCCCTTTTGTTTTAAAAGCCCTTACAGACTGCTACAAGGATAAAGTAATTTGTGAGGAATGACACCAGGAAAATTATCAGATTGAGTTGTAATCGCTTTGCAATGTAATACAGTTTTGTTTAGTTAAGCAGCAGATGTATCATGAAATTAGACTTCATAAAGCATTTATCAAGTAATTTCTAATGTTATTCCATATTTGTCTAATCTTTACAGGGAGATTTTCTTCCTTTCCCTGGGTCCAATTTAATTTAGAACAAAAATAGTCTGGATTTTGCAGGACAGAAGCCCTAAAAAATTAAATTTTTTATGGCTTCTGGATATTAAAAAAAAATTGAATCAGGCACCCTATGAGTACATTGGTCCTTCCTCTGCAGATCTCCTTAAATTTGCCATATGACAGTAAAATTTCCAGGCTGGTTTCAGGAGCAGGGGCGGTGGCAGGGAGCCATCGGCATCCCGAGTCCTGTGGAGAGAGGGGTATGTCGGTGGTGGTTTCTTCCTTCTCACTTTAGGATCTGGTTGGCGTCCTTGCTTACGTGCTGTACACCTTGCTCTTTCTTCATCAGTTCACAAGGCTAATTCACATCTGAATGAGCTATATACGGTGTGTCTTGCAAGTTGGGTGCTTGGTCTCCTGTACCTGCACCCCTCCAGGCTGCATTTTTACCCCACAGTCAGAGACAGTTCACTCTGCACAGAATAGCCTCTTGTTGTCACCGTCTGTTAGTCACAGACATATGTACGTGTTGCACCACACGCTCATATAAAGCTAAGCAAAAGCTAAAATGAAGTAGGTTATACTTACCTGGTCGTTAGATAATTGCAGCTACAGCTGGACAAGTTAAAACAGAGCCCCAGGCGGGCTGAGAGGGGTCTGGAGGTCTCTGCAAATGCCTCTTACATCTCTGAGCAAAAGCTAACTGAAGGTGTGGTGAGAGGCATGGTTCTGCCTCTGTATTTCAAGCTCAGTTTTCATTGTTATTTGCTTTATGTAATACAGAAAGACCCAAAGATCCCAATTAAAAAGAGTAATTCACTTCTATTTCAGTAAAAATATAATCTCATCCGAATGCTTCAGAGCAGAGTAGGAGGCTTATTAACAAACATAAAACCCCGTTTCCTTTTTCAACAGGAGATTTGCAGTGCCCTTTTCAGAAAAAAAGAGAGGCTATCTTGTTCACTGCTCCCTGTGGAGATATTACAGACTCTTGCCAGTAAAATGTAACATAACCAAATATTAAAAAAAGAATACTTTTTCTTGAAACAGTAGGGAGAATTTGTTAATAACTAGGTACAAACGTAGCCAGTTCTAATAGCTCAGAAAATCATTGCTTTGTAGCATTATTGCTGTATTTATCTGCCTTGATCTGCCACCATTATATTGCTAGCATTCTCCTGGATTTATACTGCAGGTTCTGGCTTTCCAAGTGGAGTGAAGCTGCTCCTGATTTACATTGCTCCAAGTCACTGGAGAAGAGGCTCTTAAAAACTCCACCTATAACTAAAATGCGTATCACATGGCTTCTAACACTGCTACACAAGTAAGCAATGGTATGGTTCTACTCATAAGGCTTCACGTTTCTCCACGAACTGAAAAATATGTTAAAAAAAATTTTCTCAAGTCAGCTTTTTGCAGTTTGCAAAGCACACCTTCCTTCCACTTCTATGGCATGAAATTGCCCTAAGAAACTTTGGAGATTACTTTGCTTCCAAGAATTTGTACTTTTTCTGCTTTCTTTAGGACAGGAACAAGAATTATCCCAGAAAGCTCAAACAGTCACTGTAATATCAGTAAGTATATTAAAGATACCTGATTTACAGAAGGTACATTTAAGCCGTTATAAGACATGGTCTTGAGCGTTACTGTGAGGATGCTGATGGAAAGCCAAACAGCCATGAAACTGAAGAGGATAGGATGTGAATACGGCAAGCAGCAGAATTGTTGCGTATTTCAAATGACGCTGTGGTCCTCATTGAAGAGCTTTGCCTCTGCTTGGAAAGTGGTCATAAAACACTGTATTCTTGTTCTGGAGTTTGGGCTCTGAACAGGGGCTGCGAGTTGGAGCTTTTCATGTTCTGAACACGAGGTGGGGATTTTCAGGGCAACATATTGTCTTGGTATCAAAGTGGTGCTAGGCGCCCATTTACCTAACATTTGGGTGCCTTCTGCCAAGCCCAGCCCCAGGGTGGGATCCTGACCTCCTCCACAAACCAACCTGTCAGTTAAGGACCTAAACATGACTAGAGGGCTCCAGACTGAGAACAGGGCAGGAGAGAACGGGGAAAAGAGAAGTGTGGTGAGTTTGCTAGTCACCTTTCAGGCCCGATAATGAATCGCCCGCTATTTTAAGGCACCTCAGACTCGGCAAAGCCTGAGCTCACCTGTTCTGTTCCTGGGTGGAATTCTTAAGTTGTGGCTTTTGTTCTACAGTTGACCTAAAGCTCCTGCAGGTATGGGGGATATTTATGCCGTGGTGCATGTATCCGCGGTGATCAGATATTCCCCTTGCCCCCGTCTCTCCCTCCTCCCCTGCACAATTAACTGTTGCATTGTTGTTATTGCGGGAACCAAAATCTAGGTGAGCCCTCCATTTATATGATGTAGACTGCCCTATGAACTGTGATTTGGATGCTCTCCTAGACAGCAGGAGATACAGGCTTAAAGTTTCTTAGGCTGAAAGGATCTCCCCCCTTTCCATGTTAGGGCTTTCAAATAAAACAGCCTCTGCATAGCTTTGTGTAATCAGGATGCAAGTTTTTGCGCATCTGAGCAAAAGCAAAACCACAGGTACTCAGGAGAAGTGTCAGCACATGGCTACATCTTGCTACTTAGACTTGAAGCACTCACTGAAAACTGGAAGTAGATTTAACATCTCAGTAATCAATCGTCAGAGGTTTGTTAACTGTGAAGAGTCTTTCAAGGCTGGAAAGATGGTTGATGCTACCTCAAGAGCCATTGGGGAAGCACTGTAGATTTCTAGAGCCAAGATTTATGGCTAAGATTTCATATTTTGATTAAAGGCTGATTAAAGAGCCCGGAGCATATGCAAGGGAGAGCATCTTCTACAAACATAAATCAGATCAACCTCAGAATATATTATTGGTATTTGCATGCTGATACTGTAACCAATACTGTACCTTTATCTTCTTCTTCATTTAATTTGTTGGGCAAAAAAATTATCTAAATTCCTTAAAGCAAAACTGTATGGACACCAGCAGTTTCAGGTGAATTCCTGCACCTCACAGAGCAGACTGTCTCATGCAGTTTTTTAGACTGGAGACTCAAACACAAATCAGAAAGTTTTGTGGGTTTAAAATTACTAGTAGAGCGCTAGCTCGACCTTCTCACATGTTGCTGCATAAATACTGATAAAAGGCATAATTACAATATTTTACTAAGCTCTAGCCTGGTACTGGTGCTGGTGAGTGGTTTGATTGATTTGGACAGGAAGCTGGTCCAGTCAGGTATTGCTGAAATAATGCCTCTTTATTATGAAGATTGCTTTTTGTTTGTTTGTTTCTTTATTCATGTAGTGCTGATGTTGTGTATATGGCCAGATAGTGAAAGTGTCTAAGAAATAATATTAATCAAGCAGTACTTAAGCATATTTTAGGTTGGTACGGAAGAATTGTAAGTATGCTAAGGTTGCTAATAAATCCTTAGCCAAAACAGAGCAAACACAAATTTTTGGAAAAGAAAAACTTGACTTCAGAAGTCACACAATTATTTGGAATTAATCACACTAATTTTTTTCTCAAATGTACTAATCGTATCCTGGTGTTCAAGCTGCAATATTACACCATGCGAAATAAGGACATCATGCCTAATTGAAAAGCTCATGCTAGAATTTATTTTATTAGAAGGGAATTAAAAAAGTCAGAGAAAATGAATCATTTCCTAAATTAATTAATGTATCACTTACTAACTGTGATTAAAACCTTGTTAATTTGATCCAGTGACAAAGCTAATTAAGAAGATATATGTCGTTCTAAACCCTAATGAATATTTTAAGCACTTTGTTCCTTTAACATCTTCCTCAATTGGTTTAATAGACAATGGCAGCATCGTGTCATTCTCCGCTGGCCAGAGGAGCCTTCAGTGACCCGGCTTGGAGCGGTAATGAGGTGCTGCAGGCAGATCTAATAGCAGGCAGTCCTTCTTGGAAGCGACGGCTCTGTTGGAAAGCTGAAGGGTGAAGGCAGAACTTCTGAGTGAGGGCAGACCTTCCTCATCAGCAGCACATGGCTGAAGCCAGACACTGGTAATAAGTCTACTAACTTAAATGCAATTATGAAACTATGGAAATAGTAAAAGTCTCCTCTCCCCGCTTGCTGATTTAAAATGTTCTTGTTAGAGGACTTGTTCTGTTGCCAGCAACAATTTCAACAGCCATGTTTTCTTATGGAAAACAGGTTCCTCTCCTGTGCCCAGCCTTATGCTCTTGGATTGCATTATAAAATATTTCTTTTACCTGTCAAACTGTACAGTCGCTTGAGATGTTTTGTCAGCAGTGTAGGTGGACATTTTATTCTGATAGTCTTTCCATGTGATTATTTTCACAAGAATTTAAACTTTTTTGTAAACACAAAAATACATGTGACTAGCAAGATCTCGTACCCAGTTTTGTAGTTTAGCCATGTAGAAATAATGCAACCATTAAAACAAGCAGAATCCCCTTTTATTACATTTCTACAATAATTTAAAAGCACATTCAACTGTTATTCCCTTCTTCTATGTCTTTGCTTACTCTTTCTCCCCTCCCGTCAAATGCATGCATTCAACCCCTCTCTCCTCAGTCTTACAGGTATTACTTATTGCTTCCTGAACCATTTTTTAAAAAGATTGGATATTATTGTGGGCATGATGGTCAAATTGCAGATGTTCTTCACAATATTTTATGTACCTAGAATAGCTGAGAGATTATTTCTATACCATATGCCTTCCATCTTGCTGACATCTTCAGGCTTTTAGTCCAAATGTTTTCATCGACACTGGCTGTAATGCTTTTTAGATGGTGGAGATCTCACCATAAAATTTTGTACATGTGTGTGAATGTATAGTGAAGTGGACATTTAAGAGAACAGCCTCATACTAAACAGAATTGTATAGGCTGTTCATTATCAAGATAATAATGACAAATTAATATGACAGTTCCTCATTGAAAACCAGAAAATTTGGCCATTACCTTATAAAGAAAGTCTTGGAGGAAGAAGGTGAATGGTACGACAGGGAGGATATCCTCATGATATAAATAAAATGCAGTAGGAGCGACTGGGATCTGAAGCCGCTTTGTTGTTTGTGCCATATGGCTG
The DNA here is from genome assembly GCF_929443795.1 of Astur gentilis. Classification (NCBI taxonomy): domain Eukaryota; kingdom Metazoa; phylum Chordata; class Aves; order Accipitriformes; family Accipitridae; genus Astur; species Astur gentilis. The sequence continues at coordinate 17,625,025 of NC_064882.1, forward strand.
GGACATGGAAATGTCTGGCAAATTCAAGTGACTTGACACTTTTTCATGTGTCTCACCAGATAAACCTAGAAGACACACTCAGAGATGTAGCTGGTCTCCTTGTGCTCTAAATCAAGAAGTCAAGACAATGGCTTACAAAGCCAAGAGTAACACCCAGCCAGACTTTGATCTGACAGCGGTCCTACTCCTTTTGTGTCTCCTGAGAGCCTTCTGGTGCTCTGCGCCCGTGTGGAGGCAAAGACAGCTCATGAGTAACCTTGCAGAATTAGGGCTTGAACTGTAGAAGCATTCGAGGTCTGCTCCTGCTGCAGTTTGAACTACAAAGTGGATCACAGGCTATTTCTGCACTTAGCCATTGGTTTCTGAAAGCAGTGGCTTCTAGCCCAGTACCTTTCTGTATTCCACTGTGCAGCATTTTATAAGCCTCCAGAATGTTACCAAGATTTCTGTAAGCCAGAGTTTGTGACATTTTTAGGTTGAAAGCAATTTTGTTTTATTGAGGAGTAAAATAATAAAATGTTTTTCCCTGTGAAGCTTGTCAACATGCATTTAGGCAAATTAGTTTGGAAACTTCTTTGCTCATTAATGGAATGGAAAATTTTTTAAGTGCTCAGCCTTTCACTAATCTGCGGAATGTTTTGTTTTCATGTCATCATGACTGCTTTCATGAAAACAAATACAGGCTTGATGGACAGGATTTTTAGAGATGTTGTCTATGTACAGTCCCCTGTGGCTTTAAATGGAAATCTGGCTGTTTGGTATAGCTGAGACTCTGGCCACTTCATCCTGCTTCAGAGACTGATATTTCTGTGGGGAAGTAAAGAGACTGGGGTCTTACTATTTACTAGTGAAAAACTGTAGGCTCTTCATAGCATTTGTACACACACACAAGCACACGCACAAATATGCTCAATGTACGAAGACTGAAGTAAAAGCTAATAATATACTCCTTCTTTTAATAAGTACAAAATAGTGGAGAACTAGTACTTTAACTAGAGGCAAAAATTGTAAACAAAATTAATATTCATTATATTATTCACATTGCATGTATAGAAGTCTAAAACCCAGCTTGGTGCCAGGCTTATATTATGTGATTGCCATGTCAACCAGTATTATATCTTAGCTTTGTTGTTCTCCCCGAGTCTTTTTTTGTTTTCTTTTTTTTTTTGCGATTTTTCAACTTTCAAAGTGGAAGTGTTTCGCTTGCAACAAATTAGCCCTTTCCAACCAAAATAAATATTCCAGGAAAAAAAAAAAATTGCTTCAATTGTAAACATTTCAACTATGGATCTTGTTTGTTTGGTACCAGGTCTTAGACAATTGCTCCCTCATCAACAAAAATTACTGTAGGACTGAAAATAATAACAGCGCATTGAGATGCTTTCCTAGGTCCTCCTGCATAGGCTGTGGAGTGAATCCTTCGGCTGTTCACCGTGGCTTCTGCTACCAGTTTTATCAGCAGGTGATGCTTTGTGTTGTATCGTTCAGGATGTGAGTTAGTCTTCACAGTCTCTGGCCCCTGGCTGGCAAACACCACAGACAGCTTGCTTAGGGCCACACAAAATTCAGTGAGATTAGCCTTTTTGTCTCACTTAAAGAGGAGATTTCCCTACACTTCTACCCTACAAAGCCATGCTCCTAAAATCTGAAATGTGAGGATATGCCGCATTGTAGCCAGAGGTGCAGCGAGCACTGGCACCTTTCCACATGTGCTGCACTCACTGCTCCCGAGTGCAGGGTTTCTTAAAGTGTCGTGGAGATATTTGAGAAATGCCATGCTACTACGTGCGCTAAATCAGATTCTAGTTTTGGAAGACTGGTAATTCTCCTTTGCAATTAACTGCAGTTGAAGCTACAGCAGCTTCTCTTTAAACCTTGTGTAAGCTTGGCTAGCAAAATTGATGTGGGCTAAAATCCGACAGCTCAGGAGAATAATTTTGCTATCATTTCAAACCAAAGCAATTGCCCTAATTGTATCAGCAAAATGTCTGTGCAGAATGTGGATGATAATCTAATTTGATTTTACTTTAACCTGTCTCTAAATGCATACTTGTTCCTTGCAGATTTCATTAAGGTCAAAATGAACCCACCATTTTCCTAACAGAAGAAAGTATTATTCTGAATGGTAGTGTACTTCACCTTTCCTATCTCTTGCCTAGAGATACGTAATGCAAAAGTGTCAGTTCTTGCACCTTGTCAATTCTCTGATTGGATTTAGTTACAGTTCTGGATCTGATATTTGTGGTAAATACAGATCACATAGTGGTAAATGCACATGCAAGTTTGAGCAGTATTTGACAACAACAATGCATGGGAACATCTAGGAAAATTTTTTTGTATTGCTTAGAAACCATTCTTGTTTAGTTGTTTTTTGGGGTTTTTTTGGTGGTTTTTTTTTTTTAACTTTTAAGTCTTCCACACACTGGCGAGGCAGCTGAGTGCATTTTTATTCCTACAAAACAGAATCCCTGGAAAAGCACTATCAAATCCAGATGAGTGGCACTTGCCATGGTAAACAGCCACCCAACAGAGAGTACGATTAGTGAATAGTATGCTAGTCTGAAGGTTGGGAGCATGTTAAAGACCAAACTCATCACTGAACAGCGAGAGATCCACAAGGCCTTTTTCACCTCAATTTTCTTTTTGGGAGCCCTGGATGGTGATTACTTACTTGGTAAATAGATGTTTTCACTTTCAGTGAGTGAAAGGGTGATGATGCTCTGGTGTGCACTCATGGGAAATCATTTACTTGTAGGTACGTGTACAGGACCACAGAGATGTACGACATGCATGTGAATACAGATGATTCTGTAGATTATGGTCCCATTCCACCAAATACCACGGGGAGTTATTGATGGCTGATCTTCGAACATCAGGGCCTGGCTGTTCAAGTAAGATCAAATAAATCTGAATTAGCGCTTGCTACTTTTGCTAGGTTTAATGTTGAAATCCCATAGATTACTTTATAGGAACTTAGATTCTTCATCTTATTATTTTTTTTCCTAATATTTGTTATTGCTAAAATTTAAGTTGTTTTAAGTTCATTCATGCTAGCAGAGCACTAGCAAAATGAGGATGGTATGGTGTTCAGAAATACCACTTGGGGAAACGTTCCCAACTGTTTGTGTATCTTTAAAAGTAATTTATCTGCTTTACACATTTTCTATACATTTACTGACTCTGCTGATTAATACTTTTGTGAGTCTGATTCTTATTGACCACATAAATCACCGACATCAAAGTTGCATTGCTACATGTCTCAGTTCAATGTATCATTATGACAACTTTTGCTAAATTGCCAAAACCAAGCTTTACAAACAATCCACATGCTCTAATCTAACAAAAATATCATGTCTTTTATTTTTGGTTCTAGCTAACAAATTTGATCAGTATACCTTCCTGGAAAATAAAATAGTTGCAGTATTTTCAACATTCTCACAGTTCAAAAATAAGGCAGGCATTAGCAAATTAGCGCATGACAACTTTAAAATACAAGTTTAATAGAAGTTTAAATACAGATTTTGTCTAGATAGTTAGCTGTTAAATTAACAACCAATTTTTTATAAGTGTGATTATTACTGAATTACTTTACGTTAATAATACAAAGACTTTATGGGCAGTAAAACAAAGGAGAAAGATGATTGACCATAGACGTGCTTCTTACTGGTGATGGCTGGTAGCTGTGCATACATGTCACAAGGCAGGAGCAGACCATCTCAGGCAGATCCTGTGTTTCTCTGAGATTGCAGCATGGCAGAAGTACAAGGTAGGGCCTGAACAGCAGGGATTTTTTTCTTGAAAAGTCGCTTGAATTCTCTTTTTTTCCATTAAGAATGATTCCATTTACTTGCCTCAGCAGTTCGCCCAGGTTGGAAGGTTATCCAGCTCACCTGTGGGTTCAAGCCCTGGTGCTACTGCCCTCCTTTGAAGTTGTAAGGTGTGATGCGTATGTTGAGTGGTGCTGACACCTGCATGGTTAGTATACGGAACATAAATAATTAATGTAGCATCAGACACCCACTGAACAGCAGAGGGCAAAGGGGTTAATTATCTGGTGGCTGTCATCCTCCGAGACACAGCCGGTCAGCGTGTGCTAGTGGTTCCCTGGGATTCACAACTGGAACAAGTGAAAGAATAAGCAGGAAGCTGATTTCCGAAACCAGCAATTCCCGGCACGATATGACTATTTTAATCCTCCCACCCTTGCAGCTGAAAGAGGTTGCAGGGTGAACTAGACGGCTGCTGGATGGCTGTCTGTAAGTGTCCAAGTGAGTCTGTCAGGAGGCTCGCGCAGCCCAGCAACCACAAACCAGGCGTGAATCGTGACTACTGGATTCCTGTTGTACCAGTCTACGTATCTTTATGTACCTTCGAGGCTCCTTTTTCCTCTGCACTGTGGAAAAATAACTGTTTGTCCAATTAATGTGGGAAGGGAAATGAGGAACCATCCTACTTCAAAACAACACTTCTTTGTTTCCACTCCATCTACCCTTAGCTTAGCCTACCTCTGTAGGGAGCCGTAATACCTTCCTAACTACAACGCTTACTTAAGTACCTTGCAGTGCTGGTTTAACATCTCAGGTGTTCCACCTGCACTTTGAGATTTCTGTAGTGCCATGTGCTGGATTTCTGAGTTACTTGCACCTTGGCAAGTAGAAACTCTTTTGCAGTCATATCCTGCTTATTATTTTATATTGTCAGATGTAAAACATCATTTAAGTGTATTGTAGCCTCTGTCTTCACTGATGCTGGCTTCCTCAGACTGTATCTTTAGGTTCAGACTCTGTATGTTATGACTTATTTCAAAGCAGTACTGTGAGAGTCTGCTTCAGGCAATCACTGGGCTATTCTGCCAGAGCAAATTGTCACCATAATTGGGGGTGAATCTGACTCGCTGAGGTCAGCAGCGTTTGAGGTGGATCAGCATTTGACTAGAAGTAGTTTGCTGAAGTTGCTGTAAATGAACCTGTGGAAGCATAGAAGTTGTAAACTGTGATGTTTATATATGAACTACATGAAAAATAGTGGATTTTGTCCCAGAAGATCTGTGCTATGTGAAAATACTCATAAAATATCAGTAACTGGAAACAGAAACAATTTCTTCCAATGGAAGAAGTGAGTATTTCTAAAAAAAAAAGACTTGTGTGGTTTTCTGGGAGAACACAAAGAAAACTGAAGAGGCTTGGAGAAGAGTTTGATGTTACTAATACTGGCAGTCCCAATAATAATACATTGAAAATGGAAATTGTAACGAAATACACGTAAAGGTTGCCATTTGTGAGGAAACATTTTCAGAGCTGGCAAGCTCTACCAAGCCATCCTGCATCTTGCAGGTCGGGCAGGAGACATTGCAATATATGAGCAGAAATCCCTCTGTGTCTGAGCCTGGCAACAAAGGCAGAACAAGAACGTACCCACCAGTGTTTGCATGCTGGACTGGACTGTCGTGGAGAGACTGCGTGGGACTTGTTAGGGCCTTGTAATAAAGGAATGCCAGACTCGGTGGAGAGTTGGCTGTTGCTGTGCATGCTTTAGCCATCTTTTTCCTCGAGTACAGACACTGACTTTTCTTGTGCTAGGTGGAAAAGTGCTTTGATTCATTTTGTTTGTGCACTTTGGCTGTATTAAGCACTAGAAACTTCATGTTGAAAGATATGAGAGCTGACCAAGGAGTTCATGCACCACTCTGCAGAGATGCCCTTTTCCTTCTCATATTGAGCCTATGGTCAGCCCGCTCCAGCTCTTGCCTGTATTAATACCCTCGATTAGGCTTTAAGGATTATCAGGAATGAAGAAAAAAGTATTTCATAAACTTACGAAGATTTTCAAAACCTTTAGGACAAGGACAGGAATCCTTGTTCCCCACAGCTGTGGCAATCCTGTAATTGGAGGGAATGTGCTCTTGTCTCCTGTAAGCCAAGGACCTACAAAATGGGAGCCTGTGAAGCAAGTCCTGGCTCCTACAGGTTGCTTTCCCTTGGGCTCCTCCATGGGATTGATCACTGTAAAGCCAACTGATACATAATTCAAGAAAAGGTCAGGGGTGATTTTTTAAAAGAAAACAACCCACACCAAAACACTATAGCAGTTCCCACATGTCATGTAATTGTCATGTATCCCAAGAGCTGGCCGGTATAATTGGCTCGAAGAATGATAGAACAAAACACTGAACAACCACCTTCTGATGGCTACAGCGCTGGGCTTCTGGCATACTGCCCCACAACCCAACAGAGCCTAGAGCTCCTTGCGGGTAATCCTGGAAACAAAATGCAATCTAGCGCTGTTGGCTCATTTGTGAGCCAGGCCTGGCCCTGCTTTCCCCTTTGTTTGAAATGTGTAACGTGCACGTGGGACTTGTTCTGAATGGTCAAGCAAAGGTGTCTTTCCATTGCCTGGCGCCTTCTTGCGCTACATGGGCTTCTAGTTTTGCCACACTCTGTAGGTTAAAGTTGTGTTTGCGAGTTTGTCTCTAAGTAAGGACAATGCATCTTCCAGCTCAGGGTGGCAGAGGTTTCTGGTCCATCATGGTGAATGTGAGTGCCTACCTTAGATCAGGTATGGAGGAGGGCTGAATCCTTTACCGCAGCTGTCCAAACTCTGCTCCAAGCCATAGTTTATAGAAGTACTGATCTGCTGAGGAATTATATAGCAAGCATAGCTCTCAAAATTATATTTGCCTTCCAAAAGAGTCTCGGAAAAACCTACCTATCTGTTTAAATTGCTGGAAAATATTTTTTGTGTCTCTCAGGATATAGGACTGCAGATGCAAAAAATTAAGGTACTAGATAAATTAAATTGTTTGTTTTCCTGTTCATGTACTGCCAGTCAGAGGTTGCACTAAGTTTTTATTTTGGAGGAAATTTCTGTTCTTATTTACACCTCCATTTCTGCTAAGGCCAGAAGTGCATGTTTTTAAACACATTATATCTGGAAAGAATGTAACAAAACAGGTTGAATTTGCAGGAGAGGAAAAGAACAGAAGTCAAATATGTGCTCTAGTTGTGAAGGGGAAGGACTTGGTAGACCACTGTTTAGTCTCAGGCAGAGATTTCCAGGGTGCTATTATTATTTTAATTATGTTTCAAAGGACAAACAAATATTCAGGTTTTTTTAGATTTGAAGGACATGGGGGAGGTGGAAATGCAATGAATCAAAGGTATCTCTGCTTTTCTCAAAACAGGAAATCAGAGCTTTGTATTAAAATCTGTTGTCATACAAATGAAGTAATACTGTAATTAGAATTTGTTGTATAATCTAGATACACTAGGAATTTGCGCATACTCCTGTTTTATTGTCTGTTTATGCTATTTTCATGGAATATATATGTTTGTGGGTTTGGTTGTTTTTTTTTTGCTTTACTGTCTTCTTCGAGCAAACCATCTGCAGCTTGTTTTTGCTATTATCAGCAGCTTGAATTGGACTATAAAACTTCCCATGCTTGGCAGTTGTCTACACATATATATTCAATGCAATATGTAGATTATGTTTATAGTCAGGTGAAAATATATCCTCATGAATCAACAGCAAAGAAGCTGTGTGGGGTTCTTCTAATATGTTTTGCATAAGCTGTTATTTTATAAAATTTGTATGTATGCTCTCTATACACTGCCCAAATACCATAGGCCTTTTTCAAAATAATCTTAATTTTTCAGATCTAGTGAACTCCTATGGGTACATGGGTATGAAATACAATTTATGCTAAACCATAGTTAATAGATATAGTTAATAGACCATCATATTTAACTTAAAGCATGGCATGCTTAAACCTGAAAAGCCTCTTTTCAGAGCTAAAGATAATACTTTTTTTTCAGTTATTAATTTTAAGCCAACACATGATTTGGAAGCCTGTGCTGCCATAGTGTTTGCAGGTTGTCTGCACAATCACACCCTTTCTAAACCACACTTTTAATAAAATATGGCCTCCAGTGCTATGGCTTGAGTCTCAAAGGCATGTACATAAAGATCCTTCCAGGGCTAGGAAGGTACACACAACTTCCAGTTTTCTAATAGCCTCAGAAAGAGTGAGATAAACTGCTACCCCAGAGATAGGAATCATGTGAAGCCGAGGCTTTTTTGTGAGAGGCAGGACAGACCCTGGAAAAGAAAAATTCAGTTTTCTTCGCTGTGAATCAGTCTCTAAAGGCTATTACCCCTTGAGGAAGGTGAGTGAACCTCTTAGCAACATGTTGCAATTAACAGCTACTTTATTTTCATCTCTCGTTTCGTGAAATGAGGACTACAGAGGCTGGAAATGCAGATTCCCTTCCCTCATGATTCCCACTCAAAGAATACTGAGCTGCAGTTTCAGTTTTTTTTAGGCAAATCCACTATCAGAGCCAGGGCAAGAGAAAAGTTACATTCAAGATCCATTAACATGCTCCCCAAGATAATAGTACTGCTGAAAAAGAGAGAACTGAATGAAGCCAAATCATTTTTTTTCTGATGAGGCCTTTAAAGAGGTACTTGAAGAAATAGATTTAAGGAGTCTAATTCTTTTACAGTGTGCTTCTAGAAATAGAAGGTGCCTCTTGAGACTTGTAAATTTAAAAAATTATTCTTACTATTAAAATATCCCACAGGATCATGCCTGGAATAAGAATCAGGAGAGACCGATTGATTAGTGCTATAGCTACTATACTTGCTATGTATGTGTAACATCCACAGGTGTCTATAGAGAAGATGACCCTAGAGAAAACTATATTAACAAATCCAGCCTGCCTGATGGTTTTGTGGTGTATTTGTATCTTGTGTGCATGTGTGTTTTGGGAAGATATGAGCTGTCTCTTTTGTTAGTGTTGCCGTTGAAGTCGTTCCACTGCCTGCTTCTGTTGCACTACATTCTCCTGTAGTCACCCTCCTGTAGTCCTCCCCTATGTCAGCAGTTCAGCCACAATGTGCGCCAGTGGCTTGTCCTCCTGTTCAGGTGGGGACTAGCGCTACCATACCTAGGGAGATGCAAAAGCTGTGATCGTGCTTGCTGCACCGTGGCATACAACAGGAGGAGAATTTGCAAGGGTACCTCCCCATTCTTCCATTTTTCCACCTTCGGCACGCTCGGCTCCTGGAACAGGTGTGGTTTTCAGGGACATCATAACCAGTTACCTACCACGTGTCCTCAGATAGTCCTGTTTGTGCTTTTAATGCAGACCTTTCAGTTAACCGTCTTCAGCGAGGGAACATTAACAGAAGATGATCTTTAAACAAGATGCAGCGCAAGGTACTGTGAGAGAGGCTTACCTATTACACATAGTACTTGTTACTGTGCTGTGGTTACTGTACCACCTTGGTAGCATGAGGGGAATTATATTTTAAGTTCCTGACTTTAGTCCTTCCCAGCTCCCCAAATTAGACATGTGCCTCAGCTCTGTCTTGAACCCACAAGGAAAGCTAAACCTGCACCGAAAATTCATTTCTGCTGCCTGAGAGCTGTGACCTGAGTGAAGCCTGGCCAGGGAGACTGCTGCAGACTCAGGGTCCTGTAGCCAGGACCGGGACTCCAGTGTTCAGTGAGATAAAGACAGCCTTACACAGTTCAGATGTCAAAATCCCAAGATCTACCTGGAGAAACTCTCCCAACAGCTGGCTGCACCTTTTTACTCAACCAATGTTAATAAGAGCTCTAGGATTTGGCCTTAGGGTAGTGATTACATAGCAGTTAATTTAAAAAAAAAAGTATTAAAAAACCCTGCTGAAGTAAAGCTAACGGCTCCATGGCCGTGCTTGAGTGCGTTCATTATGCAAAACCAATTTTACCCAGGGCCAGAAGGACACTGAGCAGGCAGGCACGGCAGCTGTGCTACAGTGAGCTGCTGTGATGAGGCTTTTGGAGCTCCAGGGCAAAGCTGGAGAAGTGGGGAAGCATTACAGGAACTTCAATTATTTTGCATGTAATGCTGTAATTAGTATTCGTGTAATTAGCAAAAGCTCATGCCAGCAGCAGAGCTGTTGAAGCGTGGGACGTGATGAGGGGTGAGCAGTGACAGCAGTGACAGAGGTTTGTTCCCACATGAAGACTTCGTGCTGCTGGGGCACCTCACCCTGGTTCTGGGCTCCTGCCACTAAGGGCTCCGTGGGTTGCTCTTCTGGCATCCCCCAGAGGTGCTCCCACCAGGCAAAACGTTCCCAGTGCAGGCATAGCCTAAGGGAAAGCACGGAAACAGCTCTCCCAGGCTGGGCAAATGGAAAGGCAGTGGTGAAACAGGTCTCCTCGGGGACCTCTGAACAACAGGCAGGCAACTGGGTAGTACTGAAACACAGACTTTGGGAGAGAGCTTTTTGAACTTGAATACTTCACTGCTGGTGTCACGGAGTGTAGCTCTTTTATGTTTTACTTGTTTCTGGAGGCAAGTTTATTAGAAGTGACACAGTGTGAACATGGGAGTGCAACAACAACAGTGAAGGAAAAGCTGCAAGGGCAAATAGTTCAGGACAGCCTTCATACTCTGGTATGAACCAAGCTCTGTTTTGTCCCTTGTCATCTTTCTGATTTTATTATTCAGCAGGCTGAGGGCCATGTTCTGCTCTTAGCTGTAGCAAGAAAAAAAAGTCTCTGAACTAAGAGTGGGCTGAACTGAAGACAGGTGACTTGCTTGGGACTCTCCGTGCTGTGGTTAGACTCAGGGTTCAGGCGTAATTCAGCAGAAACTGTCTCTCGGTATTCTGTCATTCAAGGCACTTTGTTTCACACAAGAAGGCACTTTTTCAGGGGGAGATTCCTTGCTTTGATAAAAACAAAAGGAGCACCATTTGTGGCATGTTAACTATATGGGGCATGTGTGTGGGGACACTCGCAGGAGGAAAATCCTAGGACACCCCAGGATTATCCTCCAACCTGCAGCCCTGGTCAGGTCCTTATATCACTGATTTCTATCCTAATTGTACTATAGCTTTTGCTAAATTCTCCAAATCCAGGGAGACCCTGACCCAGGATCTTTGGGCCCTCTCTGAGAGACAGCAGCTCAACAGACATCTCTAGCGGTGCACCATGAACGGCGATCTCTCCCAGTTTAACAGGGCTCTTGTGCCCCTCACAGCACATTGGCTGCACCCCATCTCCAGTTGCGAGCGCTATGCTCTCTGCCTCCGGGGTCCCAGCAGCTCCTCTCCCTCCCACAGGCATCTTTTTCAGGCTGTCTGATAAGGTATAGGGGCAACTTCAGGATTTACCGTCGCAGTTTTAGGATTACTTTTGCAGTCTGACAGTGACCTCGCAACAAAGCCTGAAATTTGAGTGGGAATTCGTATCCATTGCAGGCTGCCATTGATGGACTTCATCAAGCATAGAATTGATGAAGCCTTATAAAGCATCTCAGGATGTTCAATGGACAATTTGCCTCCGAAACACCCTCTCACATAGTATAACAAATTGTCCCTGGGCCTGCAGGGGAATGAGACTTTATTGTACTTTCCTCTCTATGTAAATCTGGAGTTCATTTCATCATCTATAATTTAGAAGATCCTTATCGTCATTAAAAACATGTCTGAATATGGCATAATTTATTTACAAGTTTCAGTGTAGGATTATATTTGTAGGATGGAAAATTTCTTATGTTCCTCTCATAACTTAAGTAGTGCCCAGTTTCTATTCCTTCTTAACTCTTTGCCATCTCCAGGGCAAATGGGAAGAGGTGTGGAAGAGAAGCCCGTCAGAAGCAGTTGAGGAGCATCACACCTCCAGGTATGCCAGAGCCTTTTGTCGCCTTGGGATCAAATGGCTTGTTGCTTGTACCCAGCTGCATAATACTGTGTATGATTTGTTGGGTGAGTGCATTTAATTTGTTCTCTTACTTGGAAAGAGGAGTATGAAGTCAAATGATACGTGCTAGACGTTGAGCTACACCAGAGTTGGTCCAAAAAGTCTACTTTTTCTAAAAGGATCTGGGGGATACTTCAGGTATTAGGCATCATTTGTAGTGTCACTGCTTCGTATGTATCATAGTTAGACTGCTTGAAGTAATTTATTAGTAAACTCCAACACTTGCACCAGTCAGTTTAGGAGAGGCAAAATATAATTACTGGCTAATCTTAAAAACCTGTGTGTGAGATGTTTGTGTTACAGTGAATTGCAAGAAGATTTTTTATAATAGTCTAGTTATCTTTGAAGCCAAATTGTACTTAACTAGCTGGGAAAAAAAAATCATCACAAAGAAAATTCAGAAAATAACAGTTCTTAAGCCAACCTGACATCTGTTGTCCTCCATTTGGGAAAACTACCTGAAAGAAACTTGGCCTTTAGACCTGTATGAAAACAGGTTATTGGAGGAACATGCAGATGAGCTTGTTAGCTGCTGTTCTTGTTAATGATACACAGCGGCTACCGCCACATGCACAGGATAACAAAAAAGCCATCTTAGCCAAGTGAAGAGAAATTAAATTGACAACTGACCCATTCTATACTCCTAGTCATTATACTGTTAAATATTTAGCAGTTTGGTTAGGTGTCATAAAAGGGGAGAACATTAGTCTGGGGAATCGTAATGATAGTTTTGAGCTGTTCTTTAGTGTCCTGCAGTTCCAGCTCCAACAACTTAAATCATTAAAAATGTAAATGGGTTAGTGTTAAAATTGAAATGTGTTGTTGATATTATCAACTAAAGGAATTCAAAGCAGGCTGAAAATGGTTATTACTTCTATTCAGAGCCATTAGTAGTACTACTAAATCCTACAAAGAGCCATATTGACAGTCACTTCAGTGTTAGTGCTGCCATACCTGCTTTGTAAATCTTCTCCTAACTAAGCAGGTAAAGCACAAGTACATTTCCTTTCCTTCAAAGTTAACTGAAAGCCAACATGAAGCCTTGTAGTGGATAATTCTTGCTTGTAGCATATCATTTTGTGACATTTGGTTAGAAAAGAGAGGGAAAGCAAGGTTTGCTGGAGAACAAGGAAAGCTGTCCTAGCAAGACGGAGTTACTCACCTTTAAAGTGTCTTCTGTCAGCACAGTGTAAGCGGTGTAGGTTGATGCTCTTCAGTGTCCTCCGCTTACAGGCTGATTAACATGAAGTAACGACAGCAGTACTAAGATACCAGAAAAACAGTGCGGTAGCCTAGTCTCTACTGCATAGTCAGAGCTGATGCACATTGGTCTTGTACTGGTGACCAGTATAAGCATTTCATTTCTTAGCAGAGAGAGGGAGAGGGGCTCACCTTGCAACTTCATCTGCCTCGGTTTTCTTATTCTGAAAGCAACCCCTGAATGCATGATTTTGAACTCAAATGGTTAACAACAAATTTACTCTAATCACAGAGATGCTGCATCTTTCACTATGTCTAATTTCTACTGCCGCTGTAAAAACCAGATTGCAAGTACCTATGCTGTTCAGTTCCAGTTTGTTTTATTTGACCTTCCACAGTCCAGAACATTGGCCCCTATTGCTGGCATCACACCCTCTGCTGTCCTTGGAAACAATCTGGTGTGAAAGTGCAAGAATACAGGGCAGTATTAATAATAATTAATAATAATTGCTTTGGCAATGAAGTACATTTGGATCTGGTATAACGGTGTAAAAACAAATATTGGGGTATCCATACTTTCTCCATGCATAAATTTAGGCCAATGGCTCAAGTTTTTTCTTATAACCTTTTTATTTTCAGTAATATTTTTTCTTTTCAATAATAATGCAGCTTCCTTGAAGTTGGAGACTTTCACACCCTGCTGTTGTAAACATTGTTACCTAAAACCTGTTTTCTTAGCGTCTTAAACATTTATCAGTTATTTCAACATATGTAACTCAATAAAGATGGGCAAAGTGCTGAGGTTTTTCCAAAATCCACCTGATTTTGGAAGGAGCAGCAGGGAAACCTGTAAAATTAGTTAAAGTTCACAAACTTTTGCGAAAAACAAGGATGTTTTCCCTCATTTTCTTCCCCAAAGTGATTCATATTTCTTAGAATTAATTTGTTTTTTAGCAAAAAGAAAATCTTGTTTTTATGGTATTAGCAATAAAAGCCCTAATTGGGCGTATTATTTTTTGAAAGCTCACTGAACTGTTTCCTTAGGACTATATTGAGAATGCAAAAGAAAACAGCTTTCTGTTTGTAATAGGTGTGTGGGGTGATTCTCTAGACTGAAATGAAGAGATTACACTTCTTTAACAAGAAGTATCAGAGCGCATCATCATAACCCCAATTTGCAACTTTTTCTCCCCACAGGTATTACTCACATATCTGAAAATACAACAAAAGTTGAAAAGCTCAATTTAGATCCCTAGTGCACAACACAAGCCTACAGATCTCGCTTTTTAAATGGTTTGAACACAACATTATGCTCCGTTTCCTTGGGTTTGAACTGTTAATGTCCCACTCTCTCCTTGATGACACGAGGAGTGTTAGGCAGTGTCGTGCATTCAGAAGGGAGAGCTGCAATGACAGAAGTTGCAGCTCTTATAAAAGGCATTTCAAAGACTTAGAACTGCCCAGATAAGTGATGTCAACTCATGCTTGACTTTTAGGATCAGCTGAGTTCAGGGACATTATATTTTAGACCTTTTTTTTTTTTTTCTGGGATGGAGATGCTGCACAAGTAACCTGATCACTCCACATGTCTGCAGTAGCAAAAGAAAGATGTGTTTTTAAATCGTTACTGCAAGATCAAGAAATGCTTATGAGTAATTAGAGATGGTAAAAAAGCAATAGACTTGTTAGAAGACCTAACTTAATTTTTCAGATTCCTGGGTACACTTATTTCTAAGACTGTTCTTTTTTTAAACAAAGTTTGTCTTTGGATAGTGAAAATCTTTATGTAATGCTTGTTGTAGGATGTGTTGTAATTTGGAGCGAATCAGGATCAGTAAACTGAAACAGATAAAGGGGTTGTACAAATCTCTTAAAGCTACTACCTACGATGCATGGGAGATGGTTTGCAGCTCCAGAAGACTGTAGCTGGGGACTTATGAAGCAATCTTACATAGCCAGGGACATATCAAGGAATCCCCAAGAGACTGCAGAAAGGTATGGTGCCAAGATAGGGGAGAAGGTGGGAATAAATAAAAAAGCTAGGTAAGGAATCTTTATTCTCAAACAATGAAGGTATCATAAAACAGTATTCCTAGTTATAGGTACTCTACCCGTTGCACAGGTATAACACAAATATTGCAGTCGCTTTATGACAGTCATCAATACAGAGATTTTAAAAAAGGAAAAAAGAGTGAGAGTTGGAGTCATCCATAGTATATGGAATTAAGCCCATTTGAGCATTAAGGCTTTCTGAGTGTCCTTCAGCTAGGAAAGGTTGTAAATCTGTCCAACACACAGAAGCACTTACAATTTTTCAGAACTTTAATCTGGAAATGTGCAATATGATATAAATCAATTCAAAATGACTGGAATGTGTCAATTTTTGTGGAAGATAATATCCCAAATGCCACTTCTGAATCAAACTTAAAAAATACAGCAAAAGTAGCACTTCAATTCCGAAAGAGATCAGAAGATTAAGACTGACAGTCATGAAATCATGCCCTCCGAAAGGGGAAAATTGCAACTGACACTGATCAGTCGTTCTGCAGAAGCAGCCAGGGCATATTAATCACTTGATGTTACCAGGAGTTTCTCACAAGTGCTGCCTGCCCTTCAAACCCTCTTGGAAGCAGCAAAGAGAGGGGTCCACTCCACCTTCCCGCGTAGGAGCCTCCTGACATTGTACAGAGCCTTGTACCAGTGGAAGGAAGGAGCTTTTCATCCCTTGTCTCTTTTTTGCCTGCCTGTTAGCTACAGCAAACTAGGGCAGAAAGAACATCGTGGTTTGTGTCTTCTCTTTTTATCACCTGTGGGAAGGGTATATGCTTGCACATTTTGAAACAAGAACCAGAGAATTCAAATCTGACATGGGTGTCCCTGTTAGCCTCTGATGAATAATTTCTAGCTTCGTTTTCCATATTCGAGAAAAGTAGGTAATATGTATTCTGTTAACCTTCCTTCTTGGGGGACACCAGGAGTAATTAATCTTTCTAAGTATCTGTTGCTGTAAAAGTGCTATCCTGTACAAACATGTTTGTCCATGGGACTGGAAAACACACACAAAGTTTCAGAAAAACGTAGTCCAGAAAAGGAAGCAGAGCATGGCAATGTGTCCTTACTCTTTCTTTGAATGTGTTTGGGTTAAAACAGCACTGCTACTTCAGTAATATATTGTCAATAAAGCTTATAAAACCACCAAATGTGTAAACAGGATTCCTTTACAAAGGGCTGCTCTTAGTCTTCCCTCAGATACCCATCATCATCTTCACCTGAAGCCTGCTCCCCACACTTGACCGCTCTTTGTCGGCTGATCCCAACTTTCTTCTGTTTCAGGTGGAGTTTATGGAATTACATCTCTGTTGGAAAGAGAGAAGGAATTAACCTGCAACCTCGTGCCAGGGCCCACTTGTAGGGTGGAGGAAAAGCAGAGCCTTGCCACCATGTTACGGGTGAGTGGGTAGAAGTTTGCAAATGTTTGAGGTGTATGGCCCCATACTGCAACAGTGCGTGGGATGAGCACACAGGAGGCGGGGGACCAGTTGACTTTCTGCTGTGCACCCTCCTTTGGGGCCTGAACACCAGCCTATGAGCAGACAGCCCTGTAAATATCATTTCTTGAGCTGCTTCAGCCAGTGCATTAGTATTATTTGAGTCTAAACCGTATTTGTAATCTTCTAATTAAAAGATTAGATTTACAAATGAGCAAGAATTTAATGACAACAGATAGTTGCCCGGGCAATTAGACTAGGCGATATTTCCATGCAGCTTCTATGGCATTTCACTAATACTTTTGTCAGTGAAAAATAATAACTTTTAATTTCAGCTTCGCAAGTTGGGTTGTTATCATGTTATATCATTCTGCACACGGTGATGACTGCGTAACTAAAGGCTGGTTTCATAATACAGGGCAGTTCACCCTGTGGCTGTGTTTGCCCTCAGTTATCTGCCCAAAACCTTGGTCAGCTTGGAGTTGCCTCCTGCAAATTCCAGCCCGAGACATCAGAGCTGGTGCTGGCCACCAAGAAAAGTCAGCGCTGGTGCTCCTTTGCCTTGCTGCGTCAGCTCAAAAATTTCTGTGGCTATTTGGGAGGAAGATGGAGAAAACCTCTATATGCAGCATAGAATATTGTATATGCAATATCCTATGTACAAAATTCTACAAAACCCCCGTTGTACAAAAAAAAAGTATTGTAAATGCATATAGAGGAAAACTCTACATAGATTATTGTATATAGAGCTCAGCCCTGAGCCACCAGGCATTAAGATTGTCTGGAGCAAGACCAGCTAGTGTAAGTTCAGATAACTCCACTGATACTTCTCCTCAGCATAAATGTGTTGTTCATGCCAACAGAGCACCTGAAAAATTTTTCTCATTTAAATATTTTCAAAAGTCAGAAGCTGTCTCTAGATTCAGAGAGTTTATCACAAGGGACTAACGTCAGGAGCTGTCAGGTCATATATGTCTAGTGAAATGTTAGCTCTCCAACCCTGACATACACTGAAGTGGTAGCTTTAAAACAAAAATTTCCAGAACAGCATATGTTATGACTGATTTGGCCTCATCATCTGTTATATCAATTTAAAGTTAGTGTAGCTCCATTATTTCACCGCTTCACCTGCGTCAAACCAGAGTAACAGAGCAATAGATGCTCTTTCACCAGGGACTGACCGACTGAGAAACCGGTACACATATTCTATGTCTGTCTTCTTAGAAATTCAACTATTCAAGTGGAAATTGTATTTCCATTAAAAAGTCCATTACTATATTATAGTGCAATAAATACATTTTCATTAATTGTGATCCTCAGTCTCTTTCTTTCACTCTTATTGCCTTTCCTTTGGTGACATTTTTTCTTGTCATGGAAAGGTCATGGCATTTCAAGGTGTTCACTTCCTGAAGCATGACTCCTCAAAATAATGAGATTCAACTGATCTGTCAGTAAAAATCTGCCACGAGTGAAAACAAGCCCAGCAAAAGCAAAGCTCAGAAGTGTCGACTCATGGTCACTCCCAATGGGGTTGATGGCTGCCCATGTTCCCTGTGTTACTACAAGATTGCCCAGAAAGGACAAAAGAAACATGATTATATGTCACCGAGTGCTGTTATTATTTGAACCTCTGTTTTCAAGCATTCTGTCAATTTTCATAGTGATTCAAATGCAGACGAACTTTGCTTTGTTTTAACCTTAAACAATGCTGCGTCAAAAATTATGGCAAAGAGATTTTTGGGTCCTTAGCGAGTATCAATAGATTTCAAACTGCCTATGTTAGTTTGAACTTTCCTGACTGAAATTTTTAGGCCTTTTTATGGGTGATTGTTACTCAGGAGAGCAACACTGAGGACTTTCATCTCAACGGTAGGTCATTTTAATGCTGGTATCTCCAAATGTAAAACCGTAGCATGGTAATTTAAAAGTAGATTTGGGCCTGATTCAAAAAGTTGGTGGTTTTCTGTCCCAATTTTCCTACTGCAGAAAAATTGCACAGGGTTTCCATTTAGATTTAGCAGTGCTTTGCATTCACTTCTCACCTGGGAAAGACTATATCACTTGATTCTGCAAAACCATGCTCAGCCCAGGGCAAGTCTGAAAAAAACCTTTACATCTTCCCCTTGTGCCAATGTATGCAGAAGTGGTAAGCCACATTCTGTAGAGAGAAGTGCGCTCTAACCCTTTTAACCCCTACACAGCTGCTATCTAGTAATATTGGTTAAATAATCCTTGCTGAGACTTCACTGTGTCTTCTCAAGAAGAGGCACAATTCAACCTAGTATATATTATAGCCCATTATAAAGTATTATATATTGTAGCCTGCTTCCCTTTTAGCTGGTGTGCTTTAGGCTGATTATTTTTCTTTTGATAAGTTCCTGTCAGTTTGCAGCCCATTTGAAAAGAAACAAATCTGTATTTTTAAGCATGCACTGCTTGAATTAATTTGTTATTTTGTCTTGGAGCTCGCAATGTCATAGTTTGATGGGAGTTGTTCTGACATCCTGGCTTTCTGCAGTCTTTATTTCTGATATTCACTAAAAGAAACAAATAATAACTTTTAACAAATCTCATGTCACCGGTAAAACTGGTTTTTTACATAGATGGTATGTGTATTTGAGGAGTTCTTTTGTCTGAGAAGACAGCAGTATAAAATCAGAAGTCAAAGAATTTAGGAAGGAAAATCTCATTAGTGGAGATTAGATTGATTTTTTCCTTGAAGGGTATGACACTGTCATGCCATGCTCTTCCTGACAGCTAGAACATTTTTGTCCTAAATTTCTAAGTGTATTTTTTAAAAAAAAAACAGAGAAAAGCATGCCTTTCTCCTGGCTGTCATTTTTGTAATTTTTAACCTATTAAAATATGTTTATCTGCTTTATGCTGCTCTGTTCCTTAGCTTTGCCAGAGAGCAGGTCTTTATTTTTAGGTAATAGCATGGTGCTCTTTATAACCTCAAATCCAGTCCTCTACTTGGACCGAGCTTCAGCTGGAAGACCACTGCCTGCAGCCTAGATTAACCTGCCATGAGTCTTTCCTACTGCTTCTGCCCAGCCGGGCTTCAGCTTCCAATAAACTAAGCAGCAGCAGCTTCTCCCATTTATTTAAATAGAAAGGAGAGTGACTTAAGTACAGAATGCGTGCAACATCCACCGGTGGAGCACAGACAGATGTGATTTTCGTGAGCTGGTTACCTATCTGAGAAGTAAAGGCGGTGGCAGACAGCATCTCCCTAAATCGGACTCAGCCTGGCAAGCTGAGAGAGCTGGCTGAAAAAGCTGGAACCTGATGCATTACATCACTCTTACTTGGCTGAACACATCCTTTCTGACGCTGTTTCACTGTGACACACCTGCACAGCAACCAGAAGGCATAAGTGCAAACTGGATTGTACATTACTGAGGATGCTCCTCTTCTATAGCGTAACTCTTGCGAGTACGTGGATGTTCTCTGCCAGAAATGTATGCACAACTCACATTTTATTTGATGTGATGAAAAGGAATGATGAAATAATTATCAATTTTTCCACTGACTTTATAAGATATATTTAAACTGGCTTGGCTTCTCCTAACCTAATTAAATGAAAAGAAAATAATGGAAGCTATGAGAGTATGAAAGGTCTATTAAAGGATTTCCTTCTCTGTATGTGCGTATAATATACACATACATAGAGCTGCATTGTGTTCACATAAAACAAACCACTAAGCTATTTTTTGATACTTTTGCTCTCAGCTGTTCATATAAAATGTCTCTAAAAGTCTGAAAATAAAAATTCTCTCCAAACTTTTTTTGTCTTTTTCCATCTGCCTGTTATTGATTTTGGTTCGTGTTGGCAAGGTACAAAGTTAACAATATCCACTTTTCTTTTGATTTTCTTAGCACTTGTGTCAAAATATATTTGTTTCTGTACCAGGATAATTGATTTTGCCATAGCTTTAAGAACAGGAAGTTTTAACTATTATTCCAAATCCAGCCAACAGTCTTCAGTGCAAGTATGTTCCACTAATACATTGCTTATCTAAAGTAATGATCTCAATAAAACGGTTTATTAAAAAGAAAACCGCTCATCTGACTACACATTCCTGCAAAAACATAGTTCTGTGCTCCTAATTCAAACTGCTTTGTAAAATCTTCTAGGAAAGAACTAATTTTTTTAAACTGAGTATTAGTGTGAAAACGGATACCTTTAAGTTTGTGTCCTTTTTATAGCCCTTACGGGCTCACTTCCATAATAAGTATAACAAATAATAATCCAGGGCTGTCACTTGAGATGTAGAGTGCAACAGTGGTGCACACAGTTTACTTTTATTTGCTGTTATGGGGAGAACTGTCACCTGTGGTAGTAGCAATAGCATGTATTATTCAGCATTCGTAAATGTTTCTTCCTGCTAAGTAGCGGTTTTCATAAGGAAAGTCACCTTTTGTTTTTCCATGAGGAACCCATGTGACCCACCACATACTATGAGCAGACGGATTTTTAACGAGAGGATTTTTAACATGCGGTTCCTGTAGCTTTCATTTGGACATTTGCTCTGTGGAGTCATTCTCGCGACTCATACACTGTAACTAGTTACGTGTATATCTGCATGTATATTCACACAGATGCCAAAGTATAAGCTAATTATACAGAGACGGTGTTACTTTTGTCTTCCAAAATGTAAGAACATCCGTAAGGAGTTAATCTAGCAGCTCTGCTAGTCCAGCCAGTCACAGTGGTCGGATGCTATTGAGCAGAGCCAGAAATGCGGCTACAGCTTCTCAATGTCAACAAGTAAGGGTGTCTCGAGAGCTGGTTGGGATTTCGTTCTCCAGAATGAAAGAAGAATGAATTGATTTAAAGTTTATTACTACATCTTCCCAATCTGTGCCATGGGTAACACATAACATAAAGAAATACTAAAAATTTATATTGTGGTACAGCAATGAAAGAAATAACTAAGGATGGGGTTGCTACTATGCTGTACTTGACAGACATATATATATATATATATATATATAATGAAAGAATGATACCTGACTCAAGAATCTTGCCATAAATTAAAGCAGTTTGAAGTCAAGTGCCTCAAATGCTAAGTCCAGGGCACACTGTTAGTGAACAAATCGGCTCAGAGGGCTGCCTCAGACTACTCCATGTAAGCTTCTCTTTCTATTCAAAGACTACTCCTAAATTTTTGACTCCTTGTAAATTCATGGCTTCCCAGTGCACCACAGTTCTGGATAAAGCTGAGGTCTGAGAACTAAGCTCACAAGGCATTCAATGCGGATTGGGTTCACAAGTCTCGAGTCTTTAAAGACAACTGTATGTTCCTGGCAGGTGGACGCCAGAATCATAGAGGACTGGAAGGAGTTGCAGGGATCGGCATGTTCAATTTACGAACATTTTGCAGAATTTAAGCAGATCTGAATGTGAAGTTGGTGACAGCCTGAAGGTCAAAATCTGAAAAGGGTGGGCAAGGGATGCTAAGCTGATCATCAGCGATGTATTTGAGCAGTTTCTACAGAAAACTACTCTGGTTTTACAATAATAAAAAATATGATGTGTATAAAGGTTTTAGTCATTTCTAAGTTGCAGGTTGTTATTGTAAAGACATTGAAAAGTTCATGTGGCTGATCATGCCGTCTGGGATTAGACAGGTAAGACACGTTACAAAACACTCCTTATTGATACTTAAGTTTCAAGACTTTGCCATGTAGGCTTACGACTGCAAGTGCAGTTAATCTTAAGAGAAGTGAATAGAAGAACTGGCCTTCCAAAATCCAACTTCGCACAGAAAACTGTATTATCTAATAAAATTCAGGGTTAGAGCTAGCAATATCATAGACTCCCAAAATTTAAAACTAAGGAAAGAGAAATTTCTTAAGTTTTGAGATTTGGAGGGCAAAGACTCTACTGATGGGTTTTGGCATTCTTCTGCATTCAGTGGTTGGTATAATAAAAAACGGGTTGCAGGCTCTGTCCAGAAACAATACCCTATCAGGTAAGCTGCCTCACGGATTAATCCACAGTAAGAGCAGCTTTTTGGTGCTGGGAGAAAAATGAAGGGATTACTAGAATTGATTTTTGTTTACCATTATTTTGACATAGCAAATCTATTAGTTATTCTTCTGTTGACTGCTCTCTTAATAAATATGATTTCTAAGTAAAACTGGCAGGTACTGAATGCTTTGGCCTTAGGAGGACAGTGAACAGATAAACAGGCTGTGCAGCAGACCACTGGGATCCCAGTGCTTAACACTTTAGACAGAGAATCTCTGAACGATTCAAGCTGGAAGACACTCAGGGGGATTTAGTCCATTTTTCCAAATTATTTCTGTATGGTCTTTTCCTTCAGCCTTCCAAGCAAATGCTTACACGTTGCATGTATGCAAAGAAATTCCCTGCAGTCAGTGTTAGTTGTACCTCACTAGCAAGCTGGGAGGAAACCTGTGGTGAAATGTCAGTGTTTAGACAATATATCAAGTTCAGCCTTGGATTATATTTTTTTCTGAAGCCAATGGGAGTTCAAAACTTTCAGCAAAATATATTGGAGTTTTATAAGAAAAATTTTCAGGATACCTTCCTTCCTGCTGGATTTATGTAGATATTGTGAATAAATTAGACTAAACCATTGCAAGGTCACGACATTAGTTTGTCTCTCTTTAAATGAGTAATGATCCCAATGTAAAACCAAGTCATCTTACAGCCATGTAGAAGGCAAGATGACATCTTCTAAGTGTCAGTACTCATCCACCTTCACTTCTTTTCCTTCCTGCTTAAGGTCTTTTTAGTTATAAAACCTGTAGATTCTGAAAGCGATATTGAGGTTTTCTTATTTTATTAATTATGTGTGAATAATTGTCAGGGTGCTTAAAATCTTGTTTCCCCAGTTAAATCTAATCATCACAGCCATTGATGTGTTTTGGTGTGTATTAGAGAAAAGCGAGATGGAAGTATCTTGAAGATTAGCCTTTTTTCAAACAATTTATGCAACCATACTTCCTACATAGTAATGATAGTAGATGATTATTGCTTTCCTTTGAACAGAAATTTACATTTTTTGTAAAATCATCAGGACTTCATAAAACAAATAAACCCTTCTGTTTCCAGTCCCATGTTTTGTATAGAATTAATGAGGAATGTTGGTGAAAAATTTGGAAAATGGTGTGAACGTGGTGGGAAAGATTTATCATCTGTGACCAGTTCCACTTCTAAACCAAATGCAAGTCCATAACAATTACACATTTCTGCTGGGTATATTTCTTATGAAATCTGCTTATTCCAAAGATGAAGATTAAACACCATAGACTAGGCAAGCGTTGTCTAATGGAACGCAGAGCTTTTTATTTCCATGGGACTGATTCAGGAACATCTCAGGATATAATAAATGAGTTAGAGTCATGGCTTCCAGGTCTTATTGTAGAAATTAGTTAAAAGTCACTCTTCAACTTTTTTCACATTATTCATATCTACATATATGTTTATAGACTTATATTGTATCCCTCTCTATGTTTCAGTTTTCCATGCTGAAGAGTCCCAGTCTTGTCAGTTTTCATCTGGAAGGAACGACGGGATCATAATTGCAGTAATCCACATATTGAAATACTAGGGGCTTGTGCAAAGGCTGAGTAGTGGGTTTTCCCTTGAGGTTTTCCTCTCCCCGCCCCCCCCCCCCCCCCCCAATGTCTTTATGATTATAATAGTAGTAATTGTATTTCTTTCCTAGTGATTCATAACATCCTATTTCACTTTTTTTAACTTCACTGAGAAGTGAGCTGATGTCCATGTAGAACCATCCATGGTGATTCTGGTATCTCCTTTCTATATGATACAGTATACTGCCTATTGCTGCATAGGTACAATAAGGGTTATTTTTCTCCACATGCATTACTTTTCACATAGGAACATGGATCTTTTGGCTGAGAGTACAAACAATGCAGAGACGAAATTCAGAGATCTCCTATTCTAAGGGTTCCTTGCAAGCTGAAGAAATGAGGAATTACGCAGTTTGTGCCCATGCTGTGTGTCTGTGACCAGGAGACTTCAGTCTCACTGTACAGAGTGAGGAAAATTCAGCCCTAATTTAAAAAGGTACCCATCATTTTGGAAAGATTATTATGTTTTTGCTCAATTTGGCCATTGTCATCTGTTGAGCAAATTTTCTTTGGTCATTAAAGGGCTCAACCATGTCTCTTTTATGCAAGGACTTTTTATACAAAACTTTCTGGGTCTTTTGAAGAGAGCCCTGAACATTTGCTGCAGCCAGTCCCATCGCTGCTCCCTAGGGGAGTGTCTTTTAGCCCAGGGGTGGGGGTTTCTGTGCTCCTTTCCAGTAGTTCAGACAAGTTCCCCTCGCTAGTTCGTTAGAGAGTCCTAAGGTCATTTAAATTGTATTATTCATAAAGGAAGATCTGAGGCATTATCTTGGACAGAATAAAAAAAGAGTATTCTGAGAAAAAACAGGGCCTATCATGCCTTATATAGCTTGGGCTTTGTTGTTTGCTTCCTACTTGTAGGGAGATATCCCTAAAGACTTCTACTGAGTGAGTATCTTTTTGTGTTAAGTCAACACTGTAATAAAAGCCCATTCAGAAATGCTGATTCTTGAATTGAGACTCCAGTGACTTTCTTTTGTGGATCTTTCTCTGTTCTGGTACAAGCTTTCTATGCATTAATAGTCAGTAACATATGGAGAGAATACCTTGAAGAAGTGCAATAACTGAGCAGGCATTAATTTATTATTGAGACTTGCCTCCACAAAGTTTAATTTCCTAGAGCATAAACAAGTAAGAAGAAAATCCATGTATGCAAGTTGTTCATTGCACAGAAGAAGGAAAGATATTAATGGACCCATCTGAAGTCGTGAGAGACATCAGCATGCTTGCACACGCTGACCCATTTCAAGCACTCTCCAGTAAGTTTGGAATATATTGGTGAGCAAAGTGCAGTACAGATGAAAGCTCTCTTCGTGCTTATGTTCAGATGTAGGTGGAATGATTTCTCATAATTTTTATTAAATTGAAGTAATAGAAAAACCAGTATGTATCGACCTCTTCACAGGCTGTGTGTGCATGTACGCAGCGAGTGGATTCAGTGACGTACCTCCTGACCTTGCCTTCGCTGAAGACGGAGAAGATGATGTTTTCACATATTCAGCTGTTTGATTTCCTTTCCACTAGCCATAATTAACATTTATTCAAGCAACATTAGGAAGAACATAAATATTTCAAAGAAGCTAATTACAGCATCCAAAACATCCTCCAAGCTATTCGTTTAATGAGGATGTGCTTTGTTCCTGCAATAGTGTAACATTAATTTCATCAAGCAATTAAACAAAACAAAAACAGATACAATAGAGAAAGATGTATTTTTTCCTCCTGTTTACAGGAATGCTCACTTGCACTTCAGTGAATTTCTTGTGTAAAGGTGACCTGCGTAATCTATGTAAACCTACAAACTGAGGTTCAAGCTCAGAGAACTTGCTCTGTCAAAATTTGCACAGATTTCAGTAGAAATATTGTCTTGGTATAAACTTTAGTTTGGTCTTAAGGCAAAAATATATGTTTTCGTTAAAAGTGATACTGTTTTTTCTAGCGTATGACTAGGAGGATTACAGTTATGCTCAAATCAGTTTGCCTTACTCATATATCAGGAAATGCAAAACTACACTGATGCTCTTAGTAAAAAAAGCATAGTCTAAAATGAAATGCGGTTCATACTGGGCTGGAAGTATTGGAAGACTGTAGACTGCTAGGATTCAGATAATGTGACTCGTGGCACATATAAGATTGCATGTGTAATGGCTACTGCTTTTGCCCATTAACAGGAATCTGCTGAAAACAAAATTCAGGTTTCAAATGAAAGATTATGGAGCAATACAAATCCAAGCATAGAGAGAAGTATTAAATGTTTTGGGGTTTTTTTTTCTGCTAAATGGAAGACCAGAATTTTTCTAACTGGAAATTTTTCTCATCATCTTCAAAATCTTTTAATATGTTTTTGTGCAAGCAGACTCAGCAAAATTTTTCAGCCTGCAGTATTAAAACACATTGCACAAAAATGCAATTTCTGGGCTAATCAGAACTCTTTCAACGGAAAATAAAGTTTAATTCAGGACGTATCTTTTTCTTCACTATTCCTAAAACACTCTGCACCATTCAACGGGTACAGAATGTTTACAGGTATCTCACTCTCAGATTATAAAAGACTGTAATTTACTTCATTTCACAATCTATTAAATATTTAACAAGAAGGTAATAATTAAAATGCATAAAAAATTAATTCCTTCCTTAGGCCAAGGCTCAGGACACTGATTCATGCATTTGAATCAAGATAGATTAGGGACATACCGTTCAGTGCTGATGACTTCCCATTTATGATAATGTCTTCTAAATAAATGTCTTCTGTTTTTATTAACAGAAACCAGAACCAAATGTAATTCCTCATTCAGATTGTTTTAAAACAACTCTTTTAATTAGGTAGATATAAATACAATAATACATACAAAGTACAGGCTTTAATTTATGTACTGGTCTGATAACTGGCTTTCCGTTGACACAAGGATTAGCTCTGTCCCCAGTCATGTTAAGGAAAGCTTTGCTACTGAACCTGATAGAGAAGATACTTCTATTACTAGGAGAATTTTATAGCATCTTGGCATGCCGGTTGGCAAATCTTTCAAAATTTTGATGGCCTGTCAGAGTGTTCAGGATGGCAGAGCACAATCTGTAACACATACAACTGATAAGGGTAAAGGCAAAGAGCAGACAGCAATGCTACGCTTATAAATCAAAGCTATCTTCTGTTTCACAGCAACAGCCACCCCTCTTGTCAGGCAGCTTTACACCACCACCCACCATTCATCCCTGGGCAAAACCCACTGAAATGGTCAAAAGGAACTGCACATTGTTTTGGAAAATAACAGTCTCTAATATTGTCTCATTGCTGGACCAAGATGTAGTAATTCCTTTGAAAGTCAGAAAAAAGCAACCAAGCAAAAACATAGGAGTGAATGGAAAAAGAAGGGGAAACAAATCGTAAAGACAGACTGTAAATTGGGAGATGCTGCCCTGAAACGCTCTCCATGGCACCTCAGCGTTGGAGCAGCACCTCAGCTGGGCAGGGTCTTCCTGGAGCAAACAGTGAGGATGCAGACAGTCAGACACGCGCCTTCGGAGGAAGCCAGACCCTGCTGCTGGGCTGGCTGTGAGGAGCGGGTCAGCACCAGCCTGAGCATCCTGCTGGGATCTGTTGGCTCAGGCGGTGGGAGGCACTGGCAGACTGGGTAGCGGGTCTGGTGAGCCAGGGCGTGCTGTGTTCAGGGGTGGCTGGGACCAAGCTGTCCAAGTGTCTTTACAGGTTTGGGGTCTGTGTGCTTTTGAATATCTCATAAAGTAGTTGCCTTGGCTACCTACAGGCATAAATAGCACCTGGGAACAAGGTCTGCAGCTGTTTTTTTAAGTGGAACGCCTTGCTAAGCACGGTATTAGGATTTTAGTCACCAGATATCACCATAGGACAGAGTTCTGTTTCATATTGCGGCATTTTGTGTGTGTGTAGTTAAGAACTAAAGAATGCTTATATGTCCAGATAAACACCGAAAAATCAGCTGAAACTGACAACTTTTGTAACAATCTGAGACCAAATGATTGATGGGCCAACTCGTGACCCTGTGTGCAAAGGAGGAACCCAGAGTTCTCGGGAAGGACGCGAAGAGGCATCCTTTTCACAGCCACTGGGGACCACCAGAGACCACTAAAGACCCCCAGGGACGCCCCTCGGAGCCCCAGGCCGCCTGCATAATGACTATGAAACATGATAATTAGTTCCAGGTAATAGGCTGAATATGTATAATCATTCTGGGAAGTTTAATGCATACGTATGTAACGGGGTAATATAAGCTTTGACTGATGCAACGTACGGTATGCACGATAGGGGGAACAGCCCCCCGTACATCGGGCACCGCAATCAAGAATGCCTTCTTCTTAATGCTACGTTGGCGTCAAGGAGTTCGCGTCCCCACTTCGGTGACCCCTGCAGCGGGGGGGTCCTTCGGAAAAGTCAGCCATCGGCGGCTCCCAGGGCAGACGGGTGCACATCCTCAGGGCCCCACATCCAGCCGCCGCCGTCTTCTCCCACACGCAAGCTCAGTATGTTCTAACCCCCAGGTTCAGCTAGCTGGGGGCCAAATCCGCGTGAGATTTCCCCGTTTAAAACCCTGCCTCTTCTCCCCTCCGCAGCGGGCTGGCACCGTGTCTGAACGCTCCCCTTTGCCACCCCCATTTCATCACTCAGCCCGGCGAGGGAGCAGCAGCAGCTTTCGCTCCAGCCATCCCGGCTGCTAGCGGGGCTCGGGGCGGCTCTGAAAACACGGGTTTTTCCTAAAGCGGGGGTTTACTAAGGGCCCTGGAGCCCGCCCAGCCCCTCGCCTCCCCGCCAAGCAGGGGCGCCCACCGCCCCAGCAAGGCCCACGGGGGGGATCTGCCCCCCGGGGCCGAGTGGCCAGCTGCCCGGTCTGGGCAGGGTCTGGCCCGGGGGGGTGGGGGGGAGCGGGCAGGGCGGGCAGGGTGGGCAGGGCGGCCGCCGCGCCCTCCCCCAGGCGAGCTGATGCTCGTCCACGTGTCCGGGAGATTTAAAAAGTTTGGGCAGGGAGCGGGGCCGTGCCCAGAAGAGCGGCTGGCAGGGAGGCAAGCGCAGGGGACGCCGCCGGCATGGGAAACCTCTGCCACCAGCAGCCCCCCGCAGCCCCCCGCCAGCGCGGCCGGAGGAGGGCAGGGCACGGCGCGGCTCTGCCGGGGTCCCCGCTCCTCCTCCTCCTCCTCCTCGCCTCCTCGGTGTCTGCTTCCAAAGGTGAGGAGCGTCCCCCTCGCAACCCCTTCCTGCACTGCCAGCTCTGCGATTTTTGGTGTTGTTTGGTTGTGGTTTTTTTTTGGGGGGGGGGGGTGTGGGTGTCGCCCCGGCAGCCTGCCAGCCTCGCGGGGAGGGGGCGGCAAAGCGGGCCTCGCCGCCGCGCTGGGCCGGGGTCGGCGGCGGGGCTGGGGTCAGGGAGGCAGGGATGCGCTGGAGGTTGCAGCTGCTGGGCACGGCTTCGGGGCTCCGTTCTGGGGGGGGCTGCTTCGTGTATCCCGGCAGGATTACCCTGTCCTGGCAAAACTACGCTCCAGCAACTTGGGGAAGTGGCTTTTGTTAAAAGCGATTTCGTTTTAAACATGATTTACTCGGATTTAAAAGCTAAGAAAAGAGGAACGAGGTGTATCGCAGAATTGAAGGAAAAATTAGGACCCTCTGGAAGCCACTTAGTCCAACCTGAAGCGATATTTATTGCATGAGGAATCCCTGGGGGTGGTGTTAAGTGGGCTGCTTTAGGCGTAGAGCTTGATTACCTTGGTTTAATTTGAAATGTTGTCTTACACCTGAAAAGTGCTATTTTTGTAGCAGGGCGTGCTTGTGAAACAAGCACAGCTAATGGGCTTTTTAACAAAACATACTCTTTTTCTGTTCTAGTTTCCCACTCCAGATAGGTTAACTACTTATACCTTGTGAAGCCACATTACAAAATAAGTTGCTGTGCAAGGAGGATTTCTGTTTTGTTTGTATTATGTGTGTGTGAGTTGCTTTCATCAAGAGTTTTTTTCTGATTTGTTGTGGGTTTTTTAATATCAAGAATCAAAGAAATGTAAGCACAGTACACCTAGCATTCTGTTAAAAATAAATTCTGGCGATGTGGAAGAGGGGAGGGAAGGAAAAGGGGAGCAAGGAAGGGCAATGGCACACAGTATAGTTCATTATTGTTCCTGTAGAAATGATTGCCAGGAGCTTGTGCAGGGAGAGCAGTGGAGGGAAGAGAAGATGTAAGAAGTGAATCCCAGGTTGGAAAGTGACTGAAACTGCATCTGGCATCCTACTGCCTTGGAAGAAGTTTTTAGAAACTGGCAGAATTGAAGGACAAGAGAACAAATGTGTCACAGAACGTGTCAATTTTGTAGGAGGATTTTCTCCTCCATGTTCCTTTTCACCAGGATTGCTTTCCTCAACAGCACTCTTTTTTTTTTTTTTTTTTTTTTTTTGTGTGTCTTTCCCCTCCCTGGTTATTTTGTATATATTGCAATCGAACTCATTGTTTCCCTGTGTGTGCTGTTGTGTATGTGTGTAAATGAATGAAGTCCTGTAGGGACTGCAGCACTGTTCTGGATGGGGTATGGAGGGACACCCCTAGGTCCTGGGAGGAACATAGTCCTAGGTGTGAGCACAAAACGGATGGGACTGCACATGAAATAAGGTTTTTGTGAATAAGTGGAGAAGGGTTAAGGAAACTTAGCAGGTGGTGAAATACTTGCATCTCCTCTGTCCAAAAGTTTATGCTCCAGGCGGAAAAAAAAAAAAAAAAGAAAAAAAAAAAAGGCAGCAAGCTGTAATATTCAGGCTTTCTTGCCTGCTGCCCTAACCTCTAGTGGCTATTGCTCCCCCTGGAAAGCCTTGGCAACAGCAGAAGCAGCATTCAGAGACAGGCAGGCAAAGGTTTAATGGGGAAGGTGTGTTAATTTGAAATGTTGCCCAGTTTCACTCTTTGCAACCAGGACACCAGTCGCAGGCAATACTCCAATTTGAATACAGTAATTTAAGAATAGAAAACAAAGTAAGAGAAGGGTAGCAGCTTTAATTTATTTGGTGTTTTTCCTTGAACTAAACAAACATCCAAAAAACCAACTTTTTCTTTGGAAAGCTGAGAAATTTAAAAAATATCCCACTTTTACACAGTGTGAAATTGAGACCCCCTCTAATTCTTTTTTTGGGGAAAACAAGTATCCGGAATGATTAGGCACCCTAAGTCTGTGCCACTAATATGATTTTGAAATTCACCCCTTAATGTCTGGAACTAACTACTGTTGTAATTATTGTTATTAATGGTTCATGTAAAACAAATGGAGATGATGGGCATTCATACCCTGCTCACCTGGTCATTCTAGCTAAGTCTACCTTCACCTCTTTTTTTGCTTAATTTGGTTCAATTCTTTGGAAAAATGTGACCACAGGTAACTATAGACTGCCTGGGAGGGTATAAAAATCTCTATTAATCTGAGGTCTTTAAGCACAGTATATAAACTGGTTAGGCATGCCTCATGGACAGCAACTTTGGGTAGGGGGATAAATTAGATGACTTTGTAGGGTTTCCTGCAGCGCTAGGACTGTAAAGATAAACCACCACCCTCTCCAGCACCAATCTCCCTCCCAGGTGAGTTACAACACATCCCCTCACTGATACACTTGCGTGGTGTCTAGTGTACTCACAATTCAGCGATGCTCACATTTCTATTATTTACAGAGACTCCAATAGCACATTGCTATTAGAAGTATACTGCCAGATAAAATAACAATGTGGAAAGGTGGATACTCGGGGCACTGAGTTCAGAGGGATCCAGAGACAGTGACTTCCACATCTGCAGCCTGGGTGGGAAGAGATGGAGAAAGGAGCTGCCCCCAAGCCAAGCATGGCATCACTGTGGCATTATGCAATTAGTAACACATTTAATCTTCTAAGGGATTCAGATTTTCCACATCACGTATACCAAACAGAGGAAACAAAGCCAGTTGCACATATACTGTCTATCACCTTCTCAAAAACACCGTGTTCATATCACGGGCATTATTCATATGCAAGCATACATTATGTAGCATGTTTAATTCTTGAATTGTAACATACAGGAAAGCAAGAGGTAGGATCCAAATTCTCAGCTTGGAATGAGTGCGCTGGAGGTGACCCGAGTTCCCAGAAAGCTCGAGGCTGTAGGCGCTGGAATATGTTTTCCTGAACAGGTCTTAGTATTAAAGAGCTGCTGTGCAAATTTTCTTGCCTGCTACTTATCGCTGAGAACAGACTAATGCTAGCCTGACCCTCAGTGAAACCTGAGTAACTTCCACACTGCTTATTGCTAAGAGATGTGAGGGTCTGTGTCTGCTGTGAACTGGGGAAGAAGCCTCCTGCTGTGTTGCTAACACAGAACAGGCAGAAACTACTGGACAAACCCCGCAACGCCCAGGGCAGCAGACTTCCTTGGACCATCCACCTCTCAGACTTTGCAGTTAGTAAGTGTGCTAGGTATCATATCATGTTCAGAGTTTTTATTTAAATCACTGACACAAGATACTTATACAAATGACCTTTGCTGTACAGCATTGCTAAGCGTGGTTTGTGCTTCCAGGTGCACTGGTGCCGTCCCAAGCGCTCGAGGCAGATGAGGATTTGCAGCTGTGGAAAGAGGTAAGCACCACCTGCCGTATGGTATACTCCCATTCCTTCTGTGCCCATCTTTGCCACAGTCACACCTGGCTCTCCAGTAGTTCTCTTGCATGGAGTTCAGGTTCTTCTTCTTCCAGTCCTGCTTCTCCTGTACATCTCCTATCCTGACATCAGCAAAGAGGTGAAACATCTTATTTTTCAGAATTTCTGAACAGTATTTCCAGGACGATGTTGAGGCTGGGTGTTAAGATGTCTTTCTGGGAAGACTGTCTTGGCTCAGTGGTGAGCTACGTTTGATAACAGTTGTCATTCAACTGCCAATGACCAGGCAGTCACTGTCCCTGGAAGCAACACAGTGTCCTGTCTGGTAGTTTTATAGTCTGTACATGATACACAGGAATTGCTTCAACTCAGCCAGTCTTACCCCTTGCTTCTTCTGTTCTGTACACAGGGCTGGGACACTGTATTTAATCCCATCCTAGCCTCTCAGTTTACTAGGTAAAGGATAATGTACTGCGTCAGTTGGTCCCTCTAAGGTTTTGCTACTGATCGCTATCATAACTTCCACTCTCATCTTTGAAACGAACATTTGTTTTGACTCTAGAATGTGACACGTGTTAACACGGGCTCTTCCTTGCCCTTTTGGAACAGATGGAGCGGCAGGGCATAACACGCAGAGAGTTTAGCCTGTAACTTGCCTGCCCTGGTGTTGCTGTAACCTTCAAGTATTCTTCTGACATTTAATTTTGTAGCTTCTGATAACATCAGAAAACAAGTGACTCACCAGGGGTACAGATGCAAAGACAGTAACTTTCTTCCTGCTGTGGCCATTACAGGAGACACTTCCCTTACTGTCTGTCAGCTCCCCTCAGTTCATATCAGAAGTGTTGACTCAAACACCAACATATTTCTAGGCTGGCACTTAAACACGCGCTGGTGATACTTATCTCCTGGGGGAAAAGTGGTCTTTGAGGACGTAAGGTCCTGACAGCTTTAAGAAGTTATTTACATTCTGGATTGAAAAGTGCTATTTTATACATTTCTGCATTTATTGCTAAGATTTGCTAGTTATAACACAGGATTTGTCTCTACACCAACTATAGGCAAAGGCAAAGTTTCTGTTGATTTCAGTGAACAAAAAAGTATGCATAAGATACTAAATTCCATGTAAAATTATGTAACATAAGCAATATAAAACTTACTGTTATTACAAGAATAATGCAGGACTGGAGATGGTCTAAGGAAAGCAAATTAGATGCGTAGGTACATAACCTAAATCAACCTGGTTACAGAATCATACTAGTCCACCAGAGTTTCTAAGAGTGAAAAGAATCGGTTCTTCTCTGTTTGGTACTTTATTAGCAGATCATTCAGGAGAAGCTCTGCCTCTAAATTAACCTAGTATTTTCTAGGAATGATTCTGAGTTTATAAATATGGGAGACTGTAACTAAGTATTGTGTTTCTTTACTTGTCTCTCACATCCTTTTGTTTCTTTATGTTGTTTAACCAAGCACAAACAACTCATAAGCTCCCACTCTCAGGCCACATTTCTGAGATTGGAGAGAAAATTACTGAGAAGATGCATGAAGGATGACAGAAACTATTAAATTTTTATTTTTTAAAAAACAAATTAACAGAAACTGTGGCTTTTCCTCAGCCCTTGCTTTGTCCATGCAGGTTTTAGCTGAGAGAACTTGCCTTGCATTGCATCCAACACAAAGCAGTCTCTGGCTTGTCCTGCTACCGAATTATGGTAGTTTTCTAAGAGTGACCTCCAACTACAAAACAAGCAAATAAACAAACAAACAAAACCCAACCTAAAAAAACTTGAGAAGAAACAGCAAAGTTTTAATTTAGGCTACTGAGATGACTTCAGCTTATTTTATGTTATTCACTGCTGATTTCTCCCCTTGCTCTGAAAGTAGTGAAGCTGAACTAATATACCCAGAGACAAACTGCAAGGTGAAGGGAAAAGAGAATGGGGAAGATGTATTACCAACAAAAACTATTTGAAAGGGGAATTCTATGAGCTATTAGCTTTCCCACTATCTCTGCTAATGCTTTCTCATAGATTGTCTCTAGAGAAATGAATCATCTCTTGTTTTGAAGAGCTCAGATATGCATTATTTGTTTATTGCTTTTTTCATTTAATGTTTTCATTGCTAAGGAGTGTTGTTTAGGGCTTTTTACCTATAATAAAATCGTAAGACTCATTGCATTGCCTACTCTTTATTTAAAAATCACATTTTTTAATGCAGTCTATGAACTAAAGGGTTGGCAAAGCTTTTTGGCATCTAGACAAACAGTATCAAAGATTCAGTGGAAGAAATGGTGCGTACCAATGCAGGTTGCTATTGATATGATTTTAAAGTTATATATGAAAAGTTAAGCCTCTTTTTTCATTATTATTAAACTGGGCATCTTCAGCTGGAGTACTGGCAGTCTTTTCTTATCCTTACAGTATCCTTTGAGCTTTCAGCACTGGTAATATTACCTCCACGAATTCAAATACCCCTTATTCCATTTCTTCTCCCTCCATGATTAATAACTCCACTAAAAAAAGATTCAGTATTATGGGATTCTTTCATCCTGGAAAAGAGACAACAGAAGGAGGATGTGATTAATTGTCTACACAAGGTCAGGAACAGTAGGGAGACAACGGGTGGGAATCACTCGTTTATTACTTCTTCCAAGACAAGATTGTGATATCACTGAATGAAGCTAGCTTTGAAAAGACTGAACAAGACAAACAGAAGTGGTATTTCAAACAGTGTTTAGGAAACTCTTACCATAGGACATTGTGGATGCTAAAAGTTTACAATGGTTCAGAGAGAGATTGGTCAAATTCACAGCACAGAAATCCACTCTGGTTGGAGAGCATGGGTTTTATTAGACCACTGGTCTCTTCTTAGGCTCTTCCCTGGGTGCTAGTGTATGGCCATTTTTGGAGACAAGATGCAGAGCCGAACGGACATTTATTTTGATCCAGAAGAAATGGCTGATGGGTGTTGGGGCTTCTTTGTTTGGTTTGCAGATTTATTTTCGTTTGTTTGTTTTGTGTCTACATGTATAACATTCCATTCTGTGCTGACTTGTTTAAGTTCAACAGCAATGACTTCTCCCACAGTCCTCTTTGAGTTTAGAACCCTTGAAATATATAGAATAGATGTCTTACTAGCACTGTGATTTGGGAACTACCTCCTTTAAACAAGATCCTGTAAGGTTCTTCATTTGCCAAAGAAATCAGTGCAAACCTCGGATACTGGCTGCTTGGTGACTCACGGACAGTAACTGGCATACATAAGATGTGCTGGCACATATCGGAATCACTCATGAGATGCATGTGACATACACCTGCAGGGGTGCTGGAATCCAATTGGAGGGGTTGTATTTGAGGACTGCTCACTGAATCACTTGCTTTGGTTTTGTCATTTTCTTTGCAGTTTTGTATAATCCCGAGATATCACAGGAGAGATTTAAGTTCATAGTCTGTACCCTAGATGCTTAAAATCATAATTTAAAATATGACTTAGTCTGAAAAGGTTACAAATAGGAGGGGCATGAGGCAGCTAAGAGAATAAAGGACACAGATATGCATGTGTTTGTTCAGATCAAGCAAGTATAATTTTTTTTTTTTAATATGGTTAAGGGCTTTTTTCCCCCCCTTGAATGCAAAATATTTCATGAATGTACCTAAAAAGATTCCGTATGTTGGGCAAGCTTGCCATGCCTTTAGCTGCACTGAACTGTTTCTGAAAATATACATATTTCATTTTATTAATCTGACTTCTTAAAAAAGGACTGTGTGAACTTTTACAGATAGACGATGCATGTTCTGCCTACCTGTCCAGAGATTCTCAGCCTCAGGTGAGTCAGACAGGTTACTTTAATTTATTATTTTGATACTATTTGTTATATGTAGTAGGATTGGAAGTGTGATACCTGAGTTCATGTCTTCTTTGCATTAGGCATCCAGTGCACTGGAAGAACTTTGTTTTTTGGTCATGGGATTTCTCCAGAAACCACAGGTAACACACACAAAAGACTACTTAGCTTGATCTCTCAGTGTGCCAGTGTCTACAATGAATTCTGAGGACCCAGTATGTGAAGTGTCACTTGGTGCTGGAACTAATACTATCAGTTCTTACGCTGAAATGCTATGTGTCCTAATCCAACACCTATTAAAGATAACGGGGAGACGCCAATGTTTGGACAATAATCTCCAGGCCGAATACAAGGTTTCGGGTGTTTTTATTGCTCTAGATTAAAAAAATTATAAGCTCTCAATCGAGAAAGAAATTTACTAAGGAGACAGACCCTAGGGATATGCAAAGGAACATCTGCTAAACCCATTGACTCTTCTACTGGAGAGTAATCAATACTCTCTACAGAATTTGAAAAGAGCAGTTACATTGATAAGCAAAGACATGTAATAGAACTGTCAAGGAGGGATGATATTCTAATCCAGTACTGAAAAGTTTATAATGTAATCAAAATTGCCCATTGCTCTTTTTTTAACAAATAAAAGCTTCTCTACCAATTATTATTCCTACAGGGTTTAGATGAAAAAGACAACACCAAAAGGGTAAGATTTCTATGTATGTTTTATGATCACACTAAAATTGTCAAGAAAATCATAACACCCTTGCCCTGTTTTGTAGTAAAACCCCACTTTTAATTTTTTTGAACAGTTCTTATTTCATTATTCTAAGACTCATGACTCAGGCAACTCAGACATCGTGGTAAGTGGCATAGCACCTCCTTGTGAGTACCTGTGTGCCTATACATAAAACCAAGGTAATCCTGTTTGCAGTAGTCTCTCCAGCTATACAGCAAGCTCAGAACTGGGAGTTTCATGTTTAAGGTATAGAATGTGTTTTAATAACATGGGAGACCATCAATACTGTACGGGTGTGAAAAAACCCAACCAAACATTCATGAAATCCCAACTGCATCTTAATCTTGTTGTTTCAACATTTAAGAATAAATTCAAATGCTTTTTTTCTAGTACTGGAACATAACATATGCAGTGAAACAATGCAGATTTATAGAAGCTCAGAATATGACCATAAATATTAAGAACTCTTAAAGAATTTTTATTAATTATTAATTAAATTGTATGTATTTATTTCTCTGTGTGTCATAAATATGTATCAGGCAAAATAGTACTTAAGTCTCACTCAGTCTTTGGATTATATTTTAAATGAATAGTATTATTTAAAAAATAGCCTAGTATTGTTGCTATAAAATTATTTTCATAAACCGACAAATAAACTACATGTGATCCATTCTTGCTTTTAAAGTGCAAACATAATCTGTTATTTCTGTGCATCTATGTGGTTTTTATGTGCACCATAGGATTTTGAGAAAGTTAAAAATATTCATGTTTTCTCATTTCTTAACAATCATTCTTATACGTTAATGTCCATTTTTTCCTTGTTCTTTATATTTCTTCAGAACTATGTGGTGTATTTCTTAGAAAGTGATACTGCTGATGTTGGGGTCAGTATTTTCATGATAGAGCTGCTCTGGAGCTTTAATGGTAACAAGGGCACAGTGAAATGAGCTATTTCTGCTGCTGTTCCTGCTTAGGAGGGTACTGCATCCCCCTTCACCCCCATCCTGAATACCTCTGCCACTCCCTGCCCACAGGGATTACTGCTTTCTCACTTCTGGTTTAGCTGTTCAGGTGACTGTTTTATAGCCCAGTTCTCAGAGATACTAACTTAGGTGAGATCCATCATTCTTTGGCTTTATTAACCTCTCTCCACCGACTGCAAGGCAGAGCCCAAGTGGCCAGCTGGGATGCCCTTTAACTCCTCTGCTACACATCAGACCTCTACATTTTTAGCTATTGTGATGCCTACCTTAGGCAGACAGTGAAAAGTTGACTCCAAGTAGGCAAGTTCATTTTACCTTTTAAATACATTATCAGTTTGGTAACTCTAGTTATTTCATAAATTATATTTCTCTTTGTTGTATCACTTTTCTAAGAAGTATTGTATAAAAAATGCATTCTTTTTAAAATTATGTTTACATGAGGTGAAGGTTGAAATTGGCTGACGGAACATGGGTTTTCTACTTTTTCTCACTATGGACCTCTTTCCACAAGCCCACATGGTTGTGGTTTGCCATGGGGCCACCTATGCTGCGCAGTATGCCACTGTGCTTATCCAGGCTGTCTGCAAGCATAAAGTCTTGTTGAACACAAGGAATTTCAGGATTTGAACTTCTCTTTTAGTTAGAGTGACCACTGCCATGGTTACAAATGTTGCTTGAGAACGGATCCCTCCTGCAAACTGCTTTCTACTAAAAAAATATCATTTTTCTTGCTGCAATTTAAGTTATTTTGAAATAAAAGTATTAACTTAGTACAACAGAGATTGAAGCTGCTAACTTCCATAGTAGATAATCATAGAAACGTTAGTAGGAGTAGTGTATTTCTCTGTACCACTCACAGAGGCAGACCAAAGTCGGAATAACTGCCATTGTCCAGGCAAGAGGTCTGTAAACAGTTCTGAACTTTCAATGAGTAAAGGTGAGGACACATAGCTTTTCCCTCCATCACTCTGTGAGTCACATTCATAGTGTAAATATAAATGTTGGTACCTGTTTGTTGTCAAGTCAGAATGTTCAAAAAATTAGTTTATCAATTAACAACTTCAGTTCTTTTTTTGGTGTATGTTTGGTCCATAAGCCAATACTGTGGGAAGAGACTTTTTTTGCATCATAAGACCTGAATATCATTGTTGCTCATGTGTCTGTGTTCGTGTCCTCTCAGTCGTCTGTCCTGCATCCTTTGCTGCAACTCGTTCCCCAGCTTAATGAGAGAAGACTGAAGAGATACAGAGTGGACGTATGTAATCTTAAACTTTGCATCCTTGCATTCTCACACTTTGTGATTCATTAGCTCTTCTAAAAATGTCCTTGTAGACCTTTGTGCTCATAACATTTTTTATTTTCATGATTTAATATCACACTAGTGTAT
Organism: Astur gentilis; assembly: GCF_929443795.1. NCBI lineage: Eukaryota > Metazoa > Chordata > Aves > Accipitriformes > Accipitridae > Astur > Astur gentilis. Next base: position 17,664,671 of record NC_064882.1, read on the forward strand.
TTGCATTAGAAACGTGAGGTTTTTCCGTTCTTTAATTAGTGAAAAATAATCCTGATTATATTTAACATTTAAAACAAAAAATGCTGAAGTAATATATGCTTAACACAGAACAGATGTAGAACACAGAGCTTATGTATCAAAATGGATCTGTTAGTTCTTTTATAAAAAAACCCCAAACAAACCAACTTTCAAATTTATCTGTACCCTTATATTGCAGTTGAGTTATATTTTCTATGGGAGTTCTTTTTTTTCCCCCTGTTTGGGATTCAAACCATGTCTACTCCTTAAATATGTATTATTTATGACTTACAGCACTAAGAATTTCCACATAATTTGTAGGCAATTTTACTGTTTAACTTAAGGCGCAGATAAGAAAGTTCCCTATGGAATAGAATAGTAGTGTGTTTTCGAACAAAAGTTTCACATAGAAAGAAATAGCCCCATTGTTTCCAAGATGTCATAAAATTTGGGTATATTTGCTGCAAATGCAATTTCAAATTTCAAAAATCGAAAAGCAGATGGCTATTAATGTCAATCTTTTTAATGCAGCTATGGAAAGAAGAGAAAAATGCAGTCAGATATATAAGAATTTTTCTCTATAAGAATATTGAAGATTCCTATATAATAAAATATACCAAAATCCAACACCTAGATTCTTCCTGTTTTACATTGAATTCAGCTTGTTATTCCTTGTGTTCATTGATATGATTCCTTATATTCACTGATACACAAATTAAATTAGGTGTATGAATGTGATATTTAGAACTCAGATAGTGACATCCTCATAAGTAGGACTTTTCCTTTATTAATCCAGGTAAAGGCTGAGTTGCTAACTCCGAAATTTTCAGTGAACTCTTAATCCTGTGATTATGTATGTCAGCTTTCATCTAGTCATGGCTGTGGTTGGTAATACTATCTACCCCTCTCTTTGGATCACTGCATAATCCCAACTATATGCCCTAAATCATATTTTTCTTATCTGGCAACAGAACCTAGCCACATATAAGAATTTAAAGAGTTGATACGTCTTCTCATGGACTAAAATTGTTATGAAAATTTTAACGCGCTAGACATCTGAAAGGAAAATACAGGGTAAAATATACCTTCTGTGATGACATTGATGTGAACTGTATTTATGCTATTGGACCTATATACTGGCAAAGAATATGCTTGGAATTGCTCGTTGTGCTTTTAAATGAACGTACATGTCATCTAAGACAAAGAATGGGAAGGAAAGCATAAACACAAGAACACAAAACTGCTGTAAGTGAAAAAACCCTGCCTTTTAGAGCCAATAAATTCCTTTTGTTAAATACTTTATTATCCTGAACTTACTTCCATTGAGGTTGATGGCATAATTAATGGAAATAGAATACATTAATTAACAAATAATAACCTAAAATTTGTAGTATGTGTGGCATATTCCAACATATTTCAACTGTTTCATGGCCGTTTTATTTTTAGTGGGCTCAAAAAAGAAACTACTACAAGGATATTTTTCCAAGTAATAATAACACTAATCTCTACAGAGTATATCAGTCAGATCATGTGTCTTTATATATATATTTAGGGAGTCACTATACTTATAAGAATGTATGTAATAAATGAAATGTAATAAATTGTTTCTCTTTAAGAGCTGTCAAGCCATCATGTGACAAAGACTTACTTTTTACATCAAAGAAACATCAAAGTCCATACTCTACAATTCCTTAGAAAAAAATGAACAATTATACTAGCTATCTGATATAAAAAGTCCTTTTTAAAGGATATTTCTTCCAAAATAGAAATATTTCTTCCAAAAGGAATTAAAAAAAAAACAAACAAAAAAACAGACAAAAAAATGCTATAGTGTTTGGGAATAAGCCCAGAGCAGGCAGATATAACTTTGTGGCAAAAGGCAAACATTTTATCAAGCTTCTTTTTGTAAGACACCTGATTGTACTCAAAACTAGTAGTACATGGAAATAGCAACAGTTAGAATTCCAACCATTCTGCACTGATAACTAACAGTCTTTAATTTGCAATCATGATGTTACACTTATGCTTTTATGTTAACCCAGCTAAATATATAAGCACATGCATAACTAAGGTCATTATTTCAGTGGGACTGTTCACATGCTCAGTGCTAGGCTCTTTGCTACGAAAGAACTGTAGTTCCAGCTAAAAGTTTGAATGCAGAGTTTGTGCCACTTTCAACTCCTGTGTTGAGTAACAGTAACCCATATTTTGTGAACTACCGGTACAGGAATCTTCTAGATTAGTCAGTGCTATCATGGATAATTGGATTAGCTTGAAGGAGGTGGTGCAATAACTTCATCAATCCTTAAACAGAACAAGAATGGTAGTCTAACTAGGGTTTGTTCGAAGAGGAATGGAATATAGAATGGTGACAGTTATATCATAGTAACAATTTTTGAGAAAGAAGGAGTATTAACAAAAGCCACACTAGTTCAGACTATATTTTCATCAGTCCTGTACCCTGTGTTTAACAGTGTCTTGTTGTGCGTAGACACAAAAGAGGTGGAAAGACCAGGGGAAGTGTGGAGCGATCACTCCTCTGGTATATACTCTCCAGCTTCTGGCAAGCACATCCTTGAGACCTTCAGAGCTGAAGGCTTCATAAAATAGTCATTAATGGATTTAAGCAGCTTTGATTTTTCCCTATATGTTCTAAATAAATGATTATTTATTTTGGAATATTTTATCATTTGGCATTTAGGCCTACAAAGTGAAGAGCTCATTAAATCCCAAGTAAAATGTCTAATATTAAATATGCACTTGAATACATTTTCTTCTGTAAGGCTGAAGCCAAGAGAAGTAACGACATGGCCAACACTTACAGAATATAGCCATTTAAAAATATTCATAAACCCAGTACAAAATCTAAGGAAACAATGAAAACAGCTCTAAATTGAATTGCATTTTATATAAAGCAACTTTTTTTATTTCCTTTTGTCAATTCCTGCTGTGAATACCAGTCACCTTTTTAAAGGTGTTGTTTACCGGTATGCAGTACATAAACACCAGACATTTACAAAATGCTGGCATCTTCTGGAATAAATTTTGTCTGCATACTCTTTTGGTTTTGGTATTTTTGTATGCACCTTATCTATTTTAATGTCATAACAAATCTTTGAAATTCATCCATATTACGCCTATCATATTTATTTACATGGCAGGTTTTGGTGTCTTTTAGTATAAGAGTTTAAAATCCTCTCTAAATATTATTGCTGAGGGTCATAGCAGTTTATAAGAAAATACTGAAATAATCTGCCATCAATAATAAAAGGATTGCAATTATTCCCTGACTGTGAGAAAGCTATAAACCTATCTTTCCCAGAGACCCTACCAGATGGGCCGATGGGGAAATGGCATAGGTAAGCTTTAAAGCCAGTAGAGGATGGGAGCAACCCTGCCTGAGATGTGCAGAGGACTCTGGTCCCCCATGGAGCAGGAAGCCCCAGTGTTCCTGTGCACTGCCCACCTTCAGCTCCTGGACTACCTGACTCTGCTGTCACCAACTGTGCTCCAGGAAGGGTTAGCTTGCTGCTGATTTTTTTCGTCCTCATACTGGGAAGAAATAGAGAACCTGCTATACCTAAACACACCCACTTCTCTCCCCGACCAGAGGAGGAATTGAAAAGGTGGATGGGTGAAGGAGGAAACACGCTATATTAAATTTATTCTTTCTTCCCAGTTTGGACTGACACCAGATTTTGTCATGAATTTGATTCCTCTTGAGCTCCATCTTGACTGATATAATATGATCTAAGACAGAAGACACAGTCAGTCAAAGAGATTGAACAAGGTAACTTTTAGAGGGCAGGCATTAAACTCTAAATAAACAGAGAGAAAATACTTCTTCAGGAATACATGTGTTTCTGTATACATATATACATGTAGGTTTGTGAATATACATGCATGTACACTACAGAACATATCAGGGTTTTTTTTTACATCTCCAAAGCCTTGGAAGTTACAAGGCAAGTGTTAAAATGAAGACAGATTTTAGCTTCAGTTGTTTTCTAGTATCAGCTTCCTGACATGAAATCAAACCAGGAAACTATGTAATCTTCTTTAAGAGGTGTCTGGTTCTAAGTAGAGAATGACGTATTAATATGTTAAAAGTCCATAAAATAAATCATAATTCCATATTAGTAACTGTACTCTTGACTCCTTTAATGTTCTAGGTCAATGTCCTTAACTTGCAACAGCTGCCTAGTTTGTTTCTGTTACGTTTGTTCACACATTGAATAGATAAAACCAGAAAAATAATGAAATATAAATAGTGTTAAACAGTCCAATGGCAATGTACAAAATTCTACTAATGGGCAAATTTTTAGCCTTTTCAAATTAAAAAACCCTATAGTATTGAATGGATGGAAGATCTGAGATGGGTATTTCAAACCCAGGTAATGCTAGAATCAGGTGGACAGTAGGAATAAAAATCATACACGTTTTACCTACAGCAAAGAAACTGGGTATCATGGTATACCTGATGAACTGAAGTCAGAATTAAAAGCAAGACTCGAAAGCTTCCTTGGATTGAAGCTACTCCTGTGTTTGGAAATTATGGGAGCCATCCTGTTTTATACAACTCTTACAGCATTAGAATAGAGCATGGAATGATTGTTTTCTCTGACAACTCTGGTTATGATCATAGCGCAAGAGAACACATGACCTCAGTTTTTAATTGAGAAATACCATCACTGCTAAATAAATTCCATCTAAATTTTATGTTCTGCTAAACACAAGTTTTAAACTATTTTGTTTCTGAACTGGCCTGTCTCTACAACTGTAGGACAGACACTTCATATATCTGCCATCAACAAAAGCAATGAAAATACTGTCATTAAATTTATGTGTTCTCCAATCATAAAGGTCTCATTAAAGCAGCTGGATACTTCAAGCATTGTACTTGTTACATTTAAATGGAATTTCTATTTTCTTCATCGTTAGTTTCCCCTCCCTTGCTGTACAGATTAGTAGAAAGTTGTTTCTCAGTGTGTGCAGCATGGACAGGATAGACTATCATAGGCACTGGTCTTTGGGAGTTAATCTGAGAGGGGTGATTATGATAAACCTCTGTGAACAGTCTGAGATCTCATTCCTGGGCTGGAGCCCAAGTATTTGTGGTTTTTCAGCTTGGCATTGTTGTCCTTCTGCAAGGTGCAAAGAACTTTGTCTGTAGAGGCTCTGCTACTGTGAAGACACTCTGGTTGTGTCTGGGAAATGAAACCTGGAAGCTCGAAGGCAAAGGCTGCTCATCATTACTAGTACGATCGTAATAAAAGAAAAAAGCAATCTGAACTGAGTCAAAACTTGAGGTGGAATTTGGCCCTCATTCGTGTGTTTTCTGCTATTTCTACATGACAACATGAACTTCTTGTCACTGACATGGAGAAATATACATAAAGTGTGCCTTAAGGGGCAAGACTGTATAGCAGTACTGAAGAAATACTTTTAATATGTATATAAACAACCTCTCTATAAGGATTCACTTAAAAGAGTAGATATGATTTAAAATACTTTTTTTCAGGAAGAACTTCAAGGACCTGGAGGGATTCAAAGCAGAGGCTACTTTTTCTACAGGGTATGGTTTGTTTGACTTTTTTCATTTTGTGATGAGTGTTACAAAACAAAAAGTAGAAAAAAACAGTAAATTACAGTAAGAAGTACGGTGACTGAGGAAACCTGTTTCAATGAGAGCATCCTACCATATAGGACTACTCAAGATCTGCTCCAGACATTTTCTTGGACTAAAATAAAAGCGTAGTAGGAAGTCTTTGTACGCATCTTAATATTTGTGTATACATGATACCATGCTGTGTCTTAATAAGTAGTTGGTTATTATGTATATAATTCTCAGAGAAAGTTCTAGAAAATATGCCATCTTGGACAATCTTTTCAAAGCATTGCTCAATATGGTACATTTGCATGTGATGTAAATACAATGCAATGCTTACACACTGTATCAAAACAGCTGCTGGGCCTGACCTTCCTATTTTCCTTGTGTTTTGACCAGTAAGATTAGAAACTAGATACAGAAATTCTCATGTGAATGAAACTCCTCTGTTAATCTTTGATGCCATAGAGTTTTTACTTCATTTTTGCAAAATTGAGCAAGTTAAAGATGGCACATCGAACTTAATAATAATTCTCTTGATTTTGGTTAATCTGTTTTTCTATTTAAATAAGAAAGTGGCTAATGAAAAGAAGTCGTATTTGTACAGTTGTATTTCTTGTGTATCGGGATTGCATCTTTACAGTTCTTATGACAGGCCAGTTATGGGTAATATTAACATCCATGCATTCATGATGCCAGAGTGAAAAGCAAATTCTTATTAAGCTCAGCAAAAGATTTTTCATCAGCTTTACTAGACATTGTATCAAGTTCCTTTGTAGTACAAAATATTTCTGAAATGACCATGGTGAAAAGGGAGAAACTCTTTGCCTGTGTTAAAGAACACAGTCTAAAAATAAAATCATTAAGTGACGTATATTTCTTTGTTACTTACAACAGACACTTATAATGCAATAATAACAATAATCTGGAAGAACATCTTAAGAAAATGCAAAAAGAATGAAGGATAATGGTCTCTTAGAGTGACTTCTTGTGGCTTTCTCCCCCTTATAAAATCGCACAAGATGCGCATAATTCATTCTTCAATCTCTATACAGCAATTTTTACTGTATAATTCTCCTCCAGAGGTGGGTATTCATTAAAAAATAACTAGTCTCAGGTTTATCTTTAATGACGATCACATTGACAGAACTGAGAAATTTCCCACTTTCTATACATACCAAGTTGAGTGGGGCTTTGTTAATAAAACCAGTCAGTTTTATGGAGCGCTTATTGGATATTTGTCTTTCAGCCACGCAATGGAAGGAGATCAGTGGATTTTCGCTGAGGTATTTATTTAATGCTTTTAATCACAATCTATACTTACATTAGTTCATTTTTATACAAACTGGGCACAATATTGATGTTGAGGAGTAGTCTCAGAAAGCCTTTAACTGTTTTTGCAACTTTAGATTTCTGCAGACAAGCTTCTCCCAGATGTGCTAAATTCAGGTATCTTCAGGTGAAGTGAATAAAAGCTGCAGGTAGTCATTTCCTAGAACAGAGAACACAGAGCTGTTTCATGCAGCAAGAAATGGAAAATATCCCAGCTCTGTAAACCTTTTGGAAAGTTAACAATGATGATAATTGTATGTCAGGAAGAACTGATTCAAATACCTATCAAATACACATTGACATCCTGGGGGTAATACCCCTATTCTTACACAGAAAAAAACCTCACACTGAAACTAATTACAGACTTCAGGATTTAATTTTAAATCATTTAACTCTTTAGAGAGACATAAAAATGTTTCCTTATGCCAATATTATAATGCTCTGTTTTCCAATATATCTTACATCTCTATCATATTTTAAGTATTTAGTGTTATATCATAGCAACGGCTGAAGCTTTTTCTTATTTTTCAGGATTTCAGATTCCTGACCTAGAACTAATTCTGGAGGAATGCTGTGTACATGGACATACTGTTTTCTTTACAAAAATTATTCTTTACTAATGTACAATTAAAAATCACTAGAATGTAAAAGTTCTTAAATTCAATTCCATTAAGAATTCAAATGTTTCTTTACTTTGTTGATTATATTAAAAGCATATTAAAGTTATGTTTCCTGGTGTTATGATGTTTACAACTGTGTGTAAAAAAGTCACAGTGTACGCATGCAACAGACATTGTCTCTAACAACATTGCTATGTGCATTTATTTTCCCTCATAAATAAAGGCACTCTGTTGTTTTAACGAGAATGTTTGCAATGTAGACTATTGCATTTCTTCAGAATATATTGCAAGTGATTTGTGCAGTCTTTAAAATCGCAGCTTATCTAGGCAGGCCAAACAAAAGGGGTGGTTTGCTTTTCAAGATGTTGTTCTCTACCCCTGTACTTGCTTCACTGTAGCCTGTGGACTTCTGACAATCTGCAGGGTCAAGATAAGTGGTCTGCAGGTGGTCTACAGAACCATATTGACGATAAAGGAGTTGGCAGTCCTCAATAAGCCTTAAGGTTAATAGTGTTTCATTGGCTGCAAACACCGAGAACCTTTATTCCCCTAACTAAAGGAAATTGAATAAGCTGCATGTTTTGAAGAAATATCTTTACTTAATTCAACTAAAATACAATGACATCATTTTTTTAGCTATTAAGAACACAGATGCAGTATGGTTCTCATACAGAAGACTTAATTGTGTTATTTACATTCTTCCAGAATTAGGATCTATTTGAAAACTCAAGTGCTTTTGATGTAGAATTGAAGAAATTCCACTCAAAAGAACGAGTTAGCCCCACAATCTTGCTAGCTTCTCTCCCTGAGTTTTCCTCCACACCAGAGTTGTGTTAAAATATGGTCAAGGTTGTAATTATGTTGAAAGTAACTAATCATTCAGTGTAGAAGCGGATTATTGTTTTTAACATTGTATTGGCCGGTCATGGTTTGAACTGATCTCAGCATTACTACTCCTGCTTCTGCAAGTTTGGACGAGCAGCTGAACTTCAGGAGGTAGCTGGGAAAACAGGTGGCCTCGGAGGTGGAAACCAGCTTAAGAAGGAAGTCCTTTTCCTCTTCTTACCCACCTGTTTTGACTCTGCAGTTTTCTGTGTCTTCAGTCGAAATGGTGCAAGTATTTGTGAACTGAGGATCCAGTTTTATAGGACCCCTGGTCGGAACTAACGTGGTCTTCTGCCACAAAACACTTACGGTGTTGTATTGTATTAAATTAGGTTATTTGTTTAAGTTTTTCCCCCCACTGCCTCACTAGCGACCGACAGCTTCCACTCAAGCAGGCAGTGGGATGAGCAGGCCATGGCTGCAGGGCAAGGCAGGGAAGCAGGGCTCTCTCCTTCAGTCACACCCAGCACCAAACCACAGCCTGAAGTGGCCCAGACGGAAAGTGATGTTTTGTTTGTTTGGGTTTTGTTTATTTGTTTTGTTTCCTGGTTTTTTTTTTTCCCTTTTCTTCTGAAGTGTTTTTAAACAGATCAGTTTTGCCAGCAGTAACCAATGGCCGACAGGGCAATCGGCCGGGGCCTGCCGCCACCGTTAGAACCGGTGAGGGTGGGTGGCCCTGCCCCAACAGCCACCACAGTCCTGCCACCATCGGATAAGAGCAGCGGCCACCCTGAGGAGAGGCAGTGCCCCGGGGGGAAGCCATGCAGGTGGGCGCAGAGGGTCACCCCGGCCCCAAGCTGTCCTGGTGGGGCAGCAGCTGAGCCTGAGGGCGGTGAGGGAGCTGGGGTGGGGATGTCAAGGAAATGGCGGAGGCAGCAGTTGGACTCGAGAGAGGTGCTGGGTGCTTTGAGAGCCATGTCCTGCTGCCTGAGGCAACCGCCAAGCCTGCCGGGCAGGGAGAGAAGAAAGGCAAGGTGGCGAGGAGGGCAGGAGCAAAGCCAGCCCCCAGAAGGGCTCTCTTGGCATGGCCAAGCCCGCCGCAGGGCCCTGCAGGGCAGAGAGAGCTGGCATTGCTGCCCCGGTCCTGCGTGGCCTTCCCAGTCCCTGCGGGGGTCCCGAGAAATGGCAGATGGGAGGGCAGGTTACGTGGGTTTTCTTGTGAGAATACATCAGGAAACTCTGAGTTTCTAACGGTTAAGAATTAACCACCATTACTGTCCTGTATGAGTAATAAAATACTACACTTTGATAGCTGGACAATAATAGGCATAGCATGTTTTAAAAACATAACTGAGCATTTGCTTCATGTCATTCACCAAAAAAACCCACTGCAAATTAAATCTACCAGAAGTGTTATTTACACTTAAGGATTGAAGTTATCCAGCCTGCCAGTTCCCAAACTTGATACGTGCATCAACTCTGGCAAAGCTGATGGTAACTAACATTATCATTGGCAGCAGTAAGATGTGTCATGAGGAGTTTTTTTGCTTGGGATTATGGCCTGCTAGTAGAGTAATACTGCTTCAGTAGTCTAGCTTCATACTCTGAAACCAATTTACTTTGGATCACTTTTGTCACTTCTTGGCTCCTTTGCACTCTTACCATCAGATATATTCTGACGTTTTTGACGCACAGTTTCATTCATTTCATCTGTTCCCATTACTGCAACCTTGAACTAGTCACTTAGCACCAACTTTTTAAAGATTGATTTAACCCAATTTGTTAAAAAATTCTTAAAGGTTTGCTAGCTTCTGATCTTCTCTTCCTTGAGACTGGAGTTCAGATTGATCAGACACACCTGTTTCTGTTATGTTTACTGTGATCTAGGATTCTTGATCCAATTTTTTTTTGCTTTTACATGTTGTAGATGTAACAGCATCTAGAAAATGTCCAGTGTACAACTGGTTACACAAACCTATTGAATGTTACAAACATTAAATAGAAATAGTATAAAATACACCATTTAAGTAAAATACTATGGAAACATTTTATGTAGGACCTAAATTTACAGAAAACCACAAAATGTCAAAATCTTTCCTGGCAAAAACTGGCCAAAGCTTATCTTCTAAGTTACCTACATTCCAATTCTGTTTCAGTAGTCCTTTTTGTTGTGTGGTTTTGAAATTATTTGTCCAGCTATGATGATGATTTTTATTACGTTTTTTAAATGCTTCATGATTCTCCATAATCCTTCTGCTACAGAGAAGGATTTTCATTCTGTGAAGTGGGGAAATCTGATCCTGACTTAATTAAAAGCACAGTAAAGCACTTCTGTGCAGGCCAAACCAAAGTGCATGTGTATCGCTCGTATTTCTTCAGGGGTTCCCTTGGAGGAGTAGTCCTCTTAGTTCTGTGGATTTTTTGATACCCTGGCTGTATCTAGGTCAAAATTCTGCTTTGGTGAAGGGTTGGAAACTTGCAGTAAGACTAAGTGTAAGACTTTTTAACGTAAGTAAATCCTGAGGAATTACACTGTAGCAAAATCTTCATTTGGGTTTTTCCTATTCCAGACCCATTAGTGACCATCTAATTCATTAGATTATATATGGAGCTTCTCTTTTATTTTTTTCCAAGGGATTATATCAATTACTTTTCAATACATGAAGGAGAAAACATCACTTATTTTTAATTCTTTATGTATGCTTTCATATGTGGATAAAGTAAGTTTGCTAGTAGATTTGACTTGATGATGAAATAACCATGTTCTTAGAGGCATAATGTTAAAGAAAATAATTTTCCAAATATTATAACTATTTACAATGGAGTTGCCATCTCTAGTCCAAAACCCGAATATTGGAGCTTTGCAGAAGGAATCAATTAAGGTACTGAGGTATGAAATCTCTTCTTTATCTTAGCAATAAGGCACTGGATGTTTGCAAAGCCAGAGTGCTCTGCTAGTAGTGAATATTGGTAGCACTACCCTTGCCTGCAGTCTGCTGAGCCCATGCAATAGGAGCGTTGGAGGAACTGTCATGAACTACTGCCACTTCCCTTTCATTTCAAACCCTGCCAAGCCTCGCTTTGTTACTCATGCCAGAGAAACTGGCAGAGTTAAGAGTCTTCTTGCAAACCCACTGTACTCAACTTCCTTGTGAGCGATAGTGTGATTCTATTTAGTCTCTTTGTGGATTTTCCAAGTACATTTTCATCTAAACTGCAAAGCAACTCTTTTACCTTTGTGAAATTCCTTGAGGCATGTGTAGCATTTGATCCTCATTAGAATTTGTTTCATTATACTCATGCTAAATTCTCTACAAGAGCCTTGTTAAATAAAATGAGGCAGCTGGCAGCTGGAAAGGCCAGTGTAGTACTCATGGGCATGGTAGTAATCCGATGGAAATCCTGGATATTTCCTCAGGTAAAATTTTTGTAATGTACTTTTTGTTCATTTGATGCTGCATTATTATGGAGTTATGAATATCACTAAATATTTCTGATATACATGTATTTATACAGATATTTCTTTATGGAGGTTTTCAAAAAAGTTGTTATTTCAGGGCTAAAAATACCACACTTTTTGATTAACAACCTGTTTTAAAATCTGCTTTACTACTTCTAATCCGTATTTGAGGCCTCCTAATGTGTTGCTATTCTACCATTCCAACAACAGTCCAGTTATAATAAACCAAGGTGATAATTTCAGTAGAAATGCAGTCTTGTAAATAGGATGCAGTTCCTTTATCTTAATCATTTAATTAAAATTACCACAAATGTAGATTTAACACCTACAGAAGTCCTGTGTTATAAAACATAGTGTATGAAGTAGCTTATGTTGACACATTAATATTAATCATTCATTTAAAATAAAAAGGTCTTTTTCTTCTGACTCTAGGCATGCTTTTACATGATAATTCACTGTGTCAATACCTTATTCTTAAGAGTAACATAAAAATACTGATACAAAAATCTCGTCTGTATAAAGCTGTATTTCTTTAAGTGTGATTAAGTAAGCAGCATACAGTTTGGCCTTTCTGAAGTAGGTTTCCATATATCTTTTAGACAATTTTTTAGCTGATATTTTGGAGACTGATTATTTTATCTATGCTTACATTTTGAGTTTTCTTTCTCTCTTATTTTCTTGCTGTTTTCTGTTCAGAAGTGAAAAATGACAAATGAAAATTCATGATAGAGAATGGTCCATGAAGGTATTGCAGCCTCTAAGTAATGGCCTCCTTTTCTTACATCCTTAATATATGCCAAAGTGAAAAAGGGCTCAGTTTGGTTTAAAAAAGGGCACACATGACTGATTTGTTGATTTAGTTTTGTTTCATAATATTAAAACAGGATCCAAATGAAGATACTGAATGGAATGACATACTGAGACATTTTGGAATTCTACCTCCAAAAGAAAAACCGAAAGATGAAATTGAAGAAATGGTTTTACACTTGCAGAAAGAAGAAGAAGGCAAGTAAAACTAAAAATACATGCCATCACTATAACAAAATTTGAAAAGTGGAGGTATTTTCAATAACATTTTTTGTAACTTAAACATCATACAATAATTATATTTTTATTTTAATTATTTTCACTTGGTTATTTTAAAAAGGATTCTGAATTAAACATACAACCCAGTTAGTGACAAACATTATGGCATGTGACATGTATGGATAACTGATTTTCATAATTCCATAAAGGAACCAGTCAATATAAGGAAGATTCACATTCTGAACAATTGGTAGTAATCCACTTTGGTATTTCTGTATTTTCCTATATAGTAGTTGACTCATTTCTGAAATTTGTACATCTTTTTCTTTCATTAGCTCCATGTGTGCGTAACACTTTTTGTACATTTAAAATGTTTGCAAACACTTTGGAGAACAAAAGGTGACTAATTTTTCATTTGTTGTTTCTAGTGAAACCGTATAAAAGAATGACTCTTGAAGAATTGAAGGAAGCTGAAGATGACTTTGATGAGACTGATAGGAAAGCTATTGAAAAATACAGGTATAGTAAGATACTTCTACCCAGATTAACAGTGCATGTATCACTATTGTACATGTACGTGCTCCTGAAAAATAAACTCAGAATCTTTTGCGCAGTAATGTCTGCTGACTGGCACAATTACCTTTTTTCACCTTCTGCTCCTTTGCCAGCAGATAGACAGCACTCACATTACTGTCCTACTTCTTCCTGATTGCCAGTGGCAAAGAGAAGCACTTTACACCATATTTTACTTTGACATTTTGTTAGAACAAAATTATTCCCCTTTTAAAGTACCTAATTTAGTCTCAAAGCTGGATATTTAAAAGAAAAAGAATGGAAGGGGCCACGGTGGAAACCACTGTTATATATCCTCAGTTCAGCTGAAGATATATTGTGCTACTGTATTTTTAGAGGCGTTGTATGTTTGAAGTGCTGTATATTCCACATTTATCTAAGTTACACAAGTAGGGTTCATTCACTCTTTGCCTGATTAAACTGTACCCCTCAGTCTGCCACTCTGAAGATACTGTCTGCCAGTCTTTAGGAGTTGAAGCAATGATGACAAATATTCAAAGAAAGGAGAAGTTCTGTATCCCATTTTCTCTCTTGTTGATAGCATTTTCAAGCCAGGAGGAAATGGACAGTTGGTTGCAGGTATCCCTTTTCTATCATGTTGCACAAGAACATTAGGAAAAACAGCGTCCCAATACATACGTGACCCCAGCTTTGTGAAAGATACTGGGTTTGTGCATATAGAGTACGTGCCACCTATGTCAGGATGGCATGCCATTAAAGGCGAAAACTGTATTTCAGTGCTGGAATCAAACTGTTCAGTATTTTTAATTGATAATTAAATAATTAATCTGAATATTATGAGCAAAATACATCTGCCTTTTGGATAGCACTCATTTGTGGTATAATATGCTTTCTAAAGATATAATTGAAATAAAAATGCAATGTAAAATTTATTATGAATTACAGTTTCACTGTATCATACACTGCAGTTTCTATGCTGGAATGGTGGTAGTTGATAAACTTGCGTGTTTTTGAAAGATGTTTATCAAGTCAGCTGTGTGTGGACCTCTAATACACAACTATTGTGTTTATTTTGCTTCTTATCCAAGATTAATTTTAATGGCTTCTCTGTTTCTTACTTCATGAAAATACTCATTCAAAGTTTATATGGAAGGAAGGCTCAGGGGAGGTCTAATCAATGTCTATAAATACCTGAATGGAGGGTATAAAGCAGACAGCCAGGGTGTTTTCAGTGGTGCCTGATGACAGGACAAGAGTCAGTGGGCACAAACTGAAACACAGGAGGTTCCCTCTGAACATCAGGAAAGACTTTTTTACTGTGAGGGTGACCAAGCACTGGCACAGATTGCCCAGAGACACTGTGGGGTCTCCATCCTTGGAGATGTTCAGAACCCATCTGGACATGGTCCTGGGCAGCCTGCTCAAGGCTGACGTTGCTTGAGCGGGGGCGGTTGAATCAGATGACCTCCAGATGTCCCTTTCAACCTCAGCCATGCTGTGATTGTGTAATTCTGTGATACACCATATACTGATACCATATACTGTTCTTAGGCAACTGTGGCACAACCTTATTCAACTATTTAATAGGAGGAGTACACCAATCATTTCACTTACAATACCATGCAGAGTCAATATGTTTTATGAACTCCGGTTCAGAAAACTTTGGCACCTTGTATGGAGACTTAGTAATTTTAGCTGTACTGGACACTTGCATGTATATTTTTGTAGGTATTTTACAAAGTACTCTGCTGAGTTCTGCAATGTTTTGTACTGTAACTAAGAAAAATGAAACATGCAGTTTACACAGAATAAAAAAGCTAATGTGATCAAAACATTTCCTCTGTCTAGATTCTACCCGTACTTACTGCTTTTGCATTCTTAAAATGACTAATAATTCTAATGCTAACACTGTGTATCTAGCGCTGTATTCTCATAGGAAGATAATACTTCACAAAATTATGTGGGATTGTGAACCTAAATTATCATACAATGTTGCTACAGTATAATAACATTGCACATATATTATTTAATCTTTTTTGGAAAAGCCACTTCTATAGTGGCTGACAGTTAGTAAAATTAACAGCTACTTTTAGTTCAACAAATCTCAATAAGGCATTTTCCTTTTCTACCTTTTAAGTATTTTTATAGATGAAGACTGCCATCTACTGTTTTTACATTCCAATTTTCATGAATGATTTTAAAATTGTCTGGTAAATAGTATAAGTACTGGTAGTTCTTCCTCAGATTAATCTCATTTTCAGAATCTTAAAACAATTAGTAGCTGCTTTAATTTTTTCTTGCTTTATCTCAAATGATAAACCCTTCTGCAACATGTTTGTTACTCAAGTTTCCCAGATCTGATACTAATGAACTAAGAAAATGTATTTTATTATCTTATGCATAAAGATTAGAACAGAAGCCTTTCTAGCTCTGAAATTACATTAGAAGACCTTGAGCTAAAGGGTTACTCAAAGCATTTTTTAAATTAATTGAGATAAATGCACTAGATATTATTTTAAAATGCATTTAAAATGTTCTGAAGATGCTTATTGTTATTATTACTTTTTCATTAGGCAGCAACGTTTGCAAGAATGGAAATGTCTTCAGAGGCGGCAAAAGTATGGGGAGCTAAGAGAAATTTGTGGAGAGCAGTATGTAAAGGAAGTTACAAATGCTCCAGAGAATGTTTGGGTTATAATTCATCTTTATCGGTCAAGGTAACTACATTCTTGTTTAAGATATTGAATACTTCAATACAGAGAATTGAACTGATAATTAAAAAGCAATTCCAAGAAAAATGAAATACAATAGACTAATGAAATAGCAATTGTTTGGAGGCAATGGAATCATAGAGCATGGGACCTCCTTGACTTGTTAATTCACTTTGTGAGAGTTAAATCACTTCATTTTTGATCAATTATATGAAAGATTTCTTTTGCTGTGTATGCTTATCACCATGTACTTAGCCTCACTGACATTTCTCAATTTCACTGAGAAAGTGGTGTCCACTGTCTGTGTTAAAGGAAGTTCATTTGCAGATTCTTTTCTCAGCAGGAATGCTCTTAACTGGATTATTCTACCTTTATTTCCCCTTTGACATGAACAAATCAAAAGCCCAATAGGAAAAGTCTCAATTATGAAAATTGAGGAAAGCTAGGGAATTTGTTAGCTTATTAGTTCCCCAATAAATTCTCTAATGGTAGCAGAAGTTGTGACAGGATCGAGCAGAAATGTCAAAGGTCTCCCATGATTAGTTTAGCATATGTTAGCAACTCTATTAGATGTTTTTCAAAAGCACTGAGAATGAGTATGGAATGTTTAATGCATTTTTTAGATTCAGACCAGCATTCTCTTTTCCTTCTTTTTAAGTGTGTTGGGAGGAAGCTTCTTTGATTCTTCTCAATTGTCAGAAATTCAGTATTATTTGCAGGAGCAATAGGAAGAGGTCAATCGTATGAATTGTTCAGATTACAGTAATTTAAATTTACAGATCTGCAGAAAGAAAATATCACCTTTTCTTGATTTTTTTATTGTTTTTGTTCACTGGAGAACCAATTCGATACTTTACCATTGCATAAATACGAGTCTGAGGAAACTCCCAATTCCTTAGGAATGGATACGAGACCGCCGAAGTCTCTTGTGGCTAGTAATAAGACTGCCTCACCTGCCTTTGGCCACGAGAGGGTGCTGCTGGAACCCGTCGACGGTCCATAGGCTAAATGGGCTTCTTGAACTTCAGTCACAACAAAGATCCTAACTTCTACAAGGTTAACGGGCTGGAGGGGAACAAAAACAACCCCCACTGGGTATTTTTGTGGGTTTTTTTAGTGAGGTTTATATAGTGATTGTATTGCAAACAGTAGCTATGAAAGTAATGAACAGGCCTCTGGTGGTAATAGGGCTATGCAAAGGTTTCCCCGACATTACTCAGATTTTTACTAAACAAATGAAGAAGCAATTAAATGTTCAACTGAAAGCCAGTTCAAATAAATTAGAGTAAAATGTATATTACAGATTAAAAAAATCTCATTTAAACTCTACAATAAATGGACAAAATGAGCTTTAAAAATCTTAGTGGAGAACAAATTTCAGGCACAATGCTTGAAGCATCTTGTAGCTTTCCTGACATTTTATAGACTGTGCCTATTACATGTTTTTACTTGGACAGCTCTTTAAATCACAGTAATCTTAGAGGAAGCTAAATAAAATTTGTGGTGCAATTCTTATAACAAATTAAAAGTAGAGGCATACTAAATGAAAAGGTACATTTAGTCTTCAAAGTATTTTTAACAACTTCAGTTATTTTACAAGTCATTTACATGGGAAGTGTCATCATACTTTTTCTTTTCTAGCATGCCAATGTGTTTACTGGTTAATGAACATCTCAGCCTGCTAGCCAGAAAATTTCCAGAAGTCAAGTTTCTCAAAGCCATTGTAAACAGCTGCATTCAGAATTACGACGACAGATGTTTACCCACAATACTTGTATATAAAACTGGTGAAATAAAAGGCAGGTTCATTGGAGTAGCTGAATGTGGGGGAATATATGTTAAAGTGGAAGGTATGAAATATTCTAAAATAATTCATATTATAGAAAATTTTATGTTGTTTGTAATCATTCCATCTAAAGATCACTGCTTAAAGGTGGAAAAGGTTTTCGATTATTTTTGTAGAAAAAAGCGTACAAAAAGCAAAGAATTAATTTATGTAATTCTGTGGTACAAATATTGGATAAGCATGGATATTTTGCAATTTCACAGTTAGATATTTTACTGAGATAAAGCTGGGTTGTCACAAGGATTGCTCTATTTTTTGTTGTTGTCGAGACTGAGCTTGGTCTTTATTAAAAGTTCTTTTCCTCTTAAGGGAGAATTTATTGCAATTATCAGAATTAATTGTAATGTGTTTTTACAGAGCTTGAATGGAAACTAGCAGAAGTGGGAGCAATAGAAACTGACTTAGAAGAAAACCCCAAAAAGGACATTATTAATATGATGACACTGTCAGTGCAAAATCTTTCTGCTCATGAAGACACCAACACAAAAAGCAGTGATGTGATGAAACCCCGTATTACTTGAGAAAATTTTAATGCAGATGATCTGTTCTGACAAAAATTAGCTCAAATACAGCTTTTTACTCCTTTGGTTAGCCTGAAACAATTGAAAAAAAAAAAAAAAAAGAAAGAGCAAGAGATTTTGTTTCACTTGTACATTTTTTCGTTTTGATTTGTAGAAGAAAATTGATGCAGTAAATGAAAGCCACACTTACTTACCTTTAGATACATAAAGATAGCTGTCATTGACACCAAGAGTCTGGATTCTCCATTTCATACAAAGTCTGTTTAAATGGAATGGGGAGGTATTAGCCAGCAGGCTTTAATACATACTTTCTTCCTCCTTTTATCCAGCATGGGTGCAAAATACTCCTTTAATTCTTAGTGAAATGACAGTAGTGGAACTCTCCTCTGCTAAGTACCTTCTCAGTTCCCTCCCCTGAAAAGGTGACCCAAATACAACGATGTGTATAGTGATATAAAATCAGGATTTGGCCTGAATCCATTGACTAACAGTTCCATGTTTGACAGATGTTCAAGAATTTTCTCAAGTGTCAAGGATAATCTTCCCGCTATTTCAAACACTGACAGATCAGTTGTTCCTTCCTAACAAAAATAAGTATATCCTTAACAAAATAGTTTGCAGTACAACTGCAGATAAGCAAAACTACATGAGTGAATGAAAAGACCACGCTCCTGATTCAGCATCTTTATTATGAGTAGTGAATCAAATTGTAGAGTATTAATGTTGTTTTTCCAGTGACTCATCATAAAAAGAAAAAAATCTCAATGTGCTAATGAAGATTTAGTTACATACAGTTGACATGGTTTATAGCATCAGGATGCAGAAAGAAAAATTAAACAGAAACAGTTCACTTAACACTTGGCACACAGATACCCAAGAAGAACAAGAAAATTAACATTAGCCATTTTTTTTCACCCAGTAGGATACAGCTGTGCTATTGGTAGCTACCACTTCTAGAAACTTTTATTTTGCAGATTCAAAGAGATAACTAGTAGATGCATTTCAGAGATAATGGCTTATCTGCCACTTCAAACTAGAAAGCTAACTAGTAGTTTTAAATGTAAATAGGTCATCAGTGACTTTAGATATGATTCTACAGTCTCATCAGATGAATATCAGTATTGGCTGCTATAAAAGGAGTACTACCACCCGCTTCCTCTTAGCAGTGAGCCTCCCTCCTGCTGCTGTGGCTGCCCTGAGGTACCACAGGCACAATACACAAGTGTACAAGCGCTAGTGTTGTCACATTGAAAGTAATAGGAATATGTTGCTAGATATGACTGGGAAGGGCCAAACCTCCTCCTCCTTGGTGACCCTTACTTCATCCAAGTGAAGTGACTATACAATCATGATTACAGCCATCAGATGTGACAAAGCAGCAGCAAAATCCAAGGGAATCTGCAGGTTAAGAGCAGATGTTTCTGGTTCTTGGTCAGTTACACCATTTGTAGGAAAAGGGTCTAGGAATGAATGTTAGTCAAGCTTGCTTTACAACGATTATGTAGATTGTGACAGGCTTTCAAGTTAAATCCACTGATTTTAGTATTCTGGAGTGATATGAAATTTAGTTTCAAAATTGGCTTCCTCAAACCAATCCTCTTTTGAACATGCCAGTGAGGATCAAAAAGGAACATTCTGAGTAGATGTTTGTTCTATGGCTCTTAAGTATATCAGGCACAAGATGGCAATGACAGTTCTGTAGGAAACATGGCTATAGTTAACGGAAGTGCACTAGAAATTTCTGCATTTCTGGCCCAATCTAGTCCCATCATTCAATAATTCACAAAAGATTTGCTGCTCATAATTTGGCAATGTCTGAAAATTACGTTGGCTCTCATGTAACCTTTGTGAATGAAACAAAACTATCATTAGACACCAGAGCAAACTCACATTGACAATAAGAGCCAAAAAAATAGTACTTCTACTTGGAGAATAGTTTCATAAAATCACCATATCATTTCTAAGCTTTCTGCCCTGTTTCTTCAGGAGCCTTTAAAATACTTTCAAAAGAGAAGCAGCATTACGAAAACTGACCTTGGTTAGGCCATAACTTCAGCAGAAAATGCAAATGCGTGTCATCTCCACAGCTGTGTTGCCTGTTTTGATCTTGTCAAATCCCAAAAGGTAAGATGTGCAAGCCACAAAGAGGAATTTGCTACCGCAACACTGCAGTAGGTAGGTGTTATGCTCCCATATATTCAAGGTGTGAAGAGAGACAGTACAGCATCTCTAGTTTGTTTCTCTGAAGAATTACTACTGGTTACTAAAGATCTTGTGGCAAATTTGATACATACAGTTTGATGCTATTTTTAGCTTCTTGGTTTCTTGGCCATATTCTAGTTCTGGTAATTACGCATTTTTGTTGAGAATTTTCCTGCATTTTCTCCTGGATTTTCCATTCCTGCTGTATCCTATCATCTTTACTACATTTCATCACAGGAGCATGAGTATTCATCCATCATCAAAGAATTTCATCCTTTGCACAATTAATGAAAAGATTAGTTTTGTTTGTATCACATTTTCCTCAACTGAAAGCTAGAAACAGAGTATTCTGAATCAGTAAGTAACAAAAATAAGTGGTTTTACTAATGCTTTTTAGATTTCTTCAGTGGAAAAACTGAGCTCGTGGTTAGCTCTTTAGCAGCATCCTGTCCTTACAATACCTTTGCATAAGACTTTGGTCACAAGGTGAATCCAATGGGGAAACTGATCTACCTGAAAAGTAATCCAGAAAGAAAAATCCATGAGATTTTACAGCCAAGTCAAGTTCCTTACTTCATTCCATACACAAACACTAATTAAGCTTCTATAGATATACATTTGTAATTACGCTTTTAGATATATTGCTGTTTAGGAGACCACCTGAAAAATAAACATCCTTGTAACCGAGAAAGAAAACTGGGAATATTTACACACTATTACCACGGAACAATGTTTTATTTTACAGAAATCAGTTCTCTGCTATGTTCTGCTGCATGCAGAACAGGTTTATGCTAACATAATCACTGCATGTTTAAGCATATTCCAGCGCTGCAGTAGACAGTATGGCTGGAATCCATTACATGATTCAGTTGTACATGAAGACTGTGCAGTATCAGTTGGCCATCTCTCTGATCAACTTTGATACCTGATGCTGATCATATTTATTAGCTGGGCTGTTCCACAACTTTCTCTGCAAAGTCAATAATACAGGCGCATCTTAGTTTTTATAGGCTTTACCAACACACAAACACAAGAATGCTAACTTTTATTGTCAGAGAAACTCCTGCAAAACTCCTACGACAGCTGTGCCTTCCTGTGCTGAAATGATGCGTCTTCATCACTGCGGTTTGCCTAACAAAAATACTTCGACCCCATACAGGGCAGTTTATCAGTTTATCAAGTTCACAATTACTCTTTTAACTTGCAGCACACCCGCCTCCCCGCCCCAAACTGTAAGGATTAGCAAATGAGAAGAATGGACTTAAATTGCTGCTTTTCAGTCAGAAAGCAGGAAATTTACTTGCTGTGAGCCTTCCATCAGTTTGGCGGTCCAGAAATCTCCCAGACCTCAATAACCAATATTAGCACAGTACAATGCAAATTGCACAAACCGTGCAATTTCAGTACAGTATTTTAAAACGTATAGGATTTCATTAGGTGCTGAGATTTTAAACTCAGCTAGGGTCATTTCTTATTTTTAACGTTAGGTAAGACTACTTTATAAAACTGGTATTAAAAGCATTGTGCACAGACGGAAGGACTGAGACGGTCAGGCCTGTTCTCTGCCGCTCCGTTGAGCTTTAGCAGTTTACTGACTCTAAAAGAAAAAGAAACCACCCACGACCGCCAGGTCGGGTTGCTTGTACCCCTAAATAACTAACTTGTGGCTCTGTTCCCAGAGAGCATCCGAGATGCTGCTCGCTCCCCTCTGGGAAGGAACGAACGTATGCCCGGGTACCGTGTCACACGTTCCGGCGCTGCCCAGAACGGCGGTTTGTGCCAGGTGTACTGTTTCAGCAGGGAAGCGCCTCCGTTCAGCGGAACCCTCCCCGAGGGCTCGGCTCCGGGCTCCGCGCCCGCCTGCAAAACAAGCCCCGGAGCATCGCGCCTAGCAGCGGCGGCAGCCGCTCCGGCCGCCGGGCCATCCCGGCTGTGCCGCAAGGCGGCACCGCTCGCGGCCTCCCACGGCGCCGCCGCCCGGAGGCGGAGCGCGGCCGGGCACCGTCCCCGCTCCCCGGCTCCCCACCGCGCAGCCCGAGTACCGTCAGCCCGCCGAGCCCCGACGCTCCGGCCCGGAGACGCGGCACGCCGCTGGGTCTCGCCGTAGTCGGGCTTCCGCGGTCCCGAGGCGCCCGCACACGGCCCCGCGGGAGCGCCGCGGCCGAAGGCCCGCGCCCCGCTCGGTAGCGCGGCCGCCGCCATTTCCTCCTCGAGCGGAGCGGAGCCTGACCGCGATCATGATCGGAGCGGGGTGAGGTGAGGCGAGTTGAGCCGAGGTCAGGGAGGCCCGGCGGCCACTGCGCCTGCGCAGGCTCCCCCGCGCCCAGCCCCTCCGAGCCCGGCCGGCCCCCAGGCGGGCGGCCGCGCACGCGTAGAGAGGCGGTGGGAGAGCGGGGGATCACCTCCCCGGCCGCCGGCGCCGCTCTGCGCATGCGCGGCGCCGGCGGCGGCCCCCGGCCCCCGCGCGAGGGGCCGGAGTGCTGCGGCTTGCAGTGCGCCCCGGCGCACGCGCGGTGGCGCGAGGCGCCGCGGCCGCCGGCGGTGGGCTCGGCGGCGCAGGCGCGGTGGCGGGGGACTCCCGGGCCCGGCTGCTGGTGCTGCCGCTGGAGGAGGCTCTGTGCCGGCGGCGGGCTCGGGGCTGCGCGCAGGGAGCGGCTTTCGCCGGGAGAGGTCGGGCGGGCAGCGGCCGTGCGGGGCCGGGTAAGGAGCGCGCTGCGCGGTGGGGCGGGGCGGGCGGCTGCGCCGGGCCCGGCTGCGGCGGGAGGGTGGTGGTGGTGTGTGTGTGTGGGGGGGGGGGGGTGTAGGGGTAAGGCGGGGGACGCCGCGGAGGGGAAGCCGTTAAAGTTTGACAGCGGCGGCGGGTCTCCCGCCGCCAGGGCGGCGGCGGCGGCGCGCGGGGAGGGCAGCGGCTGCCCTTGGGCAGGGCGCGGGCGGGGGCGGCCGCCGCCGGGGGCGGGGGGCGCTCGCGGGGCACCCGCTAGGCCCGGTGACCCACTTTGCTCCTGTCACAACTCCCGGGCACGTTTGGAGCCCTGCCCGCCTGGCCCGCCGCCCGCCCGGGCCGCTCCCGCCGCTCCCCCCCCCCCGCCGCCCGGGCTGCGCGCAGGCAAGGGCGGGCGCGGGACTCCCCGGCATCCCCCGGCCGCCGGACCGGGCCGGGCCGTTGCCGAACCGCGCCGAGGACCGCCGCCGGCCCCTCGGCGGTGGGGCGGGCAGAGCCGCGGGCGGCGCCTGCCCCCGGGGCGCGTCCGCCGCCGCTCCCCTCGGTGGGGCGGCTCGTCTCGCCGGTGCCGGAGAGGCCGGCCCGCCCGCCCGCGCCGCCCCACGCGTGGGGGAGCTTTTCCGTGGCGGCGGTGAGCGTGTTTACGCGGCGGGCAGGCGGCTGCGCGGGGGCCGCGGCGGTAGGTGTCCGCTGGGCGGCTGGGCCGTGGCGGGCCCCCGGGCCCTCCCGGCGGCGGCGGCGGCGGCGGCGGGACGGCTTCGCGGGGTCTCGGGCACCGGGCGGTTGGAGGGTGCCCGGCGCTGCTGCGGCGCGAAGCCTCCCTGCGGCAGGTGAGCTGGAGCTGCGGGCTACAGGGCTGAGTGCGCACTTTGTGGGCTGCTTTTTTTTTTTTTTTTTTTTTTCCTCCCTCTCCTGTGGTAACTTTTATCGTGGTGCCTACAACGTGTTCGTGCTCTTAAATGTGAGGAGTTCTCGGTAGTTTCCCCCATCCGCTCCCGACTTACGTGCGTCCTTAAAATCAGTGTGTCAAATGCTCTGTGCGTGCGTGTGTGAAATATGACCAGCAAGGGACTGGAAATCCGTGGTACTTCTTTCTTGTGTTTCTGTTAAGGTAGGTGTGGATTTTTGGTTGGCTTCACTTTCAAATTCTGGGTACTTTAGGCCTGGATATAAATTTGAAATGTTTGGGGGTTTTTGTTTGGTGGTGGGTTTTTTTTCCACGAGGAGGAGTGCTTGTAAACTGATCAAACGTATTGGTGGTCGGATTTTTATAAGGCTGTTGTTTTCGTGTACATGTTAAAAGTTGACCCACTAAGAAGCACAAGGACAGTCAGCTGTAGTTCTAGCTGGGATATGAAGTGGCATGTAGAGGTGGAGTGGCTGGTCATAGATCCTGATCCGCTAAAGGATTCTTCAAGCAAGTATTTTTTTTGATGACATTGTTTGACAAGCAGTGCTTTTAGTGGCAATGTTGACTTAAACAGGCCTGTTCCATTCCTTGCTCCCAGCTCGCACCTCTTTGCTGCCCCCCTCAGCTGTACCAGCACAGCGGTTCATGGAACCCTGTCCGGTAACTGGGCTGGGGAAATGATCCAGGTTAACATTAACTACCTTTGGTTTTGGGTTTTTTTTTTTTTTCTTCTTTTTTTAATGTGGTTATATTTAACCTACATAATTTCTCCGGGTGACAGGTGTGCCAGAAGGCAGGAGGATTGTTTAAGCAGATACTGTAGTGAAAGAAGTACTTGAGGAATACACCTCAACTGCGGTAGTCCTAGTAAAAATCAATTTGAGCAGTTGCAGTTGTTTCACACTGTTCAATCTTACAGGAATAAAATTGATTTTATTCTGTGAATAGAAGTCTATGAATATCTGTGGGTTTGGGCCTGTTATTTGAAATTAGAAAGCATTTGATTGTTATAATAAAGGAATTCTACTTGACAGGACGAGTAACTGCAATATTTTTTTCAAATAAACTATTGATTTTCATATATTCATTTAAGATACTTTCTCAAAAGTGTTACAGGCACTGCTTTCGGGTTACCAAACATTACGTGTTTGGGTTAGGGTTTTTTGGTTGAATGTGGGTGCTAGCATTTTTAAGGTCATTGGTAAGGCAAGAGTTACCTCTTCATAAGAAGCAGTCCAAACAGTAAAAAAAAAAAATAACTCCCAGGTTGATATTTAATAGTTTAAGATGTCGTTCAGCCATGTCTTGTTTTTTATTTCTTCCGCTTCATGTTCTTACATAGAAAAGTTTAACACACGTAGATAAAATAAAAGGATGTGAGGAAAGCGGAGAGTGTTTTCTTTATTAATGCTATAAGGACCACGTAAACGCTCTGTTGTAGCTAATTTTACTCTCTCTGTACTCAGCAATTTAAAAACTGAGTGGTAATTACTTTAAATTTAATTTGTAGTGTTGGTTAATTATCTTGTTAGTATAGAATTTCACTGAAGTCATGAATCTTCATGGATGGCTTGGTCTTGCCAAGGAAATTGCTGCTTTCAAGAGCTTTTTTTTGGGGGGGGGGGAGGGGGGGCTATTCTAAATTTGTGCAAAAAGTTGAAGATATAAATTAGTAGTAGAGACATTGACCTCTACCCTCCCCACGTGTTCTTTATAGGACGTGTTTTTATCAACCTGAAAAGTTGTGAAATTTTTACTGAAAATAATAGACTTGTGTTGAAAATAGTTGTGAATCAAAAATGCATTTTTCTTCTCTAGGTAATTTCATCATTTGAAAACGGCTCCTTTTTTAGCTATGCACCCCTTCAGAAGATATGTGTATAATTTGCTGTCTAAAGCCTCACAGCTTCAGCCTAATTTTGTAGATTGAGGAATATGGATAGTTCTCCTCTTAGAATAGAAAATTAGTACCGTAATACAGTTTCTAACACAAAATACACAATATAATTATGAAGAGGAGGAATTGCAGCTAGGGTGCCTTCCTTTTCACCACATTGTGATGAGTTAGTTTTTCTTGAGGAAAATACTGTGGTAGGTGTTTGAAGTAAAGAAAAGTGCATTTTAGTGTTTCAGCCTTTTTAAAGTACTAGTTTCCATATGAACGCTGGAAATTGTAAAGGCCAGATGATAAAGCAGACCTAGAAATGTTTCTGAAGATAGATGGTATTAGTAGATAGTTGTGTAGCAAAGACAGTAAGTAGTAGTTGTTCCTGCCATTCTTACCTTCTATTTATTTTGCAAAGTATTAACCTTTATGTTAATTGAGCTGGTTCACCCTGTAGAAAGCTGTACTGGCACCACTGAAGGGGTGGCACAAGAACAGGAGAGAGTCGCCAGGCTGCTGGAAGAGCAGTAGCTGTTTTAAGGTAGTTTTATCTCTGGAGGGGAAAAAAAAATATCGGTGAGACTACAGACAGACAGAGGCCAAACCATTCAAGTGTCTCTCTCATCTTCTACTAATACTGAATTACTATTAGTAGTATTGGTATTATTATTTTGAATTTAGTTGTCTTTCAGAATAAAAAGGGGTGTAGGAAGCGCACCTTCAGTCACGTAGTAGAGTCTGAAGTGAAAGATTTCAGTGTTTCAGTGTGACTCTGGCACAAGCAAAGTTGGCTATATCCATTGGGAAGGTATCTCATTCACATCTGTGGGTGGTCCACCTGGGGAAAACAACTTACTATTGCAGTTTGTTATTTTGTTAACTCAGTTAATGGGTGTCTGTAATAATTTGAAACCATTGGTGGGACATTCCCCTGTTGATTTGTTGCAGGAGTTAAAGATGTGAAATGCAAAATCACGGAAGAGGAAGGAGACTCACTGTTAATGCAGCTGTGTGCTGCCCTGAAGGATTGAATTCTCAACCCCTACTGCTGCCACAAAATTCCTTTGTAATGCAAAAGCCACTTTAATTTTGGCATACCTCATGCCTGAGTGTTTAATTTTATAGTCCTAATATTCTCTTACCATACTTTTTGTGTATAATATAAATTCTTAATTATAGCCGCTTTCAGAATATATAATCATACATGTAAAAAGTTTTATATTTAGTATTATGTGGAAGCAACAAGGCTTCTTGGATTCTTTCAGCAGTTTAGCGTTGCACACTTTGGACTCTTTCCAACTGTTACATTTTGTCATTAAAATCACTGAATTAGTTTTCTTATTCTGCACTGATGTTCTGAGGAGCATTGCTGAGTCTTATAAAATCATCATTAGTAGTATTAATATTTTATTAAATATAGATCCTTAGAAATTAGATATACCCATGAGATTCAAGACCGATAAAGACGTATTTAGAGAATGAAGCTTATGAAGCTTAATAGATACTATGGGCATTCCTCATCTTCATGATAAAAATGTAGCCAAATTAGGCATAAATGTGGGTACTTAAATGCTTTGTCCTTAAAACTATGTGTTTAATAATCTCGGAGTATGTGAGAAAGCTTCAGTTTTGAAGCTAATATTATTTTACTCATAATGACAGCCTGGTACCACAAGATAAATGGTGCTAGACTATTATGCTTATGTTAAAACAGAAGAAAACAGTTCCTGGAGTATGACAGATCCATTTAAAGTGGATTTTAAAATAAAAATAGGTGGCCTTGTTCTTCTATAGAGGTCCTTTTAGAGTTCCATTAAAAAGGATATTTGCGGGTATCTCCAAGAAGATTTTTGATGTATGTTATTTTGGTATATGATGAGATCCATAAAATAATATAGAGGAGTCAAAACTGTGATTTAAATGGATTTTGGCTGTCTAGCCCCAAGTAAAATTGTAGCCATGTGTTGGCTGAATTTTACAGGTCTCTAGGTTTTCACTAGTAAAGTTTTCCAAACACCTTGAAGTTTTATTCTCACTCAGATCTTCCATAATCTTGTCACAACTGAGCATCTTGGCATCTAAATCTGTTTACTATTCATAAATTAGGCAATCTGTAAATTAGGTATTCACTTGTCCAAAGGCATGTTCAAACCACACCTCAGGCACACCTATAGGATTGGACTCAGACCAAAACCCTGTGGTGACTCTACCTTTTGTTCAGAAACACAAAGGAGTGAGGAGGGAGAAGATTTGTTGATGTCTCCTTTAAGAAACCCCAAACAACAAACCAACAAAACCCCAAACCCTAAAAATCCATGTTTCCTTGTGTACAAGATGATTAAAGTCTAATTGCGCCAAAGAGAGATACTAGGCCAGTTATTTTCTTTGGAGAAAGAGGAGGTGAGTACTTGTGTTCTGGCCTGTGTTCCAAAAACTATTTTATATTTTCCTCCATTTAAAATTTTAAATGCTATTAGGAACTGGAAAACAGGACTCCTCTCTCTCATTTGGGTGCCCTTCTCCTTAGAGAAGCTTGCACGCTGCTGGTTCTGCTCTGTGCAGCAAAGCTTTACTTTTTATTTTTTCTTCCATGTTCTGAAGATTGCCACTGAAATGAGAAGTTATGAGTTGATCCACCTTCCCAGTGCAATGTGGAGCCTGCTGAGAGATTACAGTTTGAACCACTCCTGGCAGGGTAGAGACTGGCTTTCAGATTTCTCTGTTCTGGGTTACTGTGCTGTAACCCTGTGCTGCTGGACAAAATGAGAGCACATCTTTTTTTTCTCCTACTGGCACGTTAAAAGAATATATTACTCCTGTTTGGATAGGAAAAGCTTAGCTATGTACATCAAGGACAGGGACCAGGATCATGAGTACTAACCTTACCTGTGTCCTAGGCATTCAGAAATAGGTGAAGGCAAAGGCATAATATTGTGTTCACTGGTTACCTTTATGGTTCGCATCTCTGCTAACTTTTTCAAAAGTCTTGCCGAGTGATGCAACTTTCCCTGGCTTTGGTACTTTAGAATTGTGGATCCTGTTGCATGAAATCTCCTTTTTGTGTCCTGCTGATAATATCTTTTAGTGAAGACTGTACTTTAGGGTAGTATTGCCTATTACAGCCAGAGCAGACAGCAGAACTCAATTACTAACTCATTGCGTGGTAGTGGTGTTGCTGTGGGACACTTAGAAGAGAAGGAGTACCTGGGAATGGGCCGATCATCCAGCATGATGTCTGAATTTTAAGTGCTTTGTAGTAGGGTATAGTAGTGCTAACAACATCATCTACAAGAGATTTTAGCTTGCAGCTCCACAGGTTTGTGAGAATATCTCAATTGCTTGCAGAAGGATGATCTCAGATCCCAATAGCATCTCATTATCTGCTGAACTGGTAGATATCTAGGAAGTTGCAGCATTTGCTTTTAAATACCATCAGGTCAAGTGTTTGTGAACATAGAGGAGGCAGGCACTGTAACAAGTGGCTCTTGTAGGAGGGAGGAAAGTTAATGTGTGAATTTCCTAACGTGTACATTAGGAATCTTGAGGAAATATATACTTTTACGTATTAAATTATGATCTTAAAGAATGAGATACTAAGCTGCCTAATAAAAAAAGGATACTTCAAAATAAATTGTATTAATATAGCTAATTTCATATTTCCAATTCTGAGAAAGCTGCTGCTGTTGTAAATAGAACAAAAGGTAAGTTGCCATTTTTACGTTTGGCTAAAGTTTTTAATGACATACTAAATATTAGTTTCTGGCATTTAAGAGCATTTGATGTGTTTGGTGACTATTTCATTGCATGTTTAATGTAATGTCAAAGACTGGCTTTTGCCTTTTCATTTGTGGCTATTACTGACATGCAGCCTGACAGAATAATATTCTATCAGTTTGGTGGCTGCTGGCGAGAAGGTGGTTGTGAATTTGGAGAGGGTAGACTCCTGCTGGTGTAGTAAGGTAGCAGTTTTGTAGTATTTCTGATTAATCTTGTTAGAGAAAAGCCAAAGGTTTGGATTTTCATCAATCATCCAAAAGCTTCAAGATGTATTAGGGGAAAAACTGTCTTGTTACACAGAGTAACTTTCCTAGGCCTTAGTCCCCTAAAGGTATATTTGAAACGTAAATATGAAGTTGTAAAAAGTGAGAGAAATTGAAAAATGTTTCACCAAAATCTGCTTACTTCCCATGGCCCAGTAAACAACCAAGAAATTTTCTCCATTAAAAACTGTAGGGAGTTGCCTTTTTTAAAGCCTGATTTCCTAGGAAAATGTGATTTATGCTTTTTCCTTGTTTTCTCTCATTCTTTCCTTACACATTTGCCAATAGTTTTTGAAATCATTGACCGATTACAGCCATGTTTGTAGGAGGGATAGTAATCTCAAAGACCGTAAT
Organism: Astur gentilis; assembly: GCF_929443795.1. Lineage (NCBI taxonomy): Eukaryota > Metazoa > Chordata > Aves > Accipitriformes > Accipitridae > Astur > Astur gentilis. The sequence goes on from NC_064882.1 coordinate 17,695,285, forward strand.
GTTCCTAAAGGTTTTGGGATAATGGGCAAACTGGGTAGAGGGAAACGTGTCACTACCCTCTCTTGAGAGAGAGATAATGCAATGTGACTTTGGCACTGACCTGTTTTTTTCAGCATTCGCTGGGCCTGTGTTGGATAGGAGAACAGGAGATGGTTGTATGTGCCAACAGTGCTTGATGGGGCGGTCAGAACGTTGGGCTGTTTTGGAAAGGGATGGGGACTGAGAATATAGGGACTCCTGTGTCAGAGGGATGACGGGAGGGGAAGCTGGCTTCTCATGGTGGGGGAGAGGAGAATAGAGCTATCAGAACTGTGCTTTACTGCCTGCTGAAGAACTCAATGATAAGCTGGTAAAATATATTTTGACCATTAACCAGGGAATTATTGTCCTGATGAAAATTAGATGATGCTATGTTTCACTGACTGCAGGGTTGCCTGACCCTTAGTTTGGTTTAGTATGTAAAATAAATCCTTCTGAAAGTAAAAAGAGGAGCTTTAAGCTGTGATTAAATTCATATTTTCCCATTGTTTCAGGCAAAAAAAAAGATTTTTGGTGTATTTCTTTGGAAAGACTAGAACTTAGACCCTGCTTTCAGTAGTAAAGAGGAAAAGAAAGTGTAACTTGAACTTAAGAAATAGGACATTTCCATTTAAAGGCCATAGAGAGTAAGTGCTTTTAATAGTGTAGAGAGAAAGCTGAAAGGGTGCCATCCAAAGATTTCTTTTTATACCAGTTACTGAATGAAATATGTCCATTAATAGCCAAAGAATAAGATTTTTCTCTCAGCATAAGAACAAAAGTTAGTACCTCCCAAATGGGATTTGTTGTAAGCCCACTCCCCCATCTTGTAACATTGACTTATTAGTTGAAAAGCAGAAGGAGCTGGACTTCTGTCTAGAATGATGCTTCTCTGGTTCTTTCCTGTCTTGCCTATATTTGCATTACCTATTAACTATTATAAAGAGCAGACTGAAATTTACCTCATTATGTTCAACTTGTAAGATTTTTATCAAGACTTAGTGGAGAATTGTAGTGTGTCCTGCTGATAGGTTTAGAGAAACTTCTCATAGACTTAATAATGGTGAAAGTGAAGAAAACATTATTAGCTTACTACTTAAATTTCTACAGAATTCCCTGCTCAATAATGTCAAATATACTTCAAGCCTTCAGTAACTGAGATAGTATTCACAAATTTTATAGTGTTCACAAATCTTAATTCATTAATTTATAGTATTAAAATATTTCAGTTTTAAAATATCATAATGGACTGCAAATAGTTAGGTGACTTTGACTTGTGCTTATTTTAAGGTAGTTTTCATAGCAACAACAAATATCCTAAAGGAAACCGGATTTTCCTCTGACTGTGAGTAGAAAAGCAAGTAGCAGCATGAATCACAGCTTCCAAGAACTGTATGGATAGGAATGCAGATTCTTTCTCTCTCTCTCTCTCTCTCTGCTTGCTGTCAATTTTAATGTAGTAATGTGATTTAATAAAGTTTTTCTTGCCATCCACAGCAGCAACATTCATTATATGTTAATCAAGCTACTGCTGGCAGTTGCATGGCTGAGGATGAAACTAGAGTTTGGAACTAGTATGGTAGTTCCAATGATAACTCTCTAACATCTCAGCACTTCTTGCTTAAAATATGTTTTCTGAAAATGTTTTTGTTGTTAAAATACTGTACGTCAGTTTTTTCCAGCTCAGAAGCATTAGTTAAACATTTTGTGCTGCACTAAAGCTTTGCATGATGTTTTATAGGTAATAAGATATAGTTCCAGCCTTGAAGAGTTTGTGATCTGAATTTCACTGACATAGAAAGTGAGGAGAATGACCTCAGAAAGGGGGACAAGGATTCAAATGAATAAGTGAGTCATAGTGAGTGAATTAAACAAGTTGGTGTTTCTAAGAACAGAATAAGGTAGATCAGCAAGGAGGAAGATGAGAATACAGAAGCAAAAGACAGCATAAACCAAGTCCAAATAGTATAGGGATTTGAAGGAAAAGAGGGAAAATGTGTTATTTTGCAGGATCTGGAAAGCATAATAAATTCAGAAGGGTAGTCTGAATCAGGATGAAGAGGAACAAGAAGGTGTTCGGAAATGGAACAGGAAAAAGATGTGTAGAAACTTATAAATTATGTTGATGGATTTGGCTTTTATGAAGAAAAAAAAAGATGACGGGGAAAAAACTTGAGAACATGCTGGTTTGATCAGTTTGGCAGGAAAGTCAGTACACAAATTCTAGTACTAAGGGGTTTTTTAACCCCTTAAGAAATTGAGCTGTCAATTTAATTTGCTTTTAAAGTGAGTGGCAAAACAACAGGCCACTGTGCCTGAAAATTCAATCTCAGGCATTCATGTTGCTCTGTCAGTACTTCCTATTACACCTGTTTTTTGTATAAGCTGGAGTACTTACGAGTTTCAGCGCAACTGATGTGGGGCTGTAGAAGCTTCTAACATCAAAGGTAATTGCCGCACTACCATGTCATCTAAGTCAAACGGATCACAAACTTTTTTTCATTAAAATAACTTAAACTGGTTTTCAAAATTATTTTAGTTAAACTGGTACTACCTTTATATGGACAATTAAATTTATAGTTTGTTTATATTGAGTTGTGTTAATCTTTGTATTGTTGGCATAAGAAATGAAAAATAATCTCCCATAAACTTGTATAGATTTTTTTTTAAAAAATGGCACCTAGGCACTTTTCCTGCCCCATAGAGTATAGTTTGTCATTTCTTATCTATATACTGGTATTTGATTAAAAATGCTGATTTCTAACATTAGAATATTTCATTTTACTGTATGGAAAAGTGGATAAGTAGGTGATAATGGTCTACCTTTCTTATCCCATTAGGTTTGTCCAGTAGACCTTCTTCAAACATTGGCATTCTTCTTCCCCAGCTTGACAGCTGCTTCTTTCTATGTTGTATGTACTGGGGGACAAAGTGTTAAAGAACAGAGATTTTGAAGTTCCTGGTTTTTTGTTATCTTATGTCAAAGGAAATCTGCCTGTCCTTGCATAGGATGGAAGGAAATAGTTTTATGTATACCTTAAAGGATCTACTTTGTCACGTGGGATTACTGAATAGAAAGTATCAATAGTGATAACTAGCAGTGGTTTTGCCAGCAGGATTGTCAGCAGTGCGATTATATTACCAAATCGGTGCATGAGTATTTAAAACACAGCACTGTATGTAGCAATATAGAATTTGTGATCTGTAGTAGACAGGGAGCTATTTGTGCAGTAAGTAGCATGTTTGTGTATAGAAATCTCTATTGTATAGTTAGCTTCTGCTCCGTACAGTTTACTGAAATTAGTTTTTCATTAGTGAGGGGCAGATGTTTGAGTCTTCCTTATGCTGTTGTGTGCCATGTTCTCCGAGAGTTTTAAACTGTGTTCTGAGGTAGGTTGCATGTCCTGTTTGAACCATATTACACACACAGTTAAGATTGTATTGATGTATTTTCTTTCCAGAAATTTGCTTCGTGTATTATTGATGTTCTGCAAGGTCATAATATAGCCCAAAGCAATTGTAATATAATAATTGTAATATTAATGTTTCGTTAGGCAGTGTTAGAACTATAACTTTAATGTTACCATTAGGCTGTTGCATTTGTCTCACAGATTTGGATTTCAGGCAGTGCCAGAGCTACGTAAAAGGTGGTATGCATTTTTGAAGTACTCCTTTGTGTGTATTTACTTCATTATGTTGATAGAGGAATTGGAAAGTGAAATTGTGGACAGTTTAGGGATGGAAATAAAGTGACTGAAATGGCAGGGGAGAAAACAGAGCAGCAATCGAGGGCTCACCTCTAAAAGTTGTTTTGAATGGATTCATTTTTATAGAACTGTGGGATTTTTTTTTTGTTGTTTTTCAGAAGACTGTGCCAAAGACTTTTGCTCAGATGACATCACATTTGGACTACTAATGCCATCTACCCACTCGACACGGCACAATGCATTTCTAGGTAATTTAAGTAAGTATGTAGATATTACTGCTACTAAAACAGTAATGCTTTAACCAGAAGCATCTCATTTTCACCCTCAGGCAAGGCAGACATTCCACTTCAATCTGAGATTGAAATTAATGTTGTGAGGGGCAAGAATAAACTTCAAATAAACTTTTAATAAGCTTTCATCCTGTACACTGGAGCATGGAATGAAACAATTGAACTAACTGTACCTGAGCTGCCTGGGAAACTAGAAGGAAAAAAACCCCAACGTCGTGATGGCACTGTCCCCAGCAATGAAGTCTGCTAATGTGGCCCTGTGGTTTCTGGAGACTGAATTAATATCTCTCCCAGTGATGTCTTACAGTGAATGAGCATATGTGTTGCCGTGCTCACAGCTTTTTTGAGTGGTTTATGTTTGGTGGTTTTTTGGGGTTTTTTTGGTAGGTGCTCTTGTTAAAGTGGAGATGGGCTTAATACCCTATTAATGTAAGAATGTATAGAAAGCAGAAGAATGCGGCTTAATAGGTTCAAGTAGCAATATTTCTGTTCATATATCATCTCACTTGCGAAAGGGTTGCATTTCCCCACTTCCTTGATTGAACACTACATACTATCCAGCTGAAGATGGGCTAGGAAGTACAGATTTTCATCTTTGCAAGATTTGTCTTATATTGCAGCAAGGTTACCGATTGCTTTGTACATCTGTAGTCATGCAAAGAGAAACACATGACAGACAGGGTAGTTTGTTTAAGGTTCATCTTAGGAGTGACAAAGGGGTTTTGATTTGATGTATCATGAGGATCACGGCCATGGCCCCCTGTAGCCTCCATGTATGTGTTTATATGCTTTTTCATTGTAAGTAGATACTACTGTTAAACTTTCAGATGTTCCATTGTTTTTTTGACTGGATCAAAAAACCCTCAAGAAACAGATCTATTTAGGTAGATCAGACATTGTGGCAATCTTGCTGAAACTGGATTATTTTGTCTTGCTGGCAGAAAGCCTTCCTATAGTCCTAATGGCTTATCATGCATTGGAGATGTTTGATTGTGCATGAAGCTTGATCATGAATGGAGTTACAGGTAGCAGTGCTTGTAGTTAGTAATGCTTGACGCTTTCTATTCTAAGACCCTGGTTTTAGTTGCTTATAATTTGGCAAGACTTGAACCGTTGAGCAGTAATTCTTTGCATTATATATCTGCTTCAGCTAAAACTTTACCAAAAGTCAGCTTGTGCCTGAGAATGAGATGAGGGTGAGGAATGTACCTTTTTCTTGATTCAAAATGCGCTGAAGATCTTACCACTGGAAAGATAAAGCATCTGCATATGTTAGAGCAAGCACTTAAGGTTTTAGGAGAAAACTTAAACTGTTAAACTGCAGTATCAGGGGTTTTTTTGGTTTTTTTTTTTTGTGCCATCCCAAACTCTTACATTAGGCGGCATGATAGATTTCTGAAAATACTGTTTGTACCAGTTCAATGATTTGCCTAAATCCATTTCATCTGTCCAAATCAGATGAGGTAGATATATTCCAAATCCTTTTAGTCATAACCAGACGGAGCTACTGAGCATGTTCTAGCTGGACTGTGAGAGGTAAACAGGCCTAATCTCCACTCCATTGTAATGCTGGGTGCAAACACTGAGTAAGGAGACTTTCTTCTGCACTCCTTGTGCTTTTCCTTAACCGCATTCCTCATCTAATTTTGATGCTGTCTTTCAAGTGCTGCTTCAATAGTATATTCCCATAACTGTTGTGCATTTTTGTTTCAACTTTTCTATATTCTCTGGTTTTCTTTATTGGTGCTCTTGTGTTCAGAACAGATCATAATAAAATAGATTGTTTTGAACAATGCATACTGTGTGTGGTTAAAAGTTACAAAAAACTTCTTTTTGAGCATCCTGGAAACTTATGTGTGCTGTGCATCTTTGATGTTACTTTTAAAGTAACCTTTTTAGACCATGAGGACCTGCTTTGTTTTATTAAGAATTTGTGTTTTCCAGGGCACACTTCAACTTCATTTACTGCTTGTCTCTCCATGGGCTGTTTTCCTTCACCTTTACATTTTCATTAGTCCTTTTACTTGTGTTTCTTCCTCAGCTTTTTTTAAAGTTGTGCTGAAAATCCTCAGTTTAAAACTGTTCTTAAGTTACAGAACTTTTGTATTTACTTATATAAAAACATAATCTTAATGTTTTTCATAGAAGTATGAAAAGCAAATAACTAAATAGAGAGAAAATACTTTTGACACTAATTTGTGGAAATAGAAGAGAGATTTGAAAATTGTTGTACTCTTTCTCAATGATTTGTGTGCATGTGTGAGTGCTTGCAGTAGTGCCTCTGTGCCTCTCTGGAAACGTGCCTGTGTCACTACTTGTGCAAAACCATGTTTACTCAGGAGAAGAGTGAAATCAAACCACTCTCTCGTTCGGATTTGTTCTTATACACCTGCTGTAGCAGTGCGATGAATAAGGAGTAGCAGCAGGACAATCACAGCCCATCCACAAGGAGTGGGAAATACGGTATCATACAGCAGTTAGTTATCTTGGTTGTAATTATTGGGGCTGCTCTGCCTATCACAGTAAAGAAAAATTGCAACTCATTAAATCAAAATTTGTTTAATAGGTTATAGAAAGCTAATGATCTCTAAATGGTCTCTTGGTTCCTAACTGAGATTTAAGGGAAAAAAAGAGATTGTTTCTGAGCAAGCTAAGAGATTATTCTAGGTTTTATAGTTGGATCAGAGGAGTTGACTTAATGAAATAAAGTAGTGGAGTTGCTGACCAAAGCAAAGGTATGCCCTGGGCCAGGCAGAGAGGAGGGAGAGGTGCTATGTGGGTGAAGTCACCACCCTGTTTATCTAAAGATTCAAATTATGAAACAGATGAAGATAGACTTACAAGACAGGCTGGAGACTTCTAGTTCCACTTTGTTTTGCTGAAACTAGAATTTATAGTGTAGAGGATGATCTTAACATTTCCACCCCTCCCTTTTGCTTATTATAGGATGGCACTGAACTTCGTTTTCAAATATTTTGGGTTTTTTGTGTTGAAGTGACCAAGAACATCTAGTGTTCATGAGTTACAGGAAGATGGAATCTGTGTTCAGTATAGGAGTAAATGGAACGATTTATTGCTTCTTAGATTTTTATGGATTAAAAATGTAGCATTGAATTCATATTAAAATTCTGTGATTGCTTAATAGGGTTTAAAAAAATCAATGGAATAAGTTGTATTTAATGTTGATGAAAATTTCTGCTGATTTTTTTGTTATTAAAACCAGAATTACTTACAGACTCTGGTTTTTGCTTTGAAGCCCAGGTCCACACAGGAGGAAGCTTATGAAATGAAAAGGATTGTCATTATACTTAAAATTTTCAACTTATGTACACGTGAAAGTTTGTATAGTGTTGTTTTGTGGTTTGTGTTTTGTTTTCCTTAAAAGACAATTTTTCTTTAGGAATTGCTTTAAAGAGATCTGATTTTCTTTTCATCTAAATTTTAGCAAATGCAGAGTGAAGCCCATTCTTTCATTTGCAAAAATCTTCTGGAAAATTACTTGGATGTTGTATATTGAATGTCAGTGAAACTAGGTGAGTCTGAATATTTTGATTATTCTAAGCAGCTAATGAGTTACTTGTGTGTGACAAAATCCTGTTTATAACTTACAATGCTAAGAGAAACTCTGGCATTTAACCTAAAATCTAGAAGATTAAATTATTATATAAACAGATGACATCACTCAGAAGGGAAAAAAAAGGCAAAGATTAAGCAATATATTCCTGGCTTTACTCCTAAGGTAAAAAGCTGTGTGTACGCCCAGATATGTTTTTATCTAGTGTTTCTGCAATGAAGTTCTTCCACAACATAAATTGCTTGATTAGTTTCCCTTAGCATTTCTGTATGTGGTGTTCCTGTGGCTGTTCTCTGAGGTGATGTTTAGAACCAGGCTAATTTCAGTGTTACAGTAGACTAATATTGCTGTGTCACTAATCTGATTTTTCTCAATTCACGTAGTTGCTTAGCACTGGATTTGGAGATCAATTTGAATGATTAAAGCAAACACATGTTCACCTTTAGCCCTTTTCGATTTTGTTTGAGTTAGGGCAAGTTAAATCACAGTGGTAGTGCTTACATGCCTGTCTGTCTACACCATCTGAATTTCCGAATAAAAACCAACCTTGACAGTTCTATCTGAAAGTTCACAGGTGCCAGAATCTTTAGTTTTTTCTTGCTATATATAATAGCACAGGTAATAGGAGGAAATAAATAAATGAGAAAAAAATCTGAAAGAAACAAGGGGGAAACAAGAAAAGAAGTAAAATATTTAAAGGGGAAAAAAAAGACATAAAAGATGGAGTGAAGAAATTAAGAACAGAGAAATGAAGCCAGGGTGACAGGCGTATCCAGTTTTATGTCTTCTGCTGAATTCTGGAATAGGGGAAATAAATTCTTTTTGTGGTAGCCAGTAGATTGCTATGTACCGTGATCTCTTTCTTTTTATTTTTTTTTCTTTTTTTTTGTGGTGAGGCGTTACGAAGAAAAGCTTAGAGAATTGTTCTAGAGTCTTTCAGTGCCCTCAAGTATTCTCTTTTGTGAGATGACACCTGCTTTGGTTAGTCTGGTCTGGAAAGGTAGAATACAATTCGAGTGCATGCATTACCATTTTGATTTGGATCATTAATGCTGTTTTGGAGAAAATCTTTTGATTATCTCCCCTTACCACATACTTGCTCAGGGTGTTCGAACTACATTCCTTTTCCAGAAAACTAGTTTGTAAGTTCTGCTGCAGGTGCAAATTGCTCTTCTGTCACTACTGGGGACATATAGGTCTGAATCAATTATTAAATCCCTAGAAAACTTTGAATGGCCTGTGTGACGGTGATGTTCGCTTCTGGAGAGCAGGTGAAATCTAATCCAAAATAAACCCTCTTGAACAGCTAGCATAAGAGTGTCAGCACCAGCTGCTTTGATCTACTGATCTAATTCTACTGTTCCAGATTACTTGCTAATGGAGACATAGCCAAAATTGTTCACTTTGGTTATAGGTTAGTAGATGAGGGCAACGAACATCTGTGATATGTATCTATTTTACAAATCAAGTTATATGTTTCAGTGCTAATATTTACAACTTTCAAAGTGCCATGAATGTTCTTTGCAACTTTTGTTGATACCAACTGTCAAGGAAACAAATAAATACTACAAGTGACAGTGAATCAGATGACTAAATAGTAACTACCTTTTGAAATTTTTATCATTTAGTTTGCTTTTCTTGCCTGCTTATATTCTTAAATTGTTAAAAATAGGAGTCTTCTGATTTCTTTCATTTCATGATTTTCATGTAGAATTCTAAAATTTGTATACTTCCCACCCCAAGTGTTTTGCTTGGGCTGCTCATCTGCATTGAAAAAAACCCCTAGTCCAGTGTTTTATTGCAGTCATTAAGTAGGAGCAGGACAAAAAATGAAAAAGAGATGGTCTTCACAGGGGTTTGCAGTTATTACCATCTTTCTGTGCATTGAGCTGTCATGAATCCAGACAGACTTATTTTTTCCCTGGACTAAATTCCTCAATTTGAGATTGTAGATGGCACTTGTTAACGTTTTGAAAATTTAAGTAATATTTAGTTGCCAATGTTAAATCATTTCATCTTGAAGTAACAGTTATAAGAGTTCTCCCCATCTGCCCCATGGAATTTTAAGTTCAGAGATTCCCAATAATTTTTCACACTTACTGCTGGTGTAATATCCCACATGTCTAAGCCAATGATTAGGACTAAACTCAGTTACATTTCTTATTTATTACATCTTTGCAGAATCTAGGCCTTAGCTTTCAGCACTTCAGAAGATTTCCAAGATTCAAGTAAGATTTCTCTTGATAGGGACGTTTAAAACAATAGCCTTTTAATATAATCATTTAAAAAATATATATAAGGCTGTAGCAGCACAAGTATCAGCAGCATTTTGGATAACTTTTTTTTTTTAATTGAAGCCAGTGATTTTTTTCAAACCAAATTATTTGCAGTGTTATTTAAGTTGTTTTTATTCAGTTTATTCCCTCATGTTGTAACTAGCATAAACATATTATAAAAGTTAGCATATTTTATTCTCCTAGGCTTAAGCATCTCTCCAATTTGTATAATCCTTTCTAAAAGAGCAATTACTACTGACAGGTGTGTGTAGCACTTTAGCCCAGGGAAGTTGTTGAGTCACCATCCCTGGAGGTATTGTGTAGATGTGGTGCTTAGGGACATGGTTTAGTGGTGGACTTGGCAGTGTTAGGTTAACAGTTGGACTTGATGATATTATAGGTCTTTTCCAACCTAAATGATTCTATTCTATTCTAAAAAACAAATGCATTAAGTAAAAGTCAAAATTTAGTACTTAACTGCTTCATATAGTAGCTTCTGGAGACAGCCTCATTGTGGCAGGTACAAGCCTCAATTTAAAATGAAGAAAAATGTTGAGACTCAAAACGTGAGAATTGTAAGCCAGCAAGTTATGACGAGTCCTCATTATTTTAAGTAATCTTGTCTTAGGAATGTTGCACTGTTACATTGAAGTGTATAATTCATCTTCACTGTATTTGCATGTTTGTTAATGTGTTGGGCATAACTAAACTGTTCCAAGCCTTAATGTATGCTTACATACAACAGAGCTGTTTTCATTAGCCTGTTAGCATGTGGCCTCAACATATAAATTATATTAGTTTCAGGATTTCCTGTGAATATTGATAGCTTTTAGAATCCCATTCCTTGATACCAGTGTTAAATAGGCTACTAGCAAGATCCTAGGTGAAACCATATTCACAATGTTCTGAGCAGAAGAGAATTGCCACTGAAAATAAAACCTGATTATAGTTTTACTTTTTGATAACTGATATTTTAATTGAAAAATTGAATACCTATAATGCCTTTATAAATACTTTCTTAATGTTACTTTTCAGGACTTAAGTGCTGGATAACCTAAGTCAGGTTCTGTTAATAAAGTGGGGTAAGAGCATATAAGAGGGTGGATTACCACATTTGCTTTGATTTAAAATATTAATTGTAAAATACATCTAGTGCAACTTGATTTTTAACTAGGTCCTACTTGCTAGTTAAGATGGCAGTCTTTTAAGCAGTGCTAATTTTAGCATCTTCAGTAATGACCTGGAAGGGAAGGTTGTAAATATTTGCAAATAAAATATGGTGATACTAATCTGGGAGGTGTTGAGAATTTGAGAGTGCAGAGAAGGCTTTGAGGGGCAAGCAGTAAGCATACAGAGATGTGTTTTGGTAGATAGAGATAGTATGGTCTGATCATTTTGTGAAAGAAAAACTTGAGAAGTGGTAAAAGAGAAAAAAAAAAAAAAAAGCAGAGGAAAAGAGTTTAAAGTCATGCAAATGTAGTGAGTGTGGTCCCAAGTAGTTGATATGATTTTGTGTTGAGTATTGTAGATGGTAAAAAGGAGTAATAGTTCTCACATAAATAACTCTGAGGACTCATTTGAAACTTTTTAAAGTTTATGTGGAAGTATCAGGACAGAATCTGAATTCCCAAAAATACAAAAAGGAGCTGAATTTGTGACCTTTTCCCCAGAAACCTAATCTTGAAAATTCTTACCTCAAATATGGTAGCAGCAAAGCTTAAAAAAAGCTTGGCTTAGAAGTTCCGCGGTTATATTATGTTTTATGTCTTTCAGTCAATAACATGATCTTAAAATATTTTTTAGAGCTGGAGGGGATGGGAAATAATTGACAGAATTTTTGCTATGGGTGTTGAATTGTTGAATTAGTCTGCAAGGTCCTGAAAGACTTCATTAAAAAAATTCCCAATGCTTGGAGAGTAATATTGTCATCATAATTAATCAACTTAATTTACAATTAAATTGACTGGGCCCAACGTTTTGAAGATCATACTGATCTATGGGAACAAGGCATTTTTTGATGGTCTTTTGCTGCTTCTCTGGTGACCCTCAGAAGGTGAATTAAGTAGGTTTTCTGGACTTGCTTAGTCAGCACAAACTTTGAAAGTTTCTGCTCATGTCAGTAGCAAGCCACAAAGGAGGACTGCATGCTGCTGCTGCTGCTCAGGAGAATGAAGAAAGAATTTGAGCAAATTTGATATCTGTATAAATTGATCATGTTTTAGAAACAAAGAATGCTAAAAACCCAGCTGGTTAAATGTTACAGTGCTACTTCAAACTATAATTTTCCTTTGAACGGTGTTTACTGAACATTCAGAAATTCTGTTCTGTTCAGTGCTCTAATGTTTGAATACTTAAGTAAAGATGTTTTTCCTTCTTTATTTCCACATATATGAGAATATATATGCAGAATGATTCCAGTAAAATTACTTTAGAGTTGACTTTGTATGCTTTTTTTCTATTGCTGCATTGCTGTTTCTGCTTAGTTCATGCAGTACTATTCCTTTTGTCAAAATAATGCACCATCTTTCTTGCCTGAGCAAGTCCAATTATTGACTAAATGTTGGCTGATGTTACATTTCCTTTTGATTCTTGCTTATAGCAGGGTGGTGAAAGGATACCTAACACCTATCCCCAAAGTGGTTACAAAGTCTTTTGCAAAGTTTCCAGGGACAAGAAAAGTAAAGTTTTTCTGCCTTTGTTTTGTCCATTTTTTTTCTAAGACATTTTCTCTCTGTACCAATTGCAAAACTTTTAAATTTTGTTTTAGTTTGGGTTTTTTTCCTGTTAAGGCACTTCTTGCCTATGTAATATGAAGGACTTATCCTTTATCTCATGTTTTGCAATCACTGTAATTCGAGTTGAGGCTGGATTGTTATATTGAAAGTTCTGACAAAAGAGTAAGTCTAGTGTTTTGTTTAATGAAATTAAGGAGTAGTGCAATGCAGGGGTTTGGAATTCTGTAACTATAGTATTGATTTTTTTATTTAACATATAAACTTGCTCTTTCTATAACAGGTAGTTCTACTGGGGGGAAAAACTGAAGGATCCACTGGTACGCACCAGAATTTTAGAAAAGTAAGTCTTTACTTTTGTTAAATCTTGTTAATCTTATGAACGTAACAGGAAGCATGCTAATACAGAAGTGTATTTTGCCACATCTTTTTTGAATACACTGAAGTTAGCATCCCCTAGCATTTCCCTTGTTTAGTTTTGTTCTAGTTTTCTACTACCTCATTCTTTTTTCTTTTGTTATCGCTTTCGGGTCTCCAGGATCATGTGCAGGACTTCTAGGGGAAAGGGTTGGGGGAGGCAGGGAGGAGGAGCTGCTTTTTGGTAATTTTTGACATGGACTGTGCTTCAGTGTTGGAGCTTAAAATGTTCCTACCCTCTCATTTTATGGAAATGTGAATGTGAAGTCTCACTTCTTTCTTTCTGAATACGCTTTCCAGTGAAGTTCACTGCCTACTCCATTCTTTGGGCAGTCAAAACAGTCCACTCCTCACAAAAGCTTTACAGAATAATTTAGCTGTGCATGAGTCACCCGCAGTGGGAAATCTAAGTATCAGAAACACTTCCACAGCTGCACAAATCGAGGATTGTGCAATCAACTTGGAAAAAAAAATGATGCCTATCACTAAATATTTTTAAAGTGTTTTATTTACATGTTTGTATTTCTACATGAGATGGATAATTAAGTTTCAGATTAAATATTAGCTTTCTGAAACACCTGTCACTTGTTCTTGGGTGTTGCTGTTAGCAACTGTCCTAATCTTTTTTTATATATGTCCATTTGGTATACTTTTACAATTCTAAGAGTTACAAATAGATGCTGTTGGTATAAATCATTCTTTCTTTAAATTTTCTTAGTTTCATATTATTCATTTAGGTCAATACTCTTGTATACGTATCTATACTGAGGATCATCTTAAAACAGTCACAGTTCATGCTAATTAACATGTTATTCGATAGATAGGTCAGTAACTACTTAGCAACATGTCAGGTATATATATTCCTGTACTTTACATTTTGCTTGAGTTTCCCATTGACTCTAAGGCTGAGTTCTGGATTTATTTTCATATCCAGAAGCTGATCCATGAGTCTGGACCAGTGTATATGAACAAAACTCATTCTGTCCAGAAATTTCACTTGTCATGGGTTGCCACATGAGATGCAGCAATGCATGGGAGAGTACAGATGTTTCATTTAAATATGGAGCAGACTTATCAAGTAGTAGCTACAATGCTCGTTCCTTTGAGCACAAATTTGAATCTCATTTTTCCTAATTTTGTTCTCTGGTTGTAATTTAACACATGGTGTAGGTCAGCATGAAATGGCATTGTTGCCAGAAGATGTCTAACCTGGTGATTCACTGCTTCCCCTTCCCCTGTGCCAACACAGTTTTTGAGCAGCCATATGGTGAAACAAATGTAGTTGATTTAGCTGAATGAAACAGTATTTGGATTAGTTTTAGGCTGGGCCACTTTTAGGCTGTGTTGACTGTGTGATCACAGATACTAATGGTAGCAGAAGAGAGGGAGTTTAATATAGGTGTGGAAATGAGTGGTCAAAGTAATGATCAAAGGAGTTTGGTAAAAGTGCCTACAAATATAAATTAATTGTTAGGGTGTGAAGTGCCTAGTTATCTGTAGCCATGTAGTTACGTGCATGGTCTATGTATACATTGGTCTTGCTATCTTACATGTGGTAATTCTTCATCTGCAGACTGATTGGGGGGAAATACTTCAGTCTGTTTCTCCCACGTTCTAGGCGAGTATCCTGTCCATGAGTTAGGAATGCCTTTGTCTCCTGTTTAGAAAAAAACAAAACCAAAACCAACAAAAATTGAGTTCATTTCATTGAGTTGCCTGGCATGGCATGCTGCTTTCCCTCTGCCTGTCCACCTGGTTTTAGTGTGCGCATAACTAAGAAGCGCTAAGATGTTTCTGGACCTGCTAGATAATGGTGTCTTAAAGGAATAACTTGTTGATATGAAATAGTTGGTTGTCCCTTAAAAAGTAAGGTGAAGTATAAATCAAGCAAGACTGGTTTTAAGACTCATAGCTATATGCTTAAAATTTCTCCTAAATAGACTGTAAAGGCATTGGGTGCAGAAATAACTTGCATAACTTCTTACTGACCCTCTTGCCCATCTGTTGTCTTGGATTTCTGAAGATTTTTATAATGCAATAGTGAGAACAGAACAAGAAATTTTGACTGAAGGTGTTTAAAGATTAGTTAGTACTCTTTATGTAAGAAGTATAAGTGTTTGTTTAGATATAAAAGCTAATAAATCTTCATTGGGTAGATTTTCTGGTCTAGGATAGGATTCTGGAAAGATTCCTTTGTGTGAATTTCAAAAACTGCTTTTTAGCTACCTTTCCCACTTTACAACACACACATGCATACTGAAATTCTGACAGATAAGGTGCTCACCTAACATGTATGTTCATGTTTTTCTGCAAGATTAATTGTAGTGGATAGCTGAGTGTTGCTGCAGTAATGATAAAGTCTCATTTTCTAAATTTAAACGTGAGTTTATATCAACACCAAACAGAAATTTTGTATGCAATGGAAGAAGAATTTTCTTGGCGTTATCTTGCTTTGAATGTGTACTAATTATGTCTGTTGAATTTGACAATTTTTTCCAGGACAGTTTTCAAAAATTAGTGTACTTTCTATATCTATACATTCTTCCCTCTTACTACTGGGGTGGAGGAAAAACAATGTTTAACTCTTCGATCTGTCTCATTTCTTGGTAAATTTTCTTGTGTAGGAATAAAGTGTTTGATAAATTTTTCCCCTTTGGTTAGATTTATTAGTATTCTTGGTATTATTTATCCTCTCAGGAAAATAATGACAAACCATTTTAGACAAATTGTTGTTTAAACTAACATCTGTACATGATACAAAACTTTTAAAATTGCTAATCCTCGGTTTGATAAATGTGCCCATTTGTAATCGGATGAATCGTTTCAAAGTGTTGTTAACTCCGGGATAGGTATCTTGGTACCCTATTTTAAAGTTTTTCCTTAAATTTCTGTTAATACTGAGAAATTGTCAAGTGGGCAACTTTTTTCTGGTAACTTTATTCTGTAGAAAATCATTGTTTTGTATGTAGCAGATAATTTTCTGGGATAATTAGTAATATTCAGTGGGAATTTAAATTTTTGAGCATGTGTATGTGGTATTTTTTCCCCTTTGAACTTCTGAAAAAAACCCTGTCAATTGCCTACCCTCTCAGTTCCATTTAAGAGGCTGAAAGGAAGAAGCTGGGATTTTATTTGTTCATGGTAAAATATAGCAAGTTTAGATGCCTCCTGAAAGAGAATATCAGACTCTCCAGATTTTACACTATCTACAACACTTATTCCGCAGCATGGTGAGTGTTAATTTAGAATCTGTTCTTGAGCTGGCTGGCAGCAGGTTGTTTCTGCCCAGAATCCTATTAAAGGAAATGGAGATTACAGAGATGTGAAGATTTTCAGTTTTGAATTGTAACACTAACCGGTTAGCTTCTCTTGATTAAAACTCCTGTTGTGAAGTACTGGGTTTTTGTTAAGCACTATTTCAGGAGGCAGTAGCTGTGTTTTTCAGCCAGGCTTGATCATGAGCTAAATTGTATTTTAGATGTGCAAACACAATGCATGCTCTTAAGTCTAACCCACGGTTCACTGTTCCAGATCCAGCAGTGGCAGATGTACTTAAGAGGTTCCTGCTCCTTTTTGTAGAGGGGTACTGTTTCTCAGCTGTGCCAATTTTCAAAGGTGCTTGAAGCACTTGAAGATAATAAAGATTGTATTTAAAACTGTGTGATATGTGGGTTATTTTAGACACATTTCACCAATCTGCTTCAGTGTGTGGCCAGAGCTAAAGGGGTGCGGACCTCCAGTGAGAGCCAATGAAGGGTGGCAAGAAGCAGGGTGGAGGCTTATAAAAATGGGTGCAAATGGAATCTTAATGTGTAGCCACAGTCTTTCTCTTGTACAACTAGTTGCACAGGATTTACAAGCGTTATTTCTGCCACACTTACGGCTTTGTTATTGAAGGAAGGGGATCTCCAGTAAGGAACTGTAAATACAAAGGACTGAGAAAATATTTTAAATGAGAATACAGAAGAATAGCAATTGTTTCTGATGGCCAGGTCATTAAACACTGCCTTTCAAATTTAACTTATAAACTTAGTTAGTCTGTACTATTTTTTGATTATCCTTTGTGATTTTCTGGGACAGGGACTGTGTTCACTGAAAAGCTCTGAAAATCAGTATTATAATAACTTTCTTTTAATATATTTGTTAATAATTTGAAGGGGGCACATAAACAACACTTCAGGTATCTCTAAATGTAGTTAATTTGGATCCTATAAGGCAAAGAAAATACAGGCAGCCTGGAAAGGGATGGATGGGAAAAAAGCCTGGTTAGTGCTTCAGCACCCCACAGCCAAGGACCAGTTGTTACAAGCCTGACAACCTGCTGAGTGCTTTCCTGGTCACTCCCAGGGAGCTGGAGGGGCAGGCTGCTCCCGGGGGAGGGCAGCCAGGCTCAGGCAAGAGCTCAGATCACCAGCAAGTTCCTGGTGAGGAGGCAGGCCTGAGGATGAGTTGAGAAGTCAAATCAGCCAGATTAGTGGGGTACGTGGCCAGGCATGGGCCAGGCTTGAATGTAGCCCAGGCGAAGAGACTGAGCTTCTTGCACATACCTTCACTGCAGTCTAAACCAAGATTAGAGAGCTGCACTGTATTGGGGAGGGAGCTGTGGGCCCATTTCTATGGTGAGGAAGGGGAAGGAGATGGAGATGCAGACTCCAGAGAAGAGTGGAAGAGTGGCAGCAGAACAGCTGGTCAAGCAGAGGTGAGCCCAAATGATCTGGAACAGAGGAGTGGTGGGCAGGGGTGTTTTCTTTAACCATGAGCTAGAGAGATGGAAATTGCAAACTGGATTCAGTCCCAAGTTAGGGAGCAAAGTTCTCTCCCAATGGCAGGACAGTCTAGTGAAGAAGAATGATGAAGAACTGATGAAGAATGCAGGAGAGAATTGCTTTTTCCTCTAATCCTCATCATCCATGTTTCTATGAGGATATCGTTTACAGTGACATTTAGCCAGACTTGTCAGAGCAGCTTGCTTGGGTCCATTACCTTTGTAGGGAGTAGACAAGGACACATCTGTGTGACAAACCATTTCTAAAAATTTAACTTCTTTTTACCTCCGTGGTTGCTATATTGTCTCCTACTCATGGTGACCTGTAGGCTCTTCTAGCTGCTGCTGTTTGTTTGGACTTGTACAAATAGGTCTGTGGGCAAATAGTATGCACTCTTTCAAGTGCCACTAAATCTGTGATATCTCCGACCACTACCAACAACAGGCCTCCTACTAGGCAGTTCATCTCTCCTAAAGACTGCTTGGACTTATCTTCTTTCCTAAAAGTCCCTCAGGAACAGACTTGAGACTGGATGAGTTACTTTGATAGTGGCAACCCACACTACCTGTCATCTGTCCTACTGCCCTTTCTTCATTATATTGCACGCAGATGTGTCCTTGTCCACTCCCTGCAAAGGTAATGGATCTAAGCAAGCCACTCTGTCAGAGCAGGCTACTCGTGTCCACTCACAAATTTTCCTATTAAAAGCCCATCTGGGATCAAGTTGTGTGGATGTCTGTGCTAGAAGCAGCCCTCTCCTACTCTGTTTTCCTGTGAAGCAGGTGAAGATACACACCTGCTGTTATAGCATGTTGATCTACAGAAAATGACATTTCTGGGATGTGTCAGCTCTTCTGCACAAGTACAGACCAAGATTACAGTTGATTTGTTGACATGGTGGAGAGAAGTTTGCAATATATGACTATTCCTAGCTGCTAGAATAACCTTTTCAGCTGCAAAGTTTGGACAGCATTTCTTGAAATTCCCTTCAGCCCTATCTTGTGATGGTTTTGTTTTGATTATTTTTTTTATTTATTTTGAGGTAGAAAATGAGAGACACATGTCAGTTTTAAAAGCATAGTATTTTAACAGATAGCCCTTGATTAATGAGGAGGGACCAATCAGTCAATACCCTAATTTGCTTTCTCTTGGTGTGTATACCATTGCAAGCAAAGGAGCAAGTATCTCGAATCCTGGTAGCTTGTTCTATTAGGCCAAACTATTATCTGATTAGAGAGCAGGTTATGGTCTAAAGATCTCTTGCTCTCCACAAAAGTCTGTGGTTACTAGGGAGGAGGTGAACCAAGCAAATTCTTCCCCTTCTCTTCCCCTCTACCCCACCTCTGAAAAAGAAAAAGCTAAAGAGAAAAATGGTTAGGCTGGAAGTAAACTGATGAAGCAAAGAGTGAAATGGAAAACATGAGTGATAGTGATGCGCTGTTCTGGGCATGAGACAATGGATGGATCTCTGTTTGCCCATTATGGTGTAATGTCCCAGTAGAATAAAACCCCAGAAGTTCATAATTCAAGTTACCATAAGCAAATGTTTCTTTGCTTCTGGAAAAGAATATCAGAAGGTTTATAATTATCCTCAGAATCTGTATAATGAATAGGGCTTTTGGTGCTGTGCTTACATTGGGAGTCAGGTTCTGGCTCAGCTGTTTGCTCACAGTGTGATTTTTCTGCTCCTTGGCTTGCTTACCCTGGTATGTAACTAGTGTTAGAGCTCTGCTGGGGCATCAGGTGCCATGGAAGCGCGGACTGGTGAGCTGCGATTTTGATTCTTTAAGCAAGATCTTCCCTAAAGCTTATCATCAGTGATTATAATAACTAGTTTGTTCCTCTGACAAAATAGGATTATGGCACAGAGATCGGGTTGTATTAAAGAAGTTAATCTATTTCTGTTTGAAGAAACTGTAGTGTTGGAAAACTGTATTGTTTCCTATATTTTTCTTGTGGTATTTCCTGGGTGAAATTATTTGTCTGAATAATACATGTTACCTCACATCAATTCTGTCTGAGGACTGTAATCTGTAAGGTCATGAAAATATTACTTATAAAATCAAGACATTTATATAAAAATCTGTTTTACAATATAAGGGCAATAGTGGTTCTTCCTCAAAAATATTTAGCAATGTTACTGTTAAGGTGAGGTGCTAAAGACAGAGAGGTTTCAGTCACTGACTATATACAAAATTAAATACAGGCAATGTATTGACTATTGTCCCATCCATTTTTCAGTCCAATCCTGACAGAATGTCTGTCATGAGCAAGACTGTAGTGTAATTTCACAGTTTGTTCAATCTTTGAATGTGTCTCTAAGATTTAGTATTGCCAATGTGCATACCAGTATTGGCGATAAAATTGGACTGAAGTTACTTAAATTCTTTCAGTCTAAAACATGGAATGTTTTATCAGACGATGTGAACTTTTCACTATTACCTTAGGTTGGAATGTGGCTTTTTACCCTATGACTTATTCAGAACCTTGTTTCTTTGGCTAAGTGATAACTTGGCACCCAATAAATTAGTGCCTCTCCATGACTGATAAGTCAGTATAGTGCAGAAGTTGCAGTGATGCTAGTTTTGGTGATTTTTGCTACAGATTGAGCAATGTTGTGTATTAATAGTTTGTATATCTGTGGCAGCAGCTAAGGTTTTTGATTGAGGACCTCAGCTTTCTTAAAGATAGTAACTTTCTAGCCTTCTTGGTTGCAGAAGAGTTTGGGAACATGCACTGAATGTGTACAAAGGATGTAGTATTTGGAGACAGATACGCATAATTCATTGTATTTAAAAAATCCTCATGAATTGTAGAGACTTTGAACGCTTGTGGCTGACAATGCTAGTGTGTAGGCATCTTAACCTTTCTGCTGGCTTTCACACGCATGCCATTTCTACTGAGTTAAGAGATCTATGTGGTTTTGGTTACAAAAGCTTTCCCAGTGTGATTAGCTTTCCTTTTGGTCTGGTTTAAGCTTGCTTATGTTCATTTATGACATAAACATACTCCTTTTCTCCTCATCTTAAAATTTCTTTTTGAAATATCCTCAAAAACGTCTTTTTTTTTTAAATTCTGTTCTAGACATTATCAAATATGGTTCTGTGCTTAAGGCCTGTGGTGTTTGTCTTAAGTGTTTAATTGTGATTTTAAAAAAAATACACCTTTACATACTGCAGAGCTCATCAGAACTCTGTTAGGAGCTGGGTGAGAGTTGGCAGAGTTGTTTGACTCCCAAGCGGTTTAAAAACACAGGTTTCATGTTGCAGTCTCTGTAACCTAGACTTCCATGGGACTCTTTGTCACTATTAATGTTTGCACTTGTCAAGTGGAACAAAACAGAATAGGAGAGGAGGCTGTAAGCACCTAAAAAAGTAGGTCAATGGGCCAGCAGGTTATTTGGCCAGAAAAGAACAAGTGGCTTCATTGAATCATGCTGTAATTATTTTTCTCCTCTTGGCAGATTGTTCTGCTGTGCTTTAATTTGCTATGTTAATATTTGCATCTCTATTTTAACCACTTAAGAGCCTCTGTTAGGTACAGGGGAAGGAGAAACTTAAGTTTTCTAATCAAATAAGAGATAATTCTGGTGTCTTCCATATAATCCATTAATGAATTTAAGAGCAGCATAAGCTTAGTTTTTAGATCCTAGCTTCCTTTTTAGAATTTAATATGCCTTAAAATAAAATTTTTCGGAAGTGGTACAAGTACGTTGTAGAGTGAATACATTTTATTTTAAGAACATGTCGTGATTTAACCCCAGCCAGCAACTAAGCACCACGCAGCTGCTTGCTCACTCCCTCCCCCTCCCCCTGCCCAGTGGGATGGGGGAGAAAATAGGGAAAAGAAGTAAAACTTGTGAGTTGAGATAAGAACGGTTTAATAGAACAGAAAAGAAGAAACTAATAATGACAATGATAACACTAATAAAATGACAACAGCAATAATAAAAGGATTGGAATGTACAAATGATGCGCAGTGCAATTGCTCGCCACCCGCAAAAACAACTCAAAACATAGCACTGTACCATCTACTAGGAAGACGGTTAACTCTATCCCAGCTGAAACCAGGACAGAACAGTAAGCAAGGCAGATAGAAACAGGATAAAGATGAGAGAAAAAACTGATTTCATGTAACTTAAAAATGTGGAAAGTAGCATGGACAAGGGAAGAAACTGTATAAATGAAATGTAATGGTGTAAAGAGGCTGGAAGTTGGTGATCACTTCTGCTGGTGCTGAGGTTTTTTATGAAAGAAGAGCATTTGTGAGGTAAGTTTGGAATACATTCTTGAAAGTGTTTTTGAAGTGGGTTTTGAAAGAAGGGGTCTGTCTGAGGCAGTAGCAATAGTGCAGCTGGGCAACTTTGCTAGTTGTCAGCAGCAGCATTCTACACATTCTGGAGTCCTGAGAGTGGCAATGTCGGAGACTCGACGAGGAGAAGACATAACTGAGAAAGCCAGGAGAGGCCCAAGTAAGAGTTTCAGCAGAGAAGGTGTTTAAATAGTGGTATAAAGATGTACTTTGTAGGTAGCAAGTGGAAGTGAAGATGTAGATGATGTGGTTAATACGGAATTCAAAAATAAAAATGACAGCAAGATTAAAGATAGGCATAAAGTGATAGCTTAAAGCAGAGATGAAATTGTGTCAGAATATCCTGCTTATCAAGGAGAAGAGCTTTGAACCAAGGTGAATTTGGATAGTGAAATACTTGGGATATTTTTAATAAGCAGAATACGGCATTTATAAATTATTCTTGTTGGAATGATTACTTCTCTTTTATTTTTTTTAAAAAAGTGATCATTTCAAAACTCATTTTAAAACTCTCCTTTTTCATTTTTTCTACAGTTCAAAATTTAATGCTTTTCTGCAGAGGAGGATACATCTAACTCGACATTGTTCTTCAAAGGAACCAGGTTTCACCCTTAAACCTCACACTTTAGCAAGTCCTGAAGTGTAAAAGGTAAAATTATATTCTTATAATTAATAAGGTTCCTATGGCTTTTAATCATCAACACTGAAGGGCTGAGTAGCAGTGTTAAGTAGTGTCTTTTGTTCTCCAGAACACAATTGAATTTGATTCTTAGAAACAGACATAGTCCTTGATTTCTGTAGTTTGCTTTAAACTTCACTGGTTTCATTGGAATTATTTCTGCAGTCTTATCCATTGGCACGTAGGAGCGCTGAGAATGTTCAGCCTCTTGCGAATTTGGATGCAAAGACAGAAGGGTCAGACCTTGAAAAGTGAGAAGCAAATGTGCTACAGGTGCATTTCCTGTAGCCTTTATGTTCTTTTAAGTATTTGTTTTGGATACCAAAACTAAGTTGCCAGTTCTGGTGTAGGATCTCTCTACTGTAACAAGTGAATGATTTTGCTGAATTCTAGAAATTGAGTGCTTTGTTAAAGTGAAATAATGACTTTTAAAATCTGAGTCTGCATAACGAAGATGTCATTTATGTCACAGGTGAGAGTTTTCTGTATTTATCTGTACATATCTCTTTCTTCTGCAGATTAGGGGAATAATATATAATTTGTCCTACAGAATTTTGTATTACTCTTGATCCCTATAATCTTAGGTTCCAAATTTGTTTAAAAACTAACACAGGGCTAAAAGTGTAATTAGTGCATACCTGTGTTAGTGCATACTATGCAAGCTAAATGAAATCAAATTTCTAATTAGTGTCTTTATTTTAAACTTAATTCCATGCCAGCGATGGTAGTTTGCTTTTACTGCTGAGCAACTTGTCTGTTGTTGCATGCTTTTGACCAAAAGTCAAACATTTCTTCATAATTTACTTTCCTTGTGCCGTTTCTGGCTGATTTTCGAATAGTGCAACTCCATTATTTTATAAAACTTGGCCAACTAATTTGAGGAATTTAATTTGTCAGTATGGCCAGTGCAATTTTTATTTTGAAGAATTGGAGTGAAGGAATGGTTTGCTTCCAGTGTGTCTTCAGAGCACTAGATTTTGGAGAATAAAGGCAAGACGAAGTTGGGCTGTATTAACTGAAGAAGTAGGTAAGAGGACTCATGGGATATTTGGGCAAAACCACATGCACACCTTGTGATGTACCTTGAAAGAGATTGTGCTGCAGCACAGCTCTCCCACTTACTTTCCTCTTGCACTCAAGTTATGAAACTTTGTGGGGAAAAATACTAGTCTTGTGAAGCAAACCTGCATAGTATGTGGCTGTTGTAGACTCTGAGGCAGTTTGGTTGAAATATAAGCTTTGTTCCTCAGTTTCCCCATATATTAAAAAACTGGGATAAGATTTTCCTGGAACATTTTGCAGACTGTTTGGATGATGGAGTTGCTGCCATATTTCTTGTGGTATTAACACTGCAAGTTCCACTGGATTTGGCACTCTCAGAAACAAACAAATCCTTCCTTCCCAGAAACTATGAGTCACTGAAGTGACTAAAACCAGCTCCTTTGAAATAAATGTAATGCGTTTTTACTATGAAGTTTGTAACATAGTAAAAATTCCCAAAGATATGCAAGTTTAATATAAAACTTCTTGGTGCATGCAGTTGTTCCTTGATCACTGACAATGTTACAATTTTGCTGCTCCATTTGAGCAGCCTCTGACAACTGACTTTTCTGTATCAAAGAAAAAGGTTTAATTGTATCAGTTTATGTTTGACTTTCACTAACCCCTGTAATTTTGTTATTTTGGGGTACCCAAAAGTAGGTACTTGTTGAATTATATACTTATTTTAATTTTATATTCCTTCTTTCACTATTAATATTTCATTCACTTTCTTTATTCAAAATCATGTGTGCAGCTGGAAGACCAAGAACTTCCTGCTGAAACTTTGTAATGAATAAGTGACTGCTTTAGGAAATGGCCAGGTTAACTAACTTTCTCACAGTATGGAGAGCATATTCTAATGGGTATCTTATTGTAATAATTTCACGTGTCTATTATAACAATGTGCTCAAGAAAAAAATAGAGTAAGAAATAACCTATAGCTGTAAAATACTATATCACAAATGCTTTCTCTTTGCACAGTTTCTAAATAGAATATATTACTACTGAGGAGTGTATTTTACATCTGTTCAACCTTCAAAATTATGAGTGTCTTTTAGGTAAACATTACAATAAAAATGAAAAGCTATATCTGAATTCCAAGTCAGAAAAAGGTCTGTATTGGTTTAGTCCGGACTTACTGTGGCATTTAATAAAACAATGTTCTTTTGAACTCACTGTCATGTAAAATGAGATATTAAAGTCCAGGTTGTGATGGCAGTGGAGACTGCATTAGAGAAGGTAGGAGGGTAGAGCAGAAGGTTGGAAGAGAGAGGAAGTTAAATAGCAGCTTATAGAGCAAATTAGAACTTCAGTATGCTCTGATGAAGATCATGTTTGTTCCTCCAGAATCACATTTTGATATTTCTTCTTCTCTTATAGGCAAACGTACAAATGTCTACCACAAGACTAAAGTGTGATAGGTTATGTTTTTTACCATAAGCACCCATAAAATGAGCTCCATTGCAGACAGGTATGTTAATAGATACTGAGAGTTTTGGGACAACTACTATTCAATGCTTTCTTTAATAATCTTTCTCTTATGGTAAATATATAGAGAATATTAATTTATGCAAAAAATAAAAGGAGTGAGTTTGGGGCTAATTTTGACAGCTATTTTGGTAGTTGTTAGATGTGTTGTTTTATAGTCATTGGAAATAGCAATTTTTATTCTTTGAGATTAATCTTAAAATGTATTACTTGTTTTCAGCCATGGAACAGCACGTGTGCAAGTTGAGCTGATTTTTAATGTTTACTTGAATATTATTTTTTTTTAGTACTTCAGTATTTGATTGAGGAAAACAAATACATTTAAATGATTAGTGATGCTGCAGATGATAGTAAAGTGACCTGCTAACCTATTTCAAGGCAAAAGTAATAGCTGAGACATGTTTTCTACTTCAGGCCTTGAGCTGGACTTTCTTAGCAGCTTAGGTGAACATCTGTCCTTAATATTCTTTGTATTACCATTTTTGAGACTTCAGGAAATGAAACTTGCATCAAATTTACCGAAAGTTAAACCTGATTGAAATAAATACCAATAAAAGCAAGGGTAAAACTTCTAAAATGCTTGTTTGACTTGTCAGTTCTTTTAGTAAAATTTTGTGGCATTTCACTGACACTTAAGCATTTTGAATATGTGAATTCCATTTAAAAGCTTTATGTTTATGTAGTAGCATACAAAATAATTACTTCCTAACATCACTGCTTATCGTAATGTACAATTGCTTGATCATTTATCAGTTATAAGTCAGAGAGATGAGGTAAGCTTTTTAGAAAGACAGTTACTTGCTCTAAGGGAAGGAAACATGAGGATAAAAAAATTAAGGGTGGAGACACAGAGGTCAGCGTGGACAGCACTAGATAGACTGAAAGCAGACAGAAGAAGTTAGTGAAATAAAATGTGAAAGTCCATTATACAGCAGTTTTGGAAAACAGAAGAACAGTTTTGACTTGATTCTTTTAAAAAAGGAAATGAAAGAGGTGTTGTATAAAGTATACTGAGGCATCTTCAAAGGAAAACATGCCCTTATTTTGATATTTTAACACCTCTTTAGCAGTATATGGACAGTTGTCAAGCTGAGGAGAAGTTACGTGATATTTGGTGAGAAAGCAAATATAATGAATAATTACTGTTACCGTTTGATGTTGATATTAATGCGTATCTATAAAATTACGTATGTGGATAAAGTATAGCATATTCCTTAGCTCTCTTCCATTAATAGTGCTTCAGTATTTAAGAAAAATGTGCTTTGTTACTATGTACTTTCTTACTAAATGTTTCCAATAATTGGAATAGAAGTTGCCAATAAGTAACAATAAATTATATATGCCCTCTCCCATGTTTTCAAAAGGATAAGGTAATGCAAATAATCAAGAAGACAGAAAACCAAAATTAAGTAGTGTTCAATTAAGTGTTTGCATAGGGTTGTAGGTTCTTACTAGAAATAGTCTGAAAATCCTTTGAGTTATGTCAGAAATTTAAGGTTTTTTGCTTTCTCTTTAGTAACCATCCTACAAGGAGAACTTATAGCAGACTTAGTTTCAGGTTATTGATGATGGTCCTTGTGAGACATCACAGTAAAACGGTGCTTTGGTTTCTTGATGTAACAGAGATGATAAATAATGAACTCCCACCCCGCCCCATTGTGATTGGACTCCACGAGATAAATTTTGCACTCCAACATTTATTTCTGTTTGTCTCTTTCAGAAATGATGGAAGCATTTTTGATGGGCTGGTGGAAGAAGATGACAAAGATAAAGCAAAAAGGTAAGTTTTTAAGTTATTTAAAGCTAAGAAATGTCCTATACTTGTACACGTAAACTTACTAGGGTCATTTCTAAACAATAAAAATGTGATTCTTTTATAAATAACCATATTACTCAGCAGCATTTCTTTTACTGTTATTTTTCAGATATGTTGTGTATTTATAACTGTGGTTCAGTTATTTGTATTTTTGTAAAAGGGTGCTTTATTCCAAAGGCTTTGCTTCACACCTCTGTGAGAAGGAGGAAGCCACTCTTCAAAAATGCTGTCTGAGATATACAGTAGGTGTTTTTGTGACAGTTCTCACAGCAGAAATTCTTAAGGGGCTGTTTGCATCAGGAACCTGCCAGTAGTATGCAGCTTATTATAAGAAAGTTTATATAAAAGTTGTTATATAACATTTTCTACTTTGTTTTTCAGAGTGTCTAGAAACAAGTCTGAAAAGAAACGTCGAGATCAGTTTAATGTACTTATCAAAGAGCTGGGTTCCATGCTTCCAGGTAATGCTCGGAAGATGGATAAATCCACTGTACTGCAGAAGAGCATTGACTTTTTACGGAAGCACAAAGGTAATTATTTGTAACAATAAAAAAAAATTGTGAATTCTTAATTTTTTAAACAATATTCACTTAGTACATAAAACATTAACAATTTTGCAGGTCCTTTAAGGAAATTGTCAAAAAAATGTAAAGAGCTCCTGAGGAAAGACATTCTTACAATAATAATTTAGGTAGCAGAGGTATAACTATGTTTTTGCTAATATTTTGCAAAAGCCAGTACTAATTTTTTTTTTGTCCCATAGTTGTCAAAGAAGTCTGTTTCATAAAGAGAAGCATTTATTTGTTAAATAACCTTGAAGTTTTTAGTTCTGGACCAATGGAGACCTTTAGAATATAGTTGCTTCATAAGGCACAAGTTGTCAAAGTTTTGCTTCAGAGGAAAACTGCCAATTCATTTCAGTGGAAGTACTTGCTGGAAGTACCTATTTTGATATTTAGATGAGACTGGTTTGTCTCTCCAAGGTCCACATAAAGCAACATAAATCACTGAAAAAGCTAGTCCAAGGGAACTTAATGCTCCTGCTCTTCGTGTTGGGTATCTACACAACTGGCTGCTTTAACGAAGATGATAAAGACAATGGGGCATTGTGGTTTCTAGCCAGTGTTAATGGGTGACATGCAGTGGGCATACAGACCAGCATGGGCATCTTCTTTTTTCCTTTT
This sequence comes from Astur gentilis, assembly GCF_929443795.1. NCBI lineage: Eukaryota > Metazoa > Chordata > Aves > Accipitriformes > Accipitridae > Astur > Astur gentilis. The sequence goes on from NC_064882.1 coordinate 17,723,584, forward strand.
AGCTGGAAAAAAAACCCAGAAAATCTACAAATACTTTTAGCTGAACTTTCTAATTTTCAAGACCTACCCACTGATGTATAAGCCAATGAGTGTGTGTTTGTCATTTTATAAACCGTCATGTGAAATGTCAAAACAATGAATGTCTTTGAACATCCTTGCTATGTTTTGTTTCTCTGGTTGTTTGCATCAGCTGATGGTGGGATATACCCAGATATGTTGTACTGAAGTTCATTACAGATAGTTATTTCTGTCACAAAAAAATTCTTCCACCAAGCGTACACTTATTTATGGCTGTTTGATATTTATGTACATAGAAAAATCCCTGTTCCTGCTCCTACACTTGTTCTTAATATGGCACCTTGCGGTTCATGCTGCCAAAAACAAGATTAAAATTCAGGAAAATGAACTCTTTTGCTAGTTAACCCAGTTCCCCGAGTAATTTCTGGGCATGCATACTAACTAGAAAGCAGTAGGGACAAAAGAAGCCGCTATAAGGTTATAAAATAAAATAAGTAAAGTTGTGGAGTGGATGAATAGGTATGTTTTTATAAACAGTATGTGTGTCAATTTAAGATATTTTAAGGTCTGATAAATATTTTTCCATGCCCTAGCGTGTCTCTTCTGTTAGTGTTATGGTTCAAGTGCACTAGATGTGTACTGAATAGTGCCATTAAAAGGGTAAACATAACAATTAAAATGGAAAGGGAGAGGGGAATAATTTGTGTCAGAATTCATAGATTTGGGGTTTTTTTGCCAATTAAATATTTATTATGCTGTTTTAATTCTCTGAGACACATTTGTCTCAAAAAGAAAAGCGGTATGAAGGCTCCTTTTCTGTAAAAGTTCTGCAGATTCTGAGGCCTTTGTGAAAATTGGTTCTGTTCCAAAATCGCTTTATCTTCTATTGATGATTCTTATCATAAAATATAGAGTGTACAATGAACACGTGTCAGCCAGTCAGCACCACCAGTCATACTTTTTTCTTCAAAGTGCTTTCTGAGATTATTTTTTTTATTTTTTTAATTTTTTTTAGGATAAGGGGGGGAAAAGCAGCTCTGGAGATGGATGCTTTTTAGGGCATGGTGCTTTTTTCCTTCAGCTGGTGGGACAGAGTGCAGCTTTGTGTGACTGCACATATCATATTAAGGTCTCTAAAGCTCTGGCTGCCAGCGCTTACTAGCACTGCTCTGCACTGGTTTTGGACAAAACATTGGCAAAGGTCAGAAGCATATTTTGTCTCCTAAGGTGCTTGGATCTGTTACAATAAAGCAGAGTGATCCTAGCAATAAATGAATTGTTCAGCACTGATTAGCTGCTTTATTGTTGAAAATCCTACTGTGTTCAGCCACCAGGTTTGGATTAACTGCATTGCTTCTGGTTCTTTCTGGACCATTTCCACATTGGCCAGGCTTGGTACTCTGGCAGCAGCTCCAGATGAATTATCTGAGCTGGTTATTGGCCAGTGTAGATTCTGTTTCTCATTGGGAAAAAGCAGCAAGCTAAACACACTGAAATTATATTACTGAGGGCTTCTCCTTGGCTACCTAATACTGCCTACCATCTTCCTTTGAATTTGTAAATAAGAAATTTTTGAAAATGGTGAAATACTGAAGAATTTTGCTGCTTATAATTACAACCAGCAGACTGATAGTCATACAACCCACAGATAAATGCTACAGATCTTGGCCCAGCTGGCAGTTTGTTTGAGGATGCTCAGTGCTGATGCAGAGTTGCTTCAGATCCAGGATTTGAAGACTGGAGTTTAATGTGCAAGTTTGGTTATGCTTCTCTGTCTGGTATTTAGCTCAGGAACGTGACCTTAGTGCCATTTATCTTTGAATACAACCTTCTGCCAAAATTTTTAGGCATTTCTCTGAAGTTACCAAGTGAAACAAGTTCTTTCCATGTTACTTTGGCTCTGTTTTCCAATATCATACTTGTTGTTCTAATTACGGGAAATGTAAAAGAACACCTGTGTTTGTGATAAGACAATTCAGAATGGTTTGTTAAAGGCGTGAACTTCAGCTTTTATTTAGTATAAATCCTTTCTACTGCAGAAGCCAGAGTGACTTATTTCTGTGTCCCTTGACTTACCCCTCAGTGTTCAATACATTTGTTCTGACTGAAAAGTTGGATTTGGGGTTATACTTAGGTTACCCTTATTCTCCAGCCCACTCGTGCTGCTTTGTGATGCCATTTCAAAACAGATAGCAAAAGCCTGATCAATTTATGTCTTTTGTGAGATCTGATCATTGGAAATTCTGGTCCATCTTATTTGTTGATTTTTTTTTTTTATTATTTTTTTTTTTTCCCATGCCCTTGCAGCTCTCCACTTCTTTCCAGTTTCTTGCATGACATTGCTGTTGTTTACTCTTCTTTTAGTTAAGTCTAAATCTCTTTTGTAAAGTTTTCCCCCTTCAGTCTGGGAACCAAAATTCTGAACTGTTCGGCCCTTTGCCACATTTAACTCAATTCCGGGTTTTCTGTGCTCTTTGAGCCATCTGAACTAACAAACTAGCTTACGGCCTTTGTACAGACTTGTTCTTTAGAAAGCAAAAGCCTTAAAGACACGGTTTCGTTCTTTCGATTTGTCTAAAATACTTGATTCACAATTACTTGTTCAAGGTTGTTCTTACAACCAGTACTTCTGTAATGCCTTTGTTACTCATGAAAACTGAAGTACTACACTGTCTTGCTTCTTGTTGTTTCAGTTATCAGTTGATAAGGAAGCATCAGCTTTCAGAACCTGGGGTCTGGTTTTGCTTAGCTGTTGTTTCTCTCACCTCTGTATTGGAAGTTAATCTGTGTATTTCTCTTAAGTCCTACAGGAATCTCTGTTCGGAATTTGTCTCTCTGTACAAATTAGACAGTAATTTTGCAGTGGAGTCTGTCATATAGCTCTTAACAGTCTTTGTTGAAAAACTACTCTTCTTTTAATATAACCTTATTTCTCTACAGAAAAGAGTGGGAAGAAGAGACAGTGACAATTTTTAGTGCAAAGCTTAGAATGACCAGGATTGGCCAAGATACTTGAGGATCAGGTGTTTTAATGACCTAAACTGATTAGGAATTTTGGCTTTCTAAATCTTTGAAAACAACACTCTCAATAAAACATTTTATTATAATTTCAGAGGAAAGAGTATTTTTCCATTGTCAAAATCTATTACTTATTGTCATTAACTTCAGCATTACCTTGAAGTCCGGCAGGACTGTAGCACAAACTGGTAGAAGGAAGGAGAAGACAAATCTAATTATGAAATAGGGGAGAAGACATTTTCTTTTTAAGGAACAACATCTATATGTAATGAGTGAAAAACAGAGGAGACTAGAGAACCTTCTGCTATTTCCTACTGTGTATATGTAGCTTAGTGGGAAAATAACGGCTTTTGGAAGTATAATCCTTATATTGTATATATGTTTGATTGTAGAAATTACTGCACAATCAGATGCCAGTGAGATTCGACAGGACTGGAAACCGACATTCCTTAGTAATGAAGAGTTCACACAGTTAATGCTGGAGGTATACTATTTCTCTTTTTTCTGGGAGTTGAATATTTCTTCAGTGGGAGTCATTCCATGAAGAAGTTTTTCAGTTTGATGACGTAACTTTTTATTTTCATATTTTAATTGTAACGATACGTTTTCATTAAGATAAACAGCCAAAATTCCTATGTATGCAGTGTAATGCAAACCAGTTTTTTCTTCTAACTGCATTTTCAATTACGTAAAACATTACAATAGAGCAAGTCCACAAATTAACATATTTACTGTCAAAGTAAAATGGATATTTTAAATTATCAATGTAAGGAAGGTACTAGTTAAATAAAGTTATGCATAAATTAAAATCTTAATTATAAAAAAGGCTCAACACATCCATGTAATGTGAGCAATAAAGTGTTTCATTTCTCTGCTTAATACACTTTACGAAAATGGTGTGTAAGCGTTACTTTGCTAAAGAAGATTATGTGAATAGTTGGATTACTACTAGAAATAAGCTTTCAGTATAAGCTATCATTTCCTTGGAAATCAGGATAAGTCATTTGTATCTTGTTAGTGAAACAATTTCTAATATTAGTTAAATGAAAAATATTAAAGTAAATGAACAAGCACTTTTTATTTTCATTCCATACTTAAACCTTTTCTTTGAGGCACGGATTTAAAAAGTTCTGATTTTCTGTATTTAAAAAAATAATTAAAAAAAAATCTTCTGGGGTGAATTTGCATATTTTTTCCAACAAGTTAGTGAAGTAGTTGCTTCTGTTTTTCAAGCTTTTTTGTAGCTGTTTTTGGTGTTTCTCAAGTTCTCTTACAAAATATGCCTGCAATTAGTGACTGTAAACCTAGAACAATATGATATAACAATTTTTTTCAAAGATGTGAGCCTTAAAATTTCCTATTTAGAAATACAGTTCTGTCATGCTTTTATGTTTGGTAGCGTTCAACTGAAAGATAGTTGTGTTATGTTCAGTGGAAATAAGTTTGAGTTAAGTAGAAGATAAGGCAATCAGAACTATCTCACAGTTTTAAAGTCTGAATAAAATCTTGCTACAAGTTTTCTATATTGAGATTGGGAATATTGAGATTTTAAATACCAAAATTTATTGATTTCAGAACCTCTTTTATTTGTTCTTAGTTTTTCCGTGTCTTCTTGCTTTTGTGTCTAGCTCATTTTTCTGAGTTTTCTGATGTTTAAAATTATGATGGAATTAAAAATAACAGGCAGGCAGAGTGTGAGATGGGCGGAAACAGTGGCTAGCTGTATATGGACTTGCTTCTGAAACCACAGATTATTTAAGAACAGAACAGTATGGGAATTGTAATGCTTGTAGTGTAAGAGCAACACTAAGAAGTTTTAGTAGCGAAAGGCATTCTCATTTTTATAATAAACTAAACTAAAATTGGTCTAAATTATTTTCCATGTTGAATATAGCTTAACATTTTTAATATTCTCTGTTTCTTTTTATTTAACTGCCCATTATGTTTAATTTCAGGCTCTTGATGGTTTTTTTTTAGCAATTATGACAGATGGAAATATAATATATGTGTCTGAAAGTATAACTCCCTTACTTGAACATTTGCCAGTAAGTACAAATTGCTTTCAGTAACAGATCAGTTTGTCTATGGATGGTGTTCTGCTATGAGTACTAATTAATCATTAGCCTTTTCAGCATTATAGAACAGATATATTCTTTGTTTTAATACTTCTGCTTTTTCTTTAGCACAACTCCTTCCTACTGGTCTGTCTCCTATATTAAACATTTCCTTTGGAAATACAGAATGCAGTCGGCACTCTGATAAGGAGGATTATGAAGTGTCAGACTAGCATCAGTTTCTCTTCAACACAACTGAAATAACACAGTTGACTGCAGGAGACCCTTTTGAGTTCACACCTATTACAGCCTCTACATGAGTCACAAGAGTATTGCTAAGGAGCTATATCCTTGTAATTTTTTTAAACTACTTTTTTACTCTTTTCTTGCCAAAGAACTCTTATAAGAAATACATTACTGCTGGTTCTGCTTTCTAAGCTAGGTATATACTTTGGAGTTTACCACATTCATTCATCCTTAATCTTGGTGGTATTGCTCACTGGTAAATTTTAACATTCTAGTTTTTAAAGTTACTTGTGAATAATGTTATTCTGAAATGAGGCACATTAGTACTCAAAAATGCAAACAATTGATGAGTGAAATAGTTTTTTTTCTGGAAGAGAAGGACAAGTTATTGTTGAAGGCTAGTCATCTTACTGTGATAAGAGTATTTTGTAAAACTTGGAGTGGCATATTTAAAAATTGATTCTGCAAAACACAAATTCCCCTAAGGTATGCATGGTGTCGGCCTGAGAATTTTGAAAAATGTACAGGTAATTGTGATTATTTTATATTTTTTTTAAAGAGTAGAATTTCCCAAGTTTTCAGAGGCACATTTGTTCTTTGCTTTTAGGTGTGTTTATATATTCTAAACATACATTCTATGATCCCTCTTTTCTGAATACTTAATCAAATGCATTTATGCATATAATCAGTTGTTCAGTTGTTCAATTTTATTGCATTTATCTCTGTTGTTCCCAGTTTTGTTTACATAGTTGCAGAACTAATAATATGTATTCATAAAATCAACTGCAACTGGATATATTTATTGGTAACATAATAAACTATATGCTGTAGGGAGGGGCTGTCTTTTGTTCCAAGGTATCATTTCAATGTATTGGATGCCACCGACAGGTTACAGTGCCATAGAACAACACCCTATAATTTCTAATTAAAATGCTCTAATATAATTTCTAATTAAATTGTTGCATTCCAGGGAGGTTAATACAAGCTCCATTGTACCTCAACGTGTATGTATATCTGCTGCATTCATGGTGTTTTTCATTAAATGGTTTGCAGTGTCAAAATTAAGACAGATCAAAGTGAGATTTTTTCCTTGCAAAATATTCATGTGTATTCCAGCAGGTGGCTTTGTTGAGTCGGTAATGTTCTTCTGAAGTGTGAAATTGTTTTACATTAGAGTAGCAGGCTTTGTGACATTGTATGTCTTGCATCAGTTTAATGCTTATTAAATCTTTTTCTTTCAGTCTGATCTTGTGGATCAGAGTGTATTTAATTTTATCCCGGAGGGGGAACATTCAGAAATTTATAAAATATTGTCTTCTCATCTGCTGGAAAGTGATTCATTGACACCAGAATACTTAAAATGTAAGTAGTTATTGCGGGTTAACCCTGGTAGGCAACTAAGCACCACACAGCTGCTTGCTCACTCCCCTCGGTGGGATGGGGAAGAATCAGAAGGGTAAAAGTGAGAAAACTTGTGGGTTGAGATAAAGACGGTTTAATAGATAAAGCAAAACCCATGTGCACAAGCAAAGTGAAATAAGGAATTAATTTGCTATTTCCTATTGGCAGGCAGGTGTTTAGCCATTTAAAGGAAAGCAGGGCTTCATCATGTGTAATGGTTACTTGGGAAGACAAATGCCATAAGCACAAATGTCTCCCCCTTCCTCCTCCTTTCCCCAGCTTTTATTGCTGAGCACAATGTTGTATGGAATGGGATGTGCCTTAGGTCAACTGTCCCAGCTGTGTCCCCTCCCAGCTTCTTGTGCACCACCAACCTACTCACTGGTGGGGCAGTGTGAGAAGCAGAAAAGGCTTTGCACTATGTAAGCACTGCTCACCAATAGCTAAAACATAGAATCATAGAATCGTTTAGGTTGGACTGTGTTATCAATGCTGTTCCAAATCCAAAACACAGCACCATATGAGCTGCTATGAAGAAAATTAAGTCTATCCCAGGTGAAACCAGTACAGCAGTTGTGTTAAAAATAATCTGCTTTGTATCAAATGTAATCAGTTCCTTTCTTCCAGTGTTATTTAAGCAGAAACATATGGGTGATCTGTGAAGATCAGAAGCACTTTTTTGTGTTCCCCCCCCGCCTGAAGAGTAAAATTTTCAGCGTTGCATTGCATTTCGCTCTATGACTTACCCATGTATTACAAATGTTCATCTTGTTTATACAGCTTCCATTTAGATAGTTGTAGCAGTTGGCAAGAATAAAACCGTAGCAGCCTAATGGGTTTTGGAAGTGCACACTTTAGTAAGCTTAGAGCAGCTGCTTCTTTAAAATAGCTCTAGTTTTCAGGGGTTTTCTATGTCATTAGCATTCAGGCCCTTCATGCATGAATTCTAAAGGAGTTCTTTTCTTTAGGTTAGTTAATATTGCGCTGGTTAAAAGCAGAGGCTGTAGCCATTTGCAATCACAACACTTACAGTATCTCAATAAGTATGCAGCTTAATTATTCCTGCTTTCCATTTCATGTTGCCTGTGCGCTTCATCAAGCATGTAGGCTATTAATTTGTTTATTCTTTTCTCAGCAAAAAATCAACTAGAATTCTGTTGCCATATGCTGCGAGGAACAATAGATCCAAAAGAGCAACCTACATACGAATATGTAAAGTTTATAGGAAATTTCAAGTGTTTGAATAACGGTAAGTAATTTCAGCAGTGTTAGAGTGGAATACTTAGGCAGCTTCACAGCTAAACAGGCTTGAGACCATTGTGCAGCACTTGATGGTAGACTAAAATCACTCTTTCAAAAGAAGACCTTGAAGCAGATTTATATTACTTCTATATTGCTTTAATGAAAAAGAATTAAAACTGCCTATCAGGTACTACAGCTCCATGTGTTTGAATTCAAAATGTAGTAATTCGGCTTAATGCTTTCAATTAAACTAGTATGTTGTAAAATATTTTTAAAAGAATCTAAGAGAAATTTAAGCAAACACTTTAAAGAGCCTGAATTTAGTTAAGCATAATCCATACTTTAGCAGGTGACTAAGTAACTTGCAGATCAGTGGTACTGAGTACCTGCAGTTCTCATTATGTGGTAAACTGGGAAGTAAAATGTTGGTTTCTCCGTCATTTCAATTCTGTGCTTTCACTGACAGGAGCTACCACTCAGATATGTGGATCGGCCAGTACAGTTTTCTGCACTGAGTTCCTTCTCCCTTCCATTGAAGTTATTTTTATTAGTTATGTACTAATATTATTCCTCTGTACCACATCTCTAATCTGTTTGGCCAGCCTGTGCTGACTAATTACTTGAGAGGCATGTTTATTTGGTCAGCCAAATAAATGGGTTGTGCAGTGTGGTCAGTAGTAGATCTTCATAAAGGTCACCCCCCAAAATATTATCAAAAACATATTTTGCAAATAAACCTATGGGGTTTTGTGTGATACCAGTATTTTTCTCACAAAATGGGGAGAGGTTGAGTCTTAGTGCCAAATGCAGGTATGTACTATTATAGGAAAGACAAGAAACAAGCCTGAAAAGGCCAAATATGGTGCCAGTCTTGGAAAGAGGAGGAGTTGGGAAACTGCAGACCTATTGGTTGCAATTCAATATTGAGAAATATTCCAGAACAAATAACTAAACTATATTTGAGCTTCAGGAAGCTAGCAAGGAATTGAATAGCAACCGTTGTGGATTTTTCAGGTAGAAATAGCATCAAATCAATTCAGTTTCCTCTACCAAAGAGTAATACACTGTGTGGATAAGAGGACGAAGCGCAAATAAATGATGGACTTTATTAATATGCATTTGACAGTTATCATGTTCTGTTCTCACAAACATGTAAGGCTAGCACATGTTAATTGAAATTGCTGGAGAGTAGCTGCAGAAACTAGTTGGAAAGGTTACTAATGTTCACCATCAAAATGAAGTTTTAATGGACTTCTGGATTTGATCAGTACTATCATTAATGTTATCAATAATGGAACGTAGTTTACAGTCATGAAATGATGAGAGAACACTAAAAACAAGAATTCAGCCCCAAATTTAGAAAATAAATTATTTTGGGGGGAAAAAAGCATACAAATTGACTAAGAACAAAACAAACTGTATTAACAGAGGAAAAGGTTACAGTCAGCTAGATAGCAGTCCTTTAGAAAAAGGAGTTACTGTGGAATGTAAACTGAACATGACCAAACCACCATGATCAATCACCAAATTGTGAAAATACAAAAGCCTTTCTAAAATATAGTCTAAGCCACATGAAATAATCCCATTGCAATTCTTAGCACCCATATGTCTTCATCCAGTTTTTGACACTATTTGTCGGGAATAAGTAAAGCAGCCGGAGAGAGTTCAGACTTGAGCAATGAAAGCAATCAGAAATTCAAAAATATAACTTACAAGGCAAGATAAACTCTGAAGATCAAAGGAGAAGGGATAAGATAAAGAGGAAGGAAATTACCCATTTTCTTTCTGATGGGAAGAGCAAGGAGCTGTAAGCTTAAATTATATGAAGAAACTTCAGTAGAAGTTCTAATCTAGAGCTGAACTAAAACCAGTTAGGCTTGGAAGAGCCTGACAGCATTTTGGAGTCACCATCATTAGAGCTTAGTAAAGATAAACTAAATTGCTGTCTGCTGGAAATGAAAGATAAGGTTAATCTGTTTTGAGGTATAGTCTATCCTTTGCCCCCTTATGATTCCATCCATCTCTGTGATTCAGTAAGTGGAATTTGTTTGTTCTCAGCTTGGTGTCCTGATTCTTTCACATATATAATTGTTGTGCCTTTGATTGTTCTGTTACTCAGTGTGTCTTCAGCTTGTGTTGTTTGAATGTGATGGAAGGCTAGAAAAGAAATACTTACCTCAGAGTTCAAAAGAAAAAGTTAGCAAAACCTGATACAAAAGAGAACTTTTAAAGATTTTTTTGAAGAAGGTGTATTCCAGTCATTTTTAGTAGTTACCAAGAAGGATTAGAATTGTTATTAGTTTCTTAAAAGTGCTTTGTTAAATAATATCATATTAAGTGTAATTTTAGTTCTTTGAGAAAGTTACTTCATGGTTGTTTTCCCATTACTACTGTACAACTACTATTCCTGTGCATAATGTGTATATAATATATGTAGCATTTTTGTAATACATGTTAAAGTGTAAGCAAACCACATTAGATAAATATTGGGCCATTTGTCTTGTGCCTTTACTCTCATTTTTCTCCATGCTTATATTGTAATCTGTGTTGACCTCTTCTCCTTGACCTTCCCTCAGTTCCCAACTCAGCGCACAATGGGTTTGAAGGAACTATTCAGCGATCACACCGACCTTCATATGAAGACAAAGTTTGCTTTGTAGCCACAGTTAGATTAGCTACACCTCAGTTTATCAAGGTATGTACAAATGAAATCGCTTTTGTATCATTTTAAAATGTACTCTGAACAGGAAAACTTCAGAGAGAATGCACACAGCATTTCAAATATTATTAATGAAAACCGTAAGGAATTTTATTATATGAAACTGAAAGTGTCTGTTTTTCTTACTTCACACAGAAATAAATTAAATGTCATGCAGAGCATCAAATGAAGTTGTTACAGTGAATGCCATTTCTAAATAGTCATATAAAATAGTAATATGCAAGAAATTAATTTAGAAGAAGTCCACAGGAATATAATTTAGCAAGTTTAGCTTAAACAAAATGAAAGATAACATCAAGAATCCACTTTCACTGGAGAAATTAATAGTTTTAGTTGAAACTTGGATGTGAATTTCATGTTGCTGATGGTTTTGCTGTAGTTTGATACAGAAGCAAATCTGGTGGGGCTTAATGAAAGCTAACATTACTTGTCAGTAACTGAGTGTTGGGTTTGCTGTAATAGAACTCTTGTTTTGTTTCAGTACTGTTACTGAGTAACTCGGTTGTTTAAAGAGAACATTTTGCTTAACTGCTAATGTACAATGAAGCTATCTTTCCAAGTTTAGAACTGATTTGTATGAACTTTGTGGTTTACCAAGTATAATCCTGTTCCTCACCAAAATCAGTCAAAATAAATACTCAGGATATAGTACAGGAAAGTCTGTGATTGTGATTCAGATTATATGTTTTATACAAATATATTAAACAAAGTACAGGATAGTCTACTAGCTAACATTTGTTCTTGCAATTCAGTTGTAAAGAAATGCCATGAAACGTATATGGTACACGGTTAAGCTGCTGTCTGTCATGCAGAACTCTTTGAATATTTAAATATTCTGTCTGTAAGTTGAATGCACTGGTGTCTTAAGGTGAATATTGTTGGTGGTAGCCTCTGAGGACATGGTCTATATACTTGGCACTTTCAAAGTGTAGTAGGGAGCCTGTGGACAAATGGTATAAACTGTCAGTTCTGTCAGGTTGAATAGGAATTGGATCTCTCCAGACTGCATGCCAGAGAGAGTTTGTTGTTTATTTCTCCTGAAACATGGAAATCATTCATCTGATACTTTTCTTCCCATGTGGGTCTAAATAATGTTCTTGCTGTTATGCCGGTGGTTGGTAGAGATGTTAAATGTGTGATTTTTGCTTCATGAAATACTTGGGGAAAAAAGACCAACCCAGCAGGATTTGCAAATATTTTTGTCTTTTAAAGTCTGACAGGTTAGAATGTACTATAGTAAAACTTCTGTGTTTCCTAATTCTGGAACAGGACATTTGGAAGTTGAGGAACATCCATTTATGATCATTCAGGTCTCAGTCTCCTGAGGGCAAAAGCCTTACAGGTTATACTCTGGCCACAGTTTCATTTCTCTACCTGAACTTGAGCCCCTAGTGCCTAAGTAAGCTTTCATGTTACAGAGGTTTTAACATCCTCTCAAGGGTTTTGACTAGTGCTGTTCGTCTGGGAGCTCTTCTTGTGAAGACTTTTAACCTGACAATACTTGTTTATATTCTTTTGATAACTTCTGTTATTACTGAGGCTAGCATTGACTAGAGTCTAGCAAATAAGTGTTATATCAGGAACTTTACCATCCCAGTAACTTTACTAACAGATGTGTGATGCAGCCAGTAATAAGATGTATATTTTAGTACTGGATTGCCTTATTTAAGGTAGGACCTGCCTGCTCATCTGCCACTTTTTCTCTTTATTTCAGATGGTATAAGGTTCTGGATATTTTTTTTTTAACCTAGAATGTAATTTCTCAAGGATATACAGTGCTTTTGAAGAAAGCCATAGTATTTATGAGAATAACCTCTGAAAGTTCACGGTTTTATTTTCTGCATATGACCCAACACTTTTGTAACAAAATATGCCACAAATTTTGCCCCCCAGTGAAGGATTTGACTCTACGCATTCTTTAAAACATGTGTCTTACATTTTGACTGGTAAATGATTGACTCCTATCAAGGTGGCAAGATTAATCCACCCAAATGGATTCTACCAGAATACTTTTTGTTACAAATTAAAGTCCTTTCTTTTCTAGATGCCTTGTTGACAACTTCAACAAGATGCCTTGTTGAACAAGATAGCTTCTATCCAGGGGTATTTTACAGTGGAATATCTGCAAATAGTAATATAAATGCATTAAGTAATCAGATACTAACCTGCTGTATGCTCCTCTCTAACAATGATGTTTTTCCTGTGATTTTTACTGCTTGCACTTGAAGTTATTTTTACTTTTGTTTTGACTTGTGCCGAAATAATTACATTAAAAGAAACAACAAATCAAAAGTATAGCTCAGGGCTATACACTTACTCTGTCATTTCTTTTATTTTGCTATGAGTGGTGCTTTATTAAATGCTGTAATCTTAGGAAATTAAGATGAGCTTTGGGTTTTAAGGGTAGTTTTCAGTTTTGAAGGTTAAGTCTTGCTAACTGGAAGTCACACCAAGAGTCATAAATTTGTGCCCAGAGTGATTTTGTTCATTACCTTTGTCATGTAACTCACTTTCTAGTCACTGTCTTTAGATTTTACACTGATGCAGGTGAGGAAAGAACATTGCCTAGATATGTTCACTTTTTTCTTTCATAGAAAGAAAACTTAGAAATATCTATCTAAAGAACTGCAAAATATCCACTTAAAGTCTCTGTATTATAACCTGAAAGAATGAAAGAAGGTGGTCGCTTTGTAGGAACAACAGTTAGTCTTCTACAGTATTTTTCCACAGGATTATTTTAGTTACAGATGTTTGCAGAGCAGCAGTGTGCTCATCTGTCCACGTCTGTCATGAACACAATGTCAGTGCAGCAGCGGCTTCCATATTGTAGTCTTTAGGAAAGTGTTGTGGTATCCAATCATCAATAGATTCTACTGTGTTCCTGGCAATGGGAATACTATTGCAAGCTCCTACAAGTGTGACAAATGTGCAGGTGTCCAAAAAAGAAAGATTTACTGATCTCTAATTTTACTGTAATTCTTTGAGGGGTGTATTTGTATGTATGCATGTATTCCATCATCCATCTTCCTTCTTGTAAGGCAGTACTAGAGGAGTTTGCAAAAGAAATAACTGGCTTGGGGTACTTAGCTCCGTCACTGTCTCAGCGTGAGGCACAGTACTTGGCAGGGCATCTTTACCTCTCTGGAAGGGGATAATAGAAATTGACTGACATGCACTGATTGCACATATGTCTGAGTGGAATACATTTAAAACGATGTACAGAATACCTTGAGGATTTGTTGTAATAGTGGAAATAAAATCATTCTCTTACTTTTCATGAGTTCTAAACATAAGAACTGTGTGTTATTTGTAGTACATGTTTGTGCCCTCAAGCCAAAGTGATTTAGAGTACTCTGTATTCACTAAAAGGAAGAATCGTGCTCCTAAACTCAAAATAATGTGACCATCTTGCTAATGTTGGTTTTTACCCATTATAAGCATATACTGTAATCAGAGTGTCTGGTGGGAGTGTTTCCTCTCTTCTTTTGCTTGTTGCAAGTTAAAAGCGTAACTGCAGGAACTATTGATTTCTGCTTATACTACTGTGTTTGTAGATACTGAGCTTGAGTTTAATCTCATGCCAGGGTTGTTCCATTTAAATGAACTGAGTGTCAGTCTGGCACAGCTGAGATTAGATTCTACCTCAGTACTATGCATCTAAACAAGCAAAAACAATGAAGCTGTCTAAAAATAACATTATAACTATTGTGGAGTTATCTACTAACTTTAGGTAAGTCTGAATTTCAGAAGAGCTTATGAATTAGAATAGAGCAGTTTTGAGAGAGATTTTTATTTTTTTACTTTTTAGGAAATGTGCACTGTTGAAGAACCCAATGAAGAGTTCACATCTAGACATAGCTTAGAATGGAAGTTCCTATTCTTGGATCACAGGTGCAATTCCTTCTATGTATAGCAGCAATAGTAGCTGAATCACAGTGGTGGCTACAATATTTAGAGTCCACCAATCAGCATTAACTACTCATAGCTTGTGTTGGGTTTAATTTTTAATTTTTTTCAGAGCACATACTTTAAACAAGAAAATGTATATAATGAAATAATTTTGTTTGGGATTTTTGTGTGAAAATAAAATGACATTAATTTTTTTATTAATTAGGGCACCTCCGATAATAGGTTATCTTCCTTTTGAAGTTTTGGGAACATCAGGCTATGATTATTATCATGTGGATGATCTAGATAATCTGGCAAAATGTCACGAGCATTGTGAGTACAACTAAGTTGCTAAAATGAGCAAGTTTGCTTTATAGATGTTCAGTTTAAAGTTCGTTAAAATGTACAATTGTTGTAGTGAAATTTTGTGCTATATTTGACTGAAGTGTATTTGCTCCCATTCATTTGACATAATTGCATTGCTGATCTTAATCTTTTTTCTTTTGATACAGACCTACAAAACAGATTTAACTTTGTCTTATAATTTAGAGTTTTCATTGTGGTAAATTGGAGTGCACAGCACTATGACTAATACTTCTTGTTCTTCCAATAGCATTTAAAAGGCTCTGTGATGTTTAATAAATGCAAAAATTGTTTAAACATGTAATTGAATAAGCTTTCTGTTCAACTGTGGTTTTCTTTATAAAGCTGTATTTAAATTTTTTGCACATAAATTTTTCACAGTATGTAAAAAAAACTCACAAAAATGGAAGTTTGAGTTCTGCAGTTCTCTGAAAAATGCAGTGTAAAATGTTTTTGGTAGAAAGCTACAGTTGTAAACCTGTTCTTAGTCATTGTCATAATACTGAATTTAGACATGATTTGGGGCCATATGAAGCTGGGAAATAATGTTTATTATGTAATTGCAATATTTACAGACTGGAAAGACAGTCAACTTTATTCTTCACTTTTATAGTAATGCAATATGGGAAAGGGAAGTCATGTTACTACAGATTCCTTACAAAGGGACAACAATGGATTTGGCTGCAAACACATTACTATATCACATATCACCAGTGGAATTCCAGGCCAGAGTTTATTGTCTGTACGCACACTGTTGTAAGGTAAGTTATTTTTTAAAAATCTATATTAGAGAAAATCTATTGTCATGGGAGCTGTACTGCTGGTCTTTTTGGAGGTGGAGAAATCATAGCAGTTTAAAGAGTCATTGGAAAACTTTCTGAGATATTTGTAAGCAAGGTATCTCTGAGAAGTTTGGGTTTTGAGGTATGTTTTTAAATCATCCAAGAACATAGCAGTCACATTTGGTTTGTTCTTCTAGTTATGCAGAAGTTAGAGCAGAAAGACGACGAGAACTTGGTATTGAGGAGTCTCTTCCAGAGATAACAGCAGATAAAGTGAGTGTCTTCTATAATTTTATTTTACGTCTTCTTTCTTTCATACTAAAAATAATATGTAAGCAAATACACAGCAGCAAGAAGTGTTTTGTCCTGTTACAGATAAAGTAATTATTTTGATCTCTAAATAGTATGACTGTTTAAAATGATAAAGTAGTCTAGGAAGGGTGTTTAACTGTATTCTGCCGTGAACGCTTACCTTCCTCTTTTCAGGAGTTCATGTGCATGTAGTTATAACATGGCAACATCCATAAGTCCTTATTAAGACCTGATTCCTGCAGAGTTTGATTCATAAATAAATTTTCTTCCGTACTGGAAGCACCCATAATCTGAAAAACCAAGGTCAACACACTAAGATGGCTTAAAGGAATTCACAAGAGGAAAGCAGGAGCTATTTCATTGTGTGACTCTGTCCCACTTCCTAGAAGTATACAAAATTCATTTTGAATTAATGTTCTTGGAAGCTCAGTGAGTTTTAGATAAGCCAGTTTGTGCAGATGCTCGGTCGTGTTTTGCCTTGGCAGTTCAGTAAGTTTCATCTGACAGTGCTCCTTCTAGTGGAATTAACTCATCCTTTCTCAAAAGAATAAGCAGTTCACTCATTGCACTGGTGTTCAGAGTGAATTGAGTAGCTAGAGAAGGAGGTCAGCTCAGCAGTCAGTTTGTGGCCTATGTCTTCATGCATTTTGGTTTCTAGGTGTATATGGCTTTGGTTTGGTTTCTTTTCCAAGGATAAAAGCCACAAGTGGAAACTGAGCTTACAGATACCAAACAGGCCACTACTTCTGCAGTCACCTGTGTAAGGGGGTTAATTAGACACAGCATGGTCTTAGATATTTGCTAACAGAAATGTACATTGTGTGCTGAATCAGATAAAATAATTGTTGTTTGTGTATGTCCCTTCAGAGTCAGGACTCTGGGTCTGACAATCACATAAACACAGTGAGTCTCAAAGAAGCACTGGAAAGGTTTGATACCAGCCCCACACCTTCTGCTTCCTCCAGGAGTTCACGAAAATCTTCACATACTGCAGTATCAGATCATTCATGTAAGCACCAACTGTTAAAAATATAATTGCCTTCCTAGTGAAGGCTTTCTCTTCTTTACTTACTTGAACTAAATGCATAACTAGCCGTTAATCACCATTTTATGAAAGGTGTGCAAATGAAAATGTCCTTTTTGATGGTTCAGAGATCTGCTGACCACTCAAATTTTCAGAGGTTATATAGTGATGTTAAACCATGACAGGTGACTTCTTCTAAAAGTACAATAGCAGACCCTAGAACACTCTGTTTCAGTCCCTCAGATTGCATTAGTGTTGGATAGTCAGGGTAAAAAAAAGAGTCCAAGCCTTAAGCTTTCTTTTTATTCATGAAAAGCTTCCTGTGATTTGTTTATTGCAATGCAGAACTGAGATAACTATTAACATGTCTCTTTCTGTTGTAACTCTGAACATTGTCAGCAACACCGACTAAAATGACACTGGACACTAGCACTCCTCCAAGGCAAAGCTTATCTGGTCATGAAAAGACTACACAAAGAAGATCGTCTCTGAGTAGTCAGGTAACTCTTCAGAGAAAAATTTTGTACTTAATCGGTGTAATTCACCTTTAAAGTGTATTATTAAATCCATATAAACTTTGCTTTATTTCTTCTGAAAACACATAATTTAAACTGTAACAGTTTCACTTGGAATACGTGACTATCAGAATTGTATCATCAATATGCAACTTCAGTATACTACATTTTAAGGGAGTAGAATAATTAAGCATATAAGTATTTTTTGGCATTAGGGTTTGCAAGCTTGAGTATGAATCTCTGCTTTCACTCACACATAACTTTCTACAATTCTGCATTTTTAGTGTAGATAAGTATATAAGCAATTATATACATATATATATATAAAATTGCCAACATAATGCTATGTGTGTCCTTATAGAGAAATCATATAAATTTACGACTTTTAAGAATATTAGTGAATACTTTCATATAGTTTCTGAAATCTTAGTAACATGAGAAAACGTCATGCTTTGTGTACTTTGTGCTCATGTTCCAGTTGAATTAATACATTCACTTCAAAAATAGAATGCTTATTAAAATATGTATTTTTAAAAATTATCAGTGTAATAATAAATCAAAGGTGTCAACTTCCAAACTTGTTGAAAAAGTTTTTCCCTTACTACAAATCAGACTTTTGAAACAGTTGTCATTGTAATTTCTGTTTTTCCTGGTTTATACCTACTGCTTTTATATATTTTTAGCAGTGGAAAAACGATATATATGTTATGTATATAATCAATTGCTCTCATGTTTTTAATTCTCTAATATTTAAGGTTAGATATTTCAGGAAACATTTACTTTTTTTTTTTTTATGATGCTATTTTGGAATTGACACTTTATGTAAAGAAATATTTCATGTCAAGTACAAATTTCACTTTTCCACTTATGGAATGATTTTTTAAATCCTAGTCTTTAAGCTCCCAGTCTCTGGGACAACCAGTAGCACAGCCAACAATGTCTCAGCCTGCAACTTTACAGCTCCAGTCTGGCATGTCGCAGGTATGGATTAAATTGATTTATTGTTTATTATTTTTAAACAGTCTTGTTCTGAATATAAGGTTAATTTCTCTTTCAGAAGTTGAGTTCTTTGGTGCCAAAGTCACCTTTAGCATTATTCTCTTGAAAAGAGCAAATTTCCCAATTTGACAGTTTTCCTTTATTTTTTTCTTCCTGTTATTTGTGTGGGTATAGTTTTCAGAATTGGCCATTAGAAACATAGATACAAACACAATTTAAGATAAAATATTGTAGGACATGAATTTAAAAATCCATCAGTTATGCTGGTAACTTTCTACACATATGCTTGTAACACAAGGCAACTTAGTCTATGAAACACTTTTGTGAAATAAGGATAGTGGTATGAGGTCCAACCAAAGATCTATGTCCTGTAGATAGGACATAAGTATCAAAAGGTTATATTGACTTGTGGCCCATAGCAGATGTCTAGGAAAGAATAGAAATGGCAAATATAGTTTCTCTGTGGGCTCAGCCTTCAACAGTTTGTGACTGAGGGTATTCCCAAGTTACTTGCATATGTTTTAGCTCTGGGTGATTTTTTTTTGGTAAAGAGGTACAATTCTAGTTTTTAACCTGAGAGAGCTTTAACATCCGCAGTACCATGTAAATTACTAAGGCTTTTTATAGAGTCTTGGTGACTTGGACATGTCCTGGTTTCAGCTGGGATAGAGTTAACTGTCTTCCTAGTAGCTGGTACGGTGCTATGTTTTGAGTTCAGTATGCGAAGAATGTTGATAACACACTGATGTTTTCAGTTGTTGCTCAGTAGTGTTTAGACAAAAGTCAGGGATTTTTCAGCTTCTCATCCCCAGCCAGTGAGAAAGCTGGAGGGGCACAAGAAGCTGGCACAGGACACAGCCAGGGCAGCTGACCCAAACTGGCCAACGGGGTATTCCATACCACGGGACATCACGTCTAGTATAGGAACTGGGGAGTGGGGGCAGGGAATCGCCGCTCAGGGACTGGCAGGGTGTCGATTGGCAGGTGGTGAGCAATTGCCCTGCGCATCATTTGTACATTCCAATCCTTTTATTACTACTGTTGTCATTTTATTAATGTTATCATTATCATTATTAGTTTCTTCTTTTCTGTTCTATTACACCGTTCTTATCTCAACCCACGAGTTTTACTACTTTTTCCTGATTTTCTCCCCCATCCCACTGAATGGGGGGGAGTGAGTGAGCGGCTGTGTGGTGCTTAGTTGCTGGCTGGGGTTAAACCATGACAGGACACCAGTCAATTTCTTCTGCTATGGATGTTTTTGTTTAGTTCACCAAATCTGATGCATCAATTAAATATGAGTTCTGTGACATTTTCATACTAATGAATTTGTCCTCAGATTATGGCTATTAGCAGTTTAAAAAGCAGTGCTTTGCTACTGTGGAGGAATGTATTTACTGCTTATAAATTACATGTCATTAATTTTGCTCATCTTTTAATTTATTCATTGCACTACAGCCTGTGTTTCAGTTTTCAGCTCAATTAGGAGCTATGCAGCATCTAAAGGACCAGCTAGAGCAAAGAACACGCATGATAGAGGCAAATATTCATCGGCAGCAGGAGGAGTTGCGTAAGATTCAAGAGCAGCTTCAAATTGTCCATGGTCAAGGACTCCAGGTGAGTTAGTGTAACTGTTACAGGTTTGATACAGAGAATTTAGGCATCTAAAATGAGACTTGGGTACTTAATTCCACAAGGTGATCCTCCCTACCCCCTGTCAGCTGCCATCTAGACCTAATGTGCCTAAAATCCATAGCATCTGAAGCTACTGTTCCTGAGGTACCTGCCATTTTGCTTCTGAATGTATCTGGAAGTGCCCCAGTGTGTTTTCAATGTTGAGTAGCTCAAGCCTAGTTTATGCCTAAACCTAAATGTAAAAGGATGCAGTGGTTGTTACTTCTTGCAAAGTTTTGCAGCCATTAGAATATTTATCCAAAATGTGCAAGATAAGCATTTATTTCCTTTTTTAGATCGAGGGTGTCAGATTGATAATTTTTGTTTCTAAACTGTCCTAACTTATCAGGCTGTGGTCCTGCTATGCCTAGTGAAGAGGTTCTACTTTGCATGGTATACTGAAGTAGTTACTGAGCCAGAAAGACAAGAAGTCGAAAGGATGTATTACTCAGTCTAGCAGCTGATTACCTGATTTCTGTATTTTAACTGGTATATTTTTTTTCTAATTTTGTCATTCTCTTTTCAGCAGCCATCTTTGGAAGAAAAGAATGACCCTGTTGGGTTTTTCTAGTTAAAAAAACCACCAAACCAAACCAACCAAACAAAAACCTACCCAAAACTAAAATACACCCTAAGGAAATAATCTAAATATTTTCAGTGTGGATTGTGAATAAAGAGTAGGAAAAAATACTTCCTGGAAGTACTGAGTATGTTGCATGAATTCTGTTGCAGAGTAGGAGTTTCTGGCATGTAGCATTTTCAGTGTTTTATCCTGTCTAGCATAAGCCTGCCAGCAGTATGGTGTCTTGTAGATGCCTCAAAAGGAGAGATTCACAGCGCTCTTCCCATGCTCTGTGGAGGGACCTTATTCAGGACTGTGGAAACTAGGGCCAATAGATCTAAGTGCTGCACATTCTACCTTATTACCCTGTCTTCTTGTAGTCTTGGGCCTAACTTTTTGTAAAGACTCAAATATTTTTGTGCCAAATTCAGTTTATTACAACAATGTTGGAAAGCTCAGTATAATCATTATCATTTCTTGATTGCCAAGGAAGATTACGTTCTTGGTGCTATGCCTGGATTCTAAGATTTTCTTCATTTGAATTAGTTTCACTGCTGGTGGAGATCCTACAAATAGAAATGTGATCTCAAATATGTTTTTATCTTTAGACAGTTGTAGACTACATCACCAGTTAGTCTCTAAATAGTACTTTTTCTTTAAGAACAAATAGTAAACCTTAATGTTTAGAGCTCTAGGAATCAGGATTTTGATTCTTATCTTACCAGTTACAGTACAGTCTCTGAATACTGACCCTATATGGCAGTTGGGCCTTTTGCTCTAGGTGGTTGCAATGCAGTTTCAACACTTCTAATAACTAAGATAAAACTTTATCTTATATTGATATAAAATAATTAAGTTTAGATTCTCTAAAACATCTTGAACAATTAACAGATTTTTCTTAAAAGCTAACTTGGGGATTTTTTTTTTAAGATGTTCTTGCAGCAGTCAACTTCTGGACTCAACTTTGGTTCTGTGCAGCTTGCTTCTGGAAATTCTTCAAATGTTCAGCAGCTTACGCCAATAAACATGCAAGGTCAAGTTGTTCAGACTAATCAGACTCAAAGTGGGATGAACACAGGCCATATAAGTACCCCACACATGATACAGCAACAGCCTTTGCAGAGTACTGCAACACAGGTAAAATTCTCATTGATTTTGCTGGATAGAATATGTGCTCAAAACCATAGCTGAAACACAACAATTTTTTTTTTAAACGTCTTTTGAGTCATATTAATTTCTTCATGTTCCAAGTTTTACAATTGAAATGCATTTATGTTCTTGGTAATGCAATTTCAGATCTTATTTTTATGTTAACACTTAGGCATGTAAATAATTAATAACAAGTAGCTTTCTTGAAAGACCAGTATCACGAAAACTTTTAGCTTGCCTTTTTTTGAATGTCTATGATTTTTCTGTTGACAGAACATATAACTTGAGATTTGTACTAGGTGAGCTTGAAACCTGGTGTCCAGACAGCAAATAACCAGAAAAAGCATAGGAACAGGACAAGCATATATTGGTGGTTCTGCAGTTGACTTCTGTACTCTTCAGCAATTTGTCAGATGCTATAGGTGTATGACATCTGTAATGTAATAGCCTTTTTCTTCTATGAGTTTATTTAGTTTCTTTCAATTCCATGTAAACTTTTGAAATTCACAGTATCTCGTAGTGAGTTCTACAGCTTTACTCTCTGTAAAATATGATTATGTTTGTTTTTTAAACTTGCCACTCAGCTTATATACTGGGAAACACATTGAGCAGCTATTCGCTTTTCACCTTTTCAGTCATATGTGATTTCAGAGTTCTCTGACACATGTATCTCCGTAGAAGCCTGTCCTTCGAGCTGAACACTTTTAATTGGTTTGACCATTTTGTGTATGGAGGCTCCTTATACCTCCAATCTCTGTGGTCACCCTCCTCTGTACCTTTATCCAAATTCCATACTTTCTTTTTGAGATTTGTGAAGAGGCAGACTAGTGGTGGACAGTGTTACAATCTCAGCAGTAAGCTAGTTCCAAACTTTCAAATAAGAAATCAATTGATGTGATGTGCACATTTTAGTCTAAATCTGGCACAGAGATGCTAAAGGAGTGGAAAATAGGATTTTCAACGAACAGTATGCAAGTAGCTGAAAAATTCAGGAAAAAAAATAACCTGAACAGGAGAAGAGGGTAATCTAAGACATTTTCAGATGTCTGAGGGCCAGTCCCACCTCCAAATCCTCAGTCAGTAGAAATACCAGGGTACTTTAAATTAAGAATTCATTTCTAATAGAAAAACATTGGCAGCTGTGAAGTATGGGAAATGACAATGAGGAGAACAGCTGTAGTACCTGACTATTTTCAATTTACTATCTCATAAAATATTTTTTCTTTTCAGCATAATCAACAAAATGTGCTTAGTGGACACAATCAACAGTCTTCTCTTGCCAGTCAGTCTGCCAGTCAGTCACAGAACACAGTCTCGGCACCTTTGTATAACACTATGGTGATTTCTCAGCCAACAACAGGAAATGTGGTCCAGGTTCCTTCTAGCTTACCACAGAACAATAACCAGAATGCTGCTGCAGTAACCACTTTTACACAGGATAGACAAATCAGGTAAATATTCAACATTCAGATGACTTGCTATAATGATATGCTTACATAGTTCCATCATATACAAAAGGAACTAAAGTAGCATTAAAAAATCACGATTTATTAATTTAACAATATATGAATACAATTGTTAAACTAAACTTTGCCCAAAATAACATGTTCACAGGCTTATCAAGACCCATGCTGTTTATAGCAAAGTACGAACCTGACAAATCTCAAGTGCACGTGATGCTTGATTTATTTTTCCTAAAGAGACTCCAAATGTCTTTTTCTATTAACAGATTTTCTCAAGGTCAGCAACTTGTAACAAAACTTGTCACGGCCCCAGTAGCATGTGGAGCGGTAATGGTACCAAGTACTATGTTTATGGGACAGGTGGTGACAGCTTATCCCACTTTTGCTGCCCAACAGCAGCAGCCACAGACTTTGTCAATAACGCAACAACAGCAGCAGCAGCAGCAGCAGCAGCAAAGTCAGCAAGACCATCAGCAGCAGCTCACCACAGTTCAGCAACCAGCTCAGTCACAGCTGACCCAGCACCCCCAACAGTTCCTACAGGTAATGCAGCCTTCTCTACAAATTTTTCGAAGTCCTGACACTTTCAGCATTGCTAGTTTATCCTAGGGGTGCTTTATCTGAAAACAGAGCACTTAAAATAGCAACCTATGAACAAGCCTGATGCATGAAATAAGTTTGTTCTGTAGCCATTCTCTAAAACCTTACTACTTAAAGGAGAGGTAGACTTTCCTGTAATTTGACTCTATGCTTTGTCCTATTTTATGTCTTCTTCCCTTTGAATTGCTGCTCTTTCTTGAGCATGGGATGAAGAAACAGATGTTTCCCTTTAAAACAGTTTGCATTTTCTTTGCATTCACATATTAATGCAAGAAGGTTTGAGAGATGATCTCAAACAGAATTGCTTGGTCTGGAAAGCAGCATGCAACCCAAAGCAAGACATGACCCCTTAACATGAGGCATGAACATCTGTCTAGGCTACAGGGGAGGCTGAGCAGCAAGTAACCTTGTAAGCAGAGAGTAGAGAAGAACCTTGTTTTAGTGGAGAAAGAAGAGACATTGGATCAAAAGAGAAGGAGGCAAAACCCAAGGAGTTTAGAGACAGGAAATCTCGAAAAGAAAAGAACCAGAAGGTAGAAAAAATTGATGGGGAAAATCTGTTGCCATTTGTTGATTCCAATTAATTGCTGGCACGTGGCTCACCCAGCAGGTGATGCTGGTGAGGGAGATGTAGTTGTAGCTGGAACACAGAGAGGAAGTGCCTCCAAGAAGGCATGCATTAAAAAAATCTTTATTTGGCCTCTGATGTTGCCTTCTCCAAAGAAGGATAAAGTCCATGTAACTATCACGATGTAGTTTGTGCATATTCTTAACATTCGTTAACTACTCTGGGAATGTCAATTTTCCTTTTTTTAATCTTTAAGAGTATACATAATTAAAAAATCCTTATTTTAAAAATATTTACTATATGTGGTCTCCCATTTGCACTAAATTTGGGATCCTGTATGCAGGTGGAATATATACAAATGCAGTAAGTAATTGGAGGCTTAACCTACATTTATATGCACAAGGAATGGTTACAGTTCTGTTAAGGGCTGAGTAAAATTTTCTTTCACTAGGTCATTGACAGAAAATATTGACTTGTTGAAAAGATCTTTCATGGGAACATACCAATTTCAGTCATGCATCAGGCAAAGGCTTTTCAGCTGCAAGTTGACTTTCAAAAAGAAAGCTGAAGAATACCTAGTGATTTGAATTTCAGCATTCATTTATGTAGTGGGAGACTCTTGAACTGAATCAAACCAGGGCGCAGATTTGAATATGTTCTCTGGCAAGTCAGATAAATACTGTAACAACAGTGCTGTTTAGCAGGTTGGTAGCGTCTGTACCTCTGTTTCCAAATTTAAAAGTTGGTACAAATTTGACTTAATTCTGGTGAAACAGAAGATTTGTGAAAGATTAAGAGCTCCAAAGGTCTGTTCCTGTCCTAGAATTTCTTTCTAGGCAATAGTTTAGTATTTTTAATACAAACTATTAAAGTGCTAGACTTTGAAATGAAGCAAATGCTTTTTAAAAAGGGAGAAAAGTGTTTTTCCTGCCTCTGCTCCCTGGGGCAGTCTGATTCTGTAGGAGCAGCAGTCGATGTAGTTTACTTTCTGCTGCAAGAATGTGTTTCAGGATTGAGACATCCAAGTGCATTTGTACCCATCCTTCATTGCTTTTCTTCAGTAACCATAATCTTTTGGTTCTAAGAAGATTAATATTAAAACTAAGTACTATTTCCAATAGTAATACATCTCCTTCAAAGGGGATGTTTGGGTCTGCAAATGCGGCAGTTTCTTTGTGCATTTTGGCTGGGGGGGGATGAATGTGATCTATGCCAAATCATGCACTGTTTTTTCATTTGACTGCAATGACAGCCACCTGCACTTGTTAAAGTAGATTCCTTAAGCCCTGTTATGCTCTTGTGGTTTGAAATGAAGACAAATTGCCATGTGTTCCTACTCATTGTCACGGGACATTACAAAGACCAGTTACAGCTGCTTCATTAATTGGTCAGATGCGCTAATTAACTTTATTAGTATGAACTAACCTTTGCAATGTTTGCTAGTATGAATTAATCTTTGCATTGTTTGCTTAGCTTAAATGACCAAATCAGAAGTTGATTTTGATTCAACCCTTATGACAAGTTAAAAAGCAGCTAGGCCTGTATTTCTCAGTGCAGCAGGAAAAATAATCTTTTTCTGTTTCCGTGTTTTAGACATCCAGGTTACTTCATGGAAATCAGTCAGCTCAGCTTATCCTCTCTGCTGCTTTCCCACTACAACAAAGCACTTTTACTCAGTCCCACCACCAGCAGCATCAGTCCCAGCAGCAGCAGCAACTTTCGCGACACAGAACTGAGAAGATGACTGATCCTTCCAAAGTTCAGCCACAATAGTGTGGGGCTCTGCCTCTTCTTGAAGCAAACTACCAGGAGGGGGCTGCTCCACAAACAGTTGCACTGAGGCTACAGAGGTAGCAGTACGAAGGCTTTCTAACACCACAGTGTTGAGATCTACTTCTAACTTCTGGAATCTGTTAAGAAAAGCCACAAGATGATGATGGGGACATGGCCAACTTTGATAGTTGCCCCAGTTTCTGTGTTCTGAAGGATTTGCTGCCATGTGTTAATATGTCCAGGTGAGATATCAAAATGTGACTGAAATGAGAGGGATGCTGAAAATATTGGTATTTTTATCAATCCTGTACATTTTTAAAGTATTGAAATGGACATGGAGCAATTGTTTGAATTAGCAGAAAAAAACGCCAGGAATATAGTCCAAAAACCATCTAATTTTTTTCAGATGATTACGGGACAGTAAATATTTTGAAAATGTTGTGTGAAATCCAGTTCTCTGTTGTACAGATGCTGTAAAATATTGTGTATATGTCTGCATAAAAGGAGAAAGAGCAAAATATTTTATATGATGCATGAAAATGTAATCTGTTATTTGTAGGTTTGAATATGTTTCCCTAAATTCTCACGCCATACTCAGACTAATGTTTTCCTCTGTTCTACCCTTTTGTTTACAACATGATGCATCATTATTTTCACCCTTAATGTGGGCACAAGTCTCTTGTTTGTGCTTTGTCTGTGATGTCAGGGTTTGTTTGGTGAGGTGTATAGTGTGTTGGTTAGTTGACTTCTTGAGGTTAAATTATTGATGAAGCTGTTTGAACTGTTGATCATGCATCAGGGTTCAGGACATTCAGATTCATGAATATCATCCATCATTTCATATATAATTCATAGTTTTATTTGAAAAATAGGAATTTGCACTGCTTTCTTGCGGATGGTTTGGAATTTTATTCCCCAAAGCTATCTTTTGATATAGTTCATAGTTGGAAATATTTATGTAAAAGGTTTAACAAAAATGACAGTAATTTTCAAGAATGTTTCAGTTATAGGAGTAATTTGCACAAAAATATATTTACATTTAATAACCTTTTGGGCACTTTTTAACCACTTTCTCTGTGGTGAGAATTGTAACTTGTTAAAATATGTTGGAATCTTTTTATTCTCCTTCAAAAATTAGTCAGAACTAATTCAGGGTCATTTTAACAACAACAACAAAACCCATAGTGCCTTGATTTTAATTCAGGTGATAATGTTGAACATCTTGAATTACAATGTCTTGAATCTGTAACCATTTTCAATTTTGAAGTCTTAGTACATTGTCAACCAAACTTGTGTAACTACTTCATAGATATTTCTGTATTGTGTTGATTTTAATAATGGTCTGAGTTGAGACCATGAGCATTTTTGAGTGGTACTCCCCTTCAAACACTAGCCAGAAACAGAGGAGTCTCTAAAATCTCCGACCTTGAAGGTAATACTCTTAAAAGATAAAAAAACCTGAAAGTGTAGAACTCCTTTTGCAGGAGGAGGAATAGTAAGCTGATTTTTTTGTTGTGGTTTTTTTTTTTTTCCCCCCAATCATTTTCATAGCATTTAAAGTGTGTTTTGGGGGAGATCACGATTGCATTTAACACTACCAGGCTATTGATTTAAGAGATATCACTGGACTAAGACTTCAGAAGGCGACTTCACTTTATAAAGAAAATAAAAAGTTCCAACAGATATGATGTGCTATTTTAAGTAAATGTTCAGTAGGTTTTTATGGTACTAGTTTGTGGAAACCAGAACTTCAGAGGAAAATGAATAAATGCTGATAGATCTGATAATTAAAAACAAAAACAGTAAAAGCAGTTAAAATTAGTATTAGGGAGAGAAAGCTGGATTAATCTTGAATACTGAGGAAGAGTTGAATGAATGTAACCAAATGGTGAGGGACTATGTACTATGTACTATGAAACAGTTTGATTGTATTATTGGATGAACCAAACCCGCACGAAGGTAATACCAGTTTAGCCAAGTATTTGGTACAGTTGGTTACGTTTTGAGGCTAGCCTTTGCCTTTGCACGTGTCCCACCATTAGATCTTTGTTATTCCCCAGTTATAAAGCAAGAGTTTGGCACCAAAAAGCACAGCAGTGAACAAGGAAGGAGAGTGTGAGAAACACAGTACCAAAGAAAATCAGATTGCTTTCTGCTCCAAGAAGCCTCTTGCAACCTGGAGCAAGGAACCGATGCCAATACCAAACATAGCAAGGAACACTTCCCCTTCTTTAAAGGGATTTCTGGCATCCTCTGGGCTGTAATAATTGTCAGAAACCTGTTTCTCTAAAGTTCTATGTAAAGAAATCCTGCCTTGCTCTACTATCCCTACCACACCATTCCACCTGTTTCTAAATTAAGCTGCGTTGACTAGAGGTCTGTGCAATCAGTACTTTTGCTTAATGGAAAATAGGTTAGATAAAAATGTTTTTAACCAATTACAATAATAATGTAGCACTAAAAAAAACCTGGGAGAGCTTTAATAGTGCTGTTAGAACTATTGAATTGAATAGTGGTGAAATAGGTTTATTAAGCTATTACACTGAGAATTACAGAAAATAGAGATACCAGCCAGACGGTTAACGACGCAGCTTTTTATATAAAGCTTCGTTTAAACTTCTCTTCCCATTTCCCCTTCCCAAATACTCTGGTGTGCTGCTATAGGTCTGTTGGTAAAAAGGCTAAACTAGGTGAGAGAGAAATTAGATGATGACAATAGCATGACTGCTGAAAGAGAACTATGGAAATGTATGCTTTGATCCAGAAGCTTTTCGTAACCTCAGAGAGAGGTCATTCAATTACAGAACTACCAGCTAGTAGAGAAAGTATAGAAGATGGGGAGATTCAAAGAAACTGGAAAAACTTAGCACGCATTTTAAAAATTCCTGCCATGAATCAGGCAAATTTTTTACAGAAGTGAGTATGTAGAACTCGGTCTAGATTCTGTGCAAGTATGCAGATGCTCTATTTCACAGCTGGTGACTAAAAAGTGTATATTTAAAAGGTGTGCAGCTCCCCCTGTTGCTAATCAGTTGCTGAACTGTCCTTGATTTGTAGCGGGAAGAGGACCAGGCTATTGCCTCTTTCTTAATCAGCCTTTTGCTTCTGCCCGACTCATTTAGTACAGTCATAGACTTATTTGCAACATCCTGATCAGTAGGACAATAATGAATGCTGTGATGCTGCAGGTTCTGGAGCATAAACATTACAGAATGACTCTGACAGAAGGAAAGGAGTCTGTTAAGGAGAGGATTGTATTTATGAAGAAATAGGCTGGTGCTACCTGATGGAGTGAAAAAGATGGCATAGTTGCATGGAGTTTAGGAGACAGACATTGTTTGCCTGCGATGGGTGAGGATTTGAAAAAAAGCTTCTAGGATAACTTCAGAGAAAAAAAAAATATATAGCTATTTTTATATTATATTTAATATATATTATATTTGTATATAAATATGAAAGGATTCTAGTAGGAGCTCTCCATATGCCTTCCATTTCATCTAGAAGGTTTACCTTCTGCACTACGGTTCCAGTGTGTCACCACCTTCTGTGGGCATCTTGCCTACTGCCAAACACCAAAATTAGTAACCCAGTATCCTTACAAGAGATAGGTTTCATTTCAGCTTTATGTAAAAATGAATAAAATAAAGCTATATCAGGCAGTTTTTCACAGAAAAAGAAATTCTCTTAAGATTCAAATAGCACTTTCTTTTTTTTTTTTGAGTAATAACAAGCACTTTACTGAAAAGACTATTTGAAAAGCAGTTTATTTCTTTAGTCAGTGAAACTGTTAAAAAGAGGGGGGGCATCGAGGAATAACATGCATAACTGTCAAGAGACATTTCTGGAAAATGTTTCTTTAATATGGTGATCCTTTGAGGCTCAAAGTGCAAGATTAAAAAGGCTTCTAAAACTGGTTGGCTTTGTGTTTTATGTGGCCGGGGAAGGGATTAATAATGATAGCTTCCTTGGAAGGAGACTTTTTAAGTTGCACAGTTGCCTATGAGAGAGAATCATCTGGAGGCTCATTTGCCTGTTCAATAATTCTGAGTGTCCCTTAGGATTATAACTTGTGTGAAAATGTTCTGAAGGTTTAAAGATGTGGCCTTTTTCAAATGTTGAAGTCGATTTGAGAACCATTTATATTTTCAGAGATTTAACCCAGGTATTGTTATGAGTGTTTTAAATGTTGTGGCATCGGGAGATGTCAAACATGTCAGATTCATAAGTTTCTCTATTTGAAATCATTATTAAAATTAGATGTACAGTCAGAGGGCCGGAAAAATGGTTATTTTGATTAAAAGGGAGAAGAGACTAGTTTTAATAATTAACCTTTTATTTTTTTACTTATCCCAGGTGGAAAAAGTTGAAGAAAATTAAGTGAATTTGGATTAAAAAAGACATATTTAAACAAATCATAGTAGATGAGACAACTGTGAGAGAACATTTGAAATTGTCTTGGTTGTCCATGAGACTGGATAGTTGCTTTTTCACTATCATGATTTTTAACACTACATTCCTTGTCTTTTTTTTTTTTTAAAGGTGATTTTAAGCTCTGCTATGCTTCATGCTATGTCATCTGCATGAATTTTGCCAGCATGATATGCTATATTCAAAGAAATTGTACCTAAATAAAACGGGGGGGAGGGGGGAACACAAAACACTGTGTCTGAACAAAATACTGTATGGCCTAATATAGACACCCCAGCTAAGACTGAGAGATGCTGCATTAATAGACAATCAAAATGGGCAATTATTTATGAAAAACTTTTGGGAATGGTCTTAAAGTTGTTCCTGCTTTGAAAGCAGTTGGTGAGTTGTCTTTTTTTAATAAGAAAGGTAAAATATTTATTTTCAAATATATCAGATTTGAATTTTGAGTTTTTAAGCAGTGTTGATTTCACAGTGTCTTGGGTTTCAGTTTTGTTTTGTATTTTTTTAACTGGCATTAGATTTGTATACGTCAAAGAAAACAAACAGAAAAACCCTAGTGCCGCTCATATTGACGTCAGGAAATGTAGATACAGTTCCCTGGTGTTCATGTGACCATTACTAACTGTCAATTTTTTAACTGAATAAATGTAACTCATTTAAAATTTTGCTTTTTGTAGCTTCTACGGTTCCAGAAGTTCCCCCCCCCCTCCCCCCCCGAGTTGATGTCAATTTTATCCAAGTTTCACAGTGAAGCACTCTCTTACCCTTCTTCCCACGACTGTCACAAAGGCACTCTCTCTCCCCCACCTACAGAACCAACTTGTGAGAAGTTGCTTGATGTCGATTTTATCTTCTCTCCCCTACCCAGACAAATTACTTGTGAGATTTCAGTAAAAAACGCATACTGTATTTTTTTTCTTGTCTTCTCTCTGTATCTCTTTATAAATTGATGCCCCACTCTAAAGGCTAGAGACCTTTGATTTGTGTATTTATATTACTGGCTTGGAATTTACTTACACAGCACTTGTTGGAACATGCAGAACTTAAAACTACTTTTGTATCTTCATGTGTACAGTTGCTGTTCTCTTTAAATGATGGAGCAGCACTGCAGAGCGTTTGCATGTGCACGGGAGGGTTTATCAAGCACAGCCCTTCCCTCAGTTTATGGCATGGGCAAAACACCCTTCTTTAATTCTTTCAACTCCCCTCCCTGGGTATTTCTTCTGCTGGTGAATTGTCAAAGAATAATATTTTCAAAGGAGTAGAGATGATCTGAAATGTCAGCTATGCCACCAAAAAAGGAAGCAGAGACTTGAATTTAGCTGGGAGCTCAACTCGTTCAGAGCACGCAGCTCTTGCTTTGAAAAGCTGTGTGATAACATGCAACCTGTCAGGGTGGTCTAATACTTTCTCCCTGATCCTTTTGCACTGATCAAAATGTAAACATTAATGATTTGAAATTAATTAAATGTTCAAGGAAGGGTGGGAGGAAAGGATATCCTGTAATTGAAGCAGAATGCCTAGAGAAAATGGTAAATATGCTTAGCCATTTTTACAGTCTGCAGTTCTTTTTGTACTATCACACTAGATGCCCATGTGAAGATACTCATCTTTTGCCTTTGGGAATTAAATAATACTTGTGCAAGTTGTATATTACTTCTACATGCGATAAGCCCCCTGTGCCCCAGGTGTCAAAACAAAATTAGCTATAGAAGTGCTGCAGTTGTAGTTAAAAACTGTCAACACCCACCAGCGATATGACCAATAGCAGGTAGCAAGAAAGATTATCAGTTTTCTTAAAACTGAACTTTGGAAATATCAATATATTTTTCCATAAACCTATCAAGAAGAAGAGCTGTAATTGCAACTGCTGCCACACCTGAAGCAATGCTTTTCAATGGCAGTTTGCTGTCTTGCAAGCTTAGAAACAAAAAACATGCTTATATGAGAATGCAGCTGTTAAGTACTTGTAAAGATTAGCAATCCAAAGGTTAGTTGCACTTTACTTCTGAGCCTCAGGCATTAGTGATATAAATTCCAGAAGATTTCAGCTATTTGAGGGTAACACGTAATAAGAACAAAAATGTCCACAGTCTTACGAGCATTCTTTGTAGCACAGGGTGTCTGTCGCTGTCAAGACTCTTTGGCAACTATATTTTCACTTTGGAACTAAATTTAAATAATCCAGAAGAAATACACATCTATAGTATGTGCCACATGTAGATGGAGAATCTTAGGGGTTAAACATCACCCGTGTCTACATTAGCAAAAGCCTGTCGCTGTAACTTGCCAAGGGTGCTGACTTCAGGGGCTGTACGAGGTCATCTGTGGAAAAATGCTATGTCAGTACGGCAAGGGCCATTACGTCATTATTTCCCCGTCTCTGGAAATTAAGGATAACTCGGGTTACATTAGGATGAAACTGCCTGATCCTCTTAATTCAAGATCAGAGACTTTTTTGTTTAATATACAGTATCTGGGACTAAGACGTAAGTAGGCTCAACCACCAACCCCTTTCTAGAAATGTGTTGTAAAACTGCTCACATGAATACGGTGGCAGCGTTCCAGCTGCTGCGCAGCCTGCCCTGAGCTGGAGGTGCAGCTGAGGTGAGGGAAGCCTGCGTGGCAGCAGGCTGCCTCCTACAGCACTTGCTGGATACAGTCCCTCTGTAACTTTCCAAGTTTCCAGGCTTGGTATCTGACTAGTGTATCTCAAAACAGCAAGCCCAAGCAGCAGCCCAGCATATACATACCTGGTTGCATGGCCCTAGGAAGAGCAGGCTTGCTTGTGAACCGGACCTGTACTTTGGTTCAATAGGTTTCCTTCGAAAAACTTTGTCCTGGCACAATGGAAGATTAGAAGTTTGCTGTAATCTTTGCTTATTGCACTTTGCCACATACAGTGTAATGAGGCTTTACCTAAGGATTGGGAATAGGCACCTTTGAAAATAACAAGCACAAGCTTTTCTCATTTTAAGCATCTCAATTGATGTGAGATTTTCTCATCCCAGTAGACTTGACCATCATCTCCGTTTTGTTTCTCTCACCTGGAAACGAGTAGTTGCAGGCAGTGTGCACTTTTTTTAAACCTCTGCTGTGTGCACATGCAGTCAGAGATGCAAACTCCTGCTTTAGTGGCTGCTTTGGAGGTTCCTTTGGCCGTGACTGAAATCAGCTGCATCCCACCTCAGCAGGGAGAGCTGCAGGGCAGATGGGAAACCTGTGGTGGACAGTTGCCTATTTATTTCCCATGCTGCAGATGCAAGAATTTGCAGAGCCTTCCCTTAAACACTCGCTGTATTTCACGTTCTCCAGCTACAAAAGAACAAAAAATTGCATAGCACTGTGGCAATTTAAACCTTAGCTAGTTAAGTGTTTCTTTCATGTTCTAAAATGCAAGGCAACCCCCAGACTTACCTCAATTTAAAAACGAAAGAGCAGTATTATTTAAACTTTTTCTGTATTTTCTTCCTGAAAAGCCAGGCCTTGGCTGGCTAATACACCAACCAGCTCCTTCCCCAAAAGTACCACCATCTAGGTCATGGCCATGCATAATGCCTCAGGACAGAAGCATTTATAAAGCCGTGTGTGACACGCTGCCCCACCAGTACAGCATCAAACCTGCTCTGTCATCTTGAACCTTGAGATCTTGTAATTCCCAGCCTGCAAATGGCTTCTCCAACCTACCTGAGAGCAGCTCAAACACTGCCACTGCAGGACTGAACTACAGGTGCAGTTGTATTTCTTCCACGTGAGCAAGCTGATGCAGCCAAAAAGCACTGAATTACCCTCCCCAATGCCTTGGCTACAATTTCATGGCTTGAGCATCTCTATAAACATCACATCATCTCCCCACCCCCCCACCCGATCATGCACAGGTTCTCCTCAGCCTCAGTGCTTTAACACACAGGCTTAATGCTCCTGCAAGCTGGTAAATAACTTGGCAGGACAGCATCTCAGAAGAGAGGAAGCCCGAGCTACAGCAGGCTGCTGAAAAGACAAAATAATCTGTTCCCACATGCCCAGCTGTGCTGCTAAACACATTGCAGCTCACCAAGGAGGAAGAAGTTTGATGAAGGTGCAATACATGAGCCTACTGAACTGCGCAGCTCACAGTCAGATAGACATGCCCCATGGTTCCCACTTTATCTCTTGGTATAAGAAGTAGAGGGACAGTTTCTTTTACTAAGAGATCAGTAACTTCCACTTCAGGTACAGGGTGGAGAAAGGAGGGGCAGGGAATGAATTATTGCTGACATGCATCAGCATCTCAATTCTCAAAAGCCTAGCTTTCAAATCCCCACCCGCTGAATTCAGAGGGCATCACAAGTGACTGCAGCATCAGTCCAGATCTTCCCATGTTCTGCCCTCAGCACCTCCTGCACAGGGTGTTCCAGCCCAGGGGCCAGCGACCCAGCGCGTATTCTCCCAAAATGTTTTAGCTCTAGTAAGAAGGCTTGCTTCATCTTACCAACAACATACCTACCTCTTCAATTAAGACCCACTACTTTAAGGAAAGTATGGGCAAAGGAAAGGCTTTAACAAAATCTGGAAGTTTTTGATGCAAACTCACCCTAAAGGGCAAAACACTTTTTTATTTTTATGTACATATATATATATATATATATACACACCCACACACACAGTCAAGATATTGCCTGTATCTCAAGTATCCAGGTATTTTGAGACAGAACAGCACCACACACCTCTCCGATGACAATGCACTAGAAATACAAGACAGAAGTATGACAAAAGCTGCTAAAATCCCAACCCCTGAACCAGCCGACAGGCAAGAGAGATGGCCAGGGTGCGAGCGCTCTGAGACGCTGTGGAAGGACACCATTTATGCTAGAGACAGCGCAGCAGGCACAGTGCTGCTAAAAATACATTAGTGGAGTCCTCCATCACCCTCAACAGGCTTCGGTTACATCCCGACTAGATGCTTTAAATTGTGAGAAATTCCAACAGGCACTTGACAACATTAAATCACTGTAACTAGCAGCAACTACTAAAGCACCTTTCAAAGCTTTTACTATAATTTCATGAGCTGTATAATTTCATAATAGATTTCCAAGCATAAGTCAATGTTTGTGCTTAAAAGAAGGAAAAAAAAAAAAAAAAGAGAGAGAGACCACTATTCAAACTCACTCCTACCTGCCTAGCTAGCATTAGAGAACAGCCAAATACATTGCTGTGACTGGTCAGAAGCAGTGCTTAGCATCATGTATAAGGTTGTAATAGTAAAATATAGATGTGGAAGATGCAGAGATTTGTTCTGCAACTTCACACTTACCTCTACCGACAACACGTTAAATAGCTTCATTTTTCTGTTGATACTAATTGTTTTCATATCAAAACAGCTTTAAGCAGCGCATATGAAGTTTGTATGGCTTCTACTAGAATATGGCCAATCAGTCTGGCTTTCTGGATTTTAAGCAAGAATTTTCAGCAGGAGGAACTGCAGCACCACAGTTCCTTTACCCAGGACACATCTGTATAAACATACTGTAGCCCAGCGGCTCCACTTCTGATTAATACAACAAGCAGTTGTCCAGCAAACAGTTAAAAGTTTAGGCTCTTCCCTATTTTCAGTTCCCTGTTCCTGCCCTGTTTTAACATGACCTCTGCCACAAATCCCCTCTGAGCAGGAGTTGAAACATGCCAGGGACAGAGTGTGTGTTTCCAGGCTGTGAGAAAGAAGAGGCTGCAGCTTTTGGCTATGTTTGGTTCAACAAGAAAACAAAACACAACAAAAACCCAAAGAAACCAAAAAACCGCAAAACCAAACCAAGGCAGTGCCTCACCTAGTAATTAGCGATGGTACTGCCAGCAGCACCCTTCCATCAGGCCAAGACATGACAATTTAGACCTGGAGCCTGAAATTAGCCTGTTTTCATACCATTGTGCATGACAGGCATTGCGCTGCTGCAGTCTTAAAGAGTTTGAGAAATGTGGCATTAAGGGGTTTTTGTGGCAGAGAAACCTAAGAGAAGGATTAGGGACTGCTCTGTTTGTGAGCTACAAATGGAATGGTCAAATTTGTAATGCTCCGTATTACTTCAGCTTCAATAAAAGGCAGATTCATAATATTAGAAACCATATTTTCTGTTTTACAAGACTGTCACTGAGTAGATCTTAGTGGGTTATCTAAGTCATTAGCTCAGAATCCAAATCATCACTGAAGAGCAGAGAAAAGCAGGTATTTCTGCAAGCCATGGATCTTCAGCCATCAACATTTTCAAAGTCTTTATAACACTGGCATTTATCAGTATCCAAAATAAATTTAGTAAAATTTCCTCACCTTAAGTACATAATCACTAGGTAAACATTTATGGCAGGAATTACGCGAATCATCAAAAACAATACTGAAAATAACTCAAATGAAGACACTATGTTTTATTAATACTCTTCCAGATTACATTTCTATTCCTAGAAAGAAAAACCGGAACACATCTAAATCTAAGAATTCCATTATTGTTCAATCCTGGGAACGGAACATTGTTAAGTTGGACCATGTTATTACTTTCCATATACTTTAGTATTTCAAAATAAAAAAAAAAAGGTCAAATAATACCACCTCCAGACATTGCATATTGAATATGGGGTAGGTTGTTAATCACCACACATCAATTTCCTGATAAAAATCCCTGATTAAGAAGTTTTCCCTCTAAATTAAGTTTATAAAATTCTCTGTTGGTGGCTCAGCCACTCAATGGTATAGGAACTGCTCCCAGGTTTCTTGTTGCTTAGATCCAACTCGGGCGCACCCTGGAACTGAAGTCTTTGGAGGTGGGAGCTAGCAGTTTCCTTCTTTACACCTTCTGTTGAGCAACATGGAACAAGACAAAGTCTGCTTCAAGAAGCCTTAAGAATCAACTCTTGAAGAAACAGGAAAGTTGGCCATGTGTAACAGAGGAAGAAAAGAGGAAGCCTCGATACTTATGAGTAGATCCTCAAAACTCAGCTGAGCCAGGTCCCGCAAGCAAGAAAACCACACTAGTCCCACCAAGGGAGCAGGCACCACAGAATAAACAAACCAGGCAATAAGCAGATCTCCACTGCAGAAACTGTCCAGAAATCTGTCAGTCCCATGAATCATTCGCTATAAAAAGTTCAGTGTCTCATCTTCAGTGCTTAACTATAATTCTGTACATTATATACAAAAATGCACAAGGATAGCTGCTTGATGCTTCCAATCCTTGTTCTTTTGCAGCGATGAAAATTTTTAAAAACCAGAGTCTGGACTTATAAATAGTGCAGAAAATGCAAATGCTAAGAAGACAATGCCTCCTATGATTGTCACTGAAAAGAAAATAGAAACCAAAAAGAAATTAGATACTGAAAGTTAAGTATCTCCCATGACACATTACAAATCTTATTTTTTTTAAATGTCTGATTCCCAAATAACATTACTTTAAAATTTATGCTGCAAACAGTGGACATTATTTCTAGCTCAGTGTCAGGACACCCATATGTCTAACCAATATGCCATCCCACTGTCTAACTCCATCTACAAGAATATATTCCAGTCCTTAGAAGGAAGCTTGGTTTTACTCTTACTTCTTGACCTAGTATAAAACTGAGGTTGACACCTGCTGTTGCGTATTTGGCTGTATGGGGGGAAATAAAATACAATATTCTCATGCTGGAGCAGGCCATGAGTTAAGAGCGACATACTAATTAGCATTTTTTGCACAGTTTAGGTAACTATATTGAAAGAGACAGTATCAAAAATATTAACTGCTTGCAATGGCCACAGTCTGCTAGAGGCTGGGACAGTATTCCAGGAAAGCACCACTGTATATGTTCTCCTATTCTCCTCTGAACAAACTAATGGGCTAGATGGATCTTTCCTCTAATCTAATAAGGCTATTCCTGTGGCCAAAGATCCACAATGAGATTATTAGGAGCATATTAAATCATTGTTATATTAGCATTTCATCACCAATTTCCTTGGCAAACAAACACAACAGAATGCATGTTTCACTTTTTGCAGTGAAGTTGTTTTTTTTACAACCTCTGCAACTACAGAACAAATATTTATAGGAAGACGCTTCACAGAATCCTTGCCAGGAGCAAGAAATCTCACTACATCACAGGATTGACAGTT
The DNA here is from genome assembly GCF_929443795.1 of Astur gentilis. NCBI lineage: Eukaryota > Metazoa > Chordata > Aves > Accipitriformes > Accipitridae > Astur > Astur gentilis. The sequence goes on from NC_064882.1 coordinate 17,762,495, forward strand.
GAAGCAAGCTGCAACCTAATCTAAAGAAAAAAAAAAAACCAAACCAAAAACCCAAAACCCAATGTAACCTTACTGTTCCTTCCTGTTACAGATAGCAGGTATGAGAAAAAAAAAACCATTTCTGCCACACACAGAGTAGCTTTTAAAGCTTTTATATGGCTGGCATAACTTGTAAGTATGCAGTTCTCTTGCTCACTTGGAAGGTCTGCACTCAGAATTGCGACGGAATTTCCATTATCCACTGTCAAACAACACATACCGACTATTCAAAATACTGTATTTCCTTCCTCTGGTCTCCTACAAGCTAGCTAACAGTGAAGCAAAATGTGTTTCACCTGTGTCCATCTTTAAACAGCTACAATACCCATTTTGATTCCTTAAATCAGAGTCAGTAAACAGTTAAGTTCAATTAAGGCCAGACCCCTTACAAGCACACTCAGACTCTGCCTGGCAGGAGGAATGAGCTGCGCAAGGGGGAGCTGACTATGCAAGAGGGGCGGAAGGGGGTGGGGGTGACAATGGAAGACACAGACAAAAAACAAACAAACAAACAAAACTTTTTGGGTTTTCCAAAAGTTTTGAGAAACACTGTTCCCAAGCATGTAGTTATTTAGACCACAAACATTACCAGCATTAATGCATTTTTTCGGTCAGAGTGAGTTTTCACTTACCAGTCCTAACAGAAATTTTTTGTGCTATCATTCTCCCTCCGATAACTGCTAAACCAGTGCATAGGCAATGTCCCACTGTTCCTCCTACCGCCACACCATAGGGGTCCTGAGGAAAAAACACAGAAGGGAAACATCAGCACAATTGAAAACCCACTAGTCCTACAACTACCTCCTGCCATAGAGGAGCAATGCCTCGATTCCCTGGGTGCACACGGTCAAGCATGGAGGATACTCTCCGGTGTTTGCTCTGCTATCCATCACTGCCTTAAAGACCAGTAACAGTGTACATCAGCTAGCAAGACAGACAAATCTAAACCTAACTAATATAGTAGCACGTGGCATGTTTCAACCGAGAAGCATCTTCGAGTTGTTAAATATAGATCTAGAAATCACTCTGCTGTACTTAAACAATTAAGAAACCTCTAGAGGGAAGGTGGCAGCTGTTGAGAAACACAATATGCATCAGCTGGAAGAACACCAACCTAATTACAAAGAAAGAGAAAAATAAATCCATGAACTGCAAATGAAAGCTTTCAGCAGCTAAAACATTCCGACTCCTTTGTCCAGCTTCCCAAGCTTGTGCTCTACACTCTGACCTCCCCTGATCATCCAAAGAGGGAAGTATGAAAGAATTTAAGTCCGGAGGATAATAAACTGTTCTCAAAGTTTATTGTCAATGACAGCTTTCAAACACTGTGTAACAAACAGCTACTCAATATGTGAACGACTTTACTATGCAAAGAGGTTTCTCAGATCTACTTACAATTTGCACAGTTAAGGGCAGCATATGTTTTGAACACCTCATAAAACAGAAGACTTCAGCATTAAAAACAGAAATCAATCTTTTAATGACCAATAACAAAGGCAAGGTAGGAGCATGACTTTCTGCTGTACAAAGATGAATGAGGGAAAGTGGAGTTGAGTCTCCTGAACATCTCTGTGAGACTTTTAGCTCCAAGAGGAAAAAAAAAGCTGCTGCTGTCACATGAGGAATGCATGAAATCTCTAATAGGCAAATAGCAAAACTGCCTAAGAAATGCTATGGTATGAAGATAACACCAACTAGCTAAAAGTACCAAAACTACAAGCCAGTGAGAAAAGGTGACAAGCACCAAGCAGAGGACAGGTGGGAAACCACCAAGAAGTGCAGGTCAGAAGCAGGGCTGTGCCAGCAGAACACACTTGCCTCCAGGATCAGGACCCAAAGTTTCCTGGACATCCCTGTTTCCCTGTGGTCAGCAGTTACCTGTACAGCTCCCACTGGCAGAGGGTGTATCTCGCCCCGCACCCCATTCCCTAGAACTGTCCCTGGAAGGCAACAAGTTACAATGGCTTCCCTCAGCATAGTGTCTCCAGGAGCAGAAGTGCTCAGATGCAGCAGCTGCGGCAAAGCCAGTCTAGTAGGACACGGCAGAGTTCCTTTTCTGTTTCCTTAAACAGATGAACAATTCTTATACACAGTAAACTATTAAGGTGTAAAATCAAGTTCTTAAGGACTGTTGTCAGGACTAGGTTCATGCAGACAAACTTAACTGATTCTGCTGGTGTATGCACCAAGACTGACAAATTATCACACTTTTTTTCCTCCAAAGGAGCCCTATTTGTTTGTTATGACAGGATGGACACTACTTTCTTAATGAACAGTCACGTAGTATTTTGTTTTCTTTTCACTGAAGAATGTATGGTCACAGCCAACTTACCACACTGTTCAAATCTCCATATAAAGATAATTTCTTTCCTCATAAGCATTTCTGTAATTCTTCTTTTATGTATCTTAGTACTTCACAGACACAGATTTATCTGAATGTATTATGAAACAAAGGGGTATAAAACAATCCCACAGATAAAATGAAAAAAGATACAGATCATAATCATTCACTGATTTGGTAAGCCAAGATGAAGGTATCTTCAACTCATTTTTTGTAGTATTTGTTTTTGTAGCACTTACACAAATACTTCATATGCTAAAGGCACAACATCCCAGAGTCTTTAGTTGCAATGCTGAGCACTTCACAAACCAGACCAGTGTCTGATGGACACTTCCTAATGGGACACTCAGAAAACACAAACCAGAAGTCAACAACAAAGATGGGCTTCAGCAACTTGCCTAGCACCATATAAAAACTTGGGAAAAGGGAGTTAACGGTTCCTTGTTTTCCAAGATGGCGTGTAACTGCCTGAACAATGAGATCATCCTGCTGTTCCCTGCCTTGTTAGCTCTAAGCACCTTCCCTACACTGTAATAGAGACAAGAGATTCCTACAGATTACAGTCTTCTTCATTACAGGGCCCTGATTTATTCCTAGGGAAGGTCTGAAAGTGCACTGAAAGAAGCATGAGTCCTAGGGAAAAAATGTAAATGATCTCAATGCATGAAAGAGCACAGGCAAGCTACTTTTGTTTATTACAAGGTTGACTGTAAGTTTTAATTTTCCTTTAAATATAATACAGTTATACACATTCCAATCATCATGCTTAATATAATTTCATTTACAGTATTACTTACTGCACAGCAGTTTAGAGTTTATTTTAGTTCTATACACTGTACCATATTCACTTTGATTTTTAAAAGGAGGTAACTTTTTAACAGCTTTAAGTTTGCTGGGATGAAGGCCTCTCTTTAAAGCTACTGTGTTAAAACTGTATGACTGCACAGATCACAGAAACATCTGTTCTGTAACATCCCTCAGCACTGTAACAAAAAAACAATTGTATTCAGCTGCATGGTATAAACCAACTATTTCCAGAAACGCCTGTGCAGTCCCAATCACGTAACAATAGTTTTAATACTACACAGAGCCTCAGTGCATTTATCTCCAGGTCCCAGCACAGCTGTAACACTAAGTAAGGCACAGCAAGGCAGCAGGTACAAATCTGATACCTCCTGCAAAAGTATTTTGGCTCTTCACTTCTCTACAGGCAACCCAAAGAGGGCAAAAGAACAGCGAGCATTCTGCAACACTCACCTCTCTGGCAGCCAAGACTATGGTTGTTAATTGGGAACGATCACCCCATTCTGCTAAAAATGTTAAAGTAAAAGCTTGAACAAAGATTGGAGAAATAAAGTGTAGCCACTTCTTCTGAGGTATAGTGGTGCCTGGCCCTGATTCCACATCTCCTGGCCCATTTAACAGTTTAGTTCTCTGAAGCTGTGGAAGACAAGGGAAAAAACAAAACAAAACAAACCGAACAACTGTAAGATTAGAAATGTCATCTAAACAACCCAAATGAAATACTTACACAGTAAAGCTAGCCATTTAGTATCTGGAATTTTATTAGCCTGTGACTGCTGCATTATCAGTGTATTACTTGTATTAGATACCATTTTAAAAAACTAGCTACATACATGCACACACGAGTGTACATATACACACACTTGTAATCACCTCTAACCTCCAGTTATTGTCCATCTTGTACTGCCTGCACTAAGACAGCAGTTTCAGTAGGAATGACACCTGATTTTTAACCACAGATTTCCTACTATTTTTAAAGCAGGGATCCCCCTCTTCCCAAGTGGTGGCTCTCTTATTAGGATTTGAATAAATAAATAAATAAATAAGAAATAAGATTAATACTCTGCACTATTCCTTAGAAGTGGACCAGTGTATTTAGAAAGTTATTATAACAGAGACTTTTGCTGCAACATTACAAACCTCAGCATTAATCTGCCTGGCCATAAGAAGAAATAAAAGTAGAGGCAAGAGTAAACTGTTAATGTCCTCTTTGCTAGCAATGCATTTAAACAAACAAACAAAAAAAACCCCAACCAAACAAAAAAACCCCACACTCTATGGCCAAAGCCTCTTTTCCCCTGAGAAGCCAGGCTTGCCACAGAACAGGAATCACCTGTTGAAACAGCCTCCAGGGGCCACTTCTGTCCCATTTACCACACGTTTTCTGTGTCATATTATCAATCACAGACACAACTGAACACCCCAAACAGGACAGTGCTATTCTGCAGCGTCATGGCTCTATTTCATCAACCACAATTCACAGAAAGTTGATGACTTACTTCCTCATCTTTTTTTTTAATTTCTGCTTGAACTTCCTCCAGCTCTTCCTGACCCTCATCTGGACTCATTTTCAAGCCTTCCCGAAGCATTCGGATGCCAAAAATTGCAAACAGTGCCGTTGATACATAGTATGTGTACACACGAGGAATAACTGTGGTGGCATAGCCAAACAAAACTGAAAAGAAAACAAATGCGTCATTTAAAAAAATAAGCATGAGGATCAGAATTGTTTTTCCCACATCTAAGAAATGCTTGCTAGCAAAGTCTGCAATTCAAATACCCACCAGTAGATAAATATTGTGTCTTTTATTAGTTTTATATATTTTTCTTCTTTTTTTTTCATGATAACAACACTCTAGAAACTCCAACCATTACCAATCATGCCAGCAACTGAAGTCCATTAACACGCAGACAAGGCATACCAGGCAAAGTTAATGTGCTGCTATTCCCAAGAGCCAGTCCAAGCAACTTTATCTTTCCCATCAAGGACTATGCAAGTCCTGCCTTTCTCCAAGCATGCCATGAAACTATCATCTATAATCATGTTAGATTAGTCACAGTGTATACCAGTTAATTCCGTTTTTATATATGACTACATGTTGGATAGCATATCTTTCCAATAACTTTATTTATCAGATAAAGTTAGAATGAGATTTTCTACAAGTTAAATCTACCAGACATACCCACAAATCATCCAGCTGCGTGGATCCACGCCTGTCTTCTTTTGCCAAGTGCAAATACCTGCATGCTACTACTATTCCCTTCTCCCCCACACTCCCCACAAATACACAACATGACAACTTTGATCTTCCTTTAATTTAAAAGCACTGATCCCACCCAAAGACCAAAAAGCTACCTCCACAGTGCATCTACTTTTATGGGTATCGAAGGTGATCAAACTAAGCCAAAACTAGTTCTCAAATAAGAAGAAATATGTATCCAGGACAAAGTACTTCTTCACAAAGTAACACTAGTTAGCATTTTTGGACAAAAACGGCCTGTATAAATGAAAGGAAATTAAAACTCCACACCTAACGTTCAAGGCTGCTTGGACCATGCACTCACAACTGTCCCTGTTGATTTACTCCACATGCAATTAGCTAAAAGAAAGGATACTACCATGTGTGTTTTCTTGAACACTTTCTTAGTTGAAAAATGCACTTGGAAGTTATTACATAATCTGGAAATTGATCTGGACTGCCACTACCAAAAGTAAGACTATGATACCAAAATTAATCAGGCTGTACTATCAGCAAACACAGTACATACATACATGAATAACAGTATTGGTTAAACAGCTAATTAAACCAGAAGGAGTTAAACTAAACTTCTTTTTAAAGACTGAAAATACTAAAGCAAAGCAACGCAAGAAACTATACAAAAATATATTTAATAATTTTTTTTAGCATTACTTGCATATACAACCATAGATATAATGAAATCATCAGAATGCTAAGGCAGCTTATTTTGTCAGGCACAGCTTGAAAAAAACACCCCAAGTAGTGATTACTTGGAGCTATTAAGTTTAAGTGAGCGTGTTTTCATGAAATCAAGGTGGGCAAACCCCCCAGGAATTTCCAGACATAGCTTGTATAAAACAAGGGCAGTGGAGAGAGGGGAGACGGGTGGGGGAAAAAAAAAAAAAAAAAAAAAAAAAAAGGCTCCTTTCTGAAATGGAAGAAATAGTTGGGAACCTCTAAACTGGGGGATAAAACAGAAAAGAAAGCTTTTATGAAACAGCATCAAGAAGATGTGAAGAAAGACTTAGTATAGAAAAAGAAAGAGCCGTAACAGGCAGGTGAAAAGAGATTGCAAGATTTAAAGAATAGCACATCACCTATGATACTAAACAACATTAAATGAAGCAAGCAGTGCAGAAGTGGAAGAAGAGTCAAAGACTGTTAGATTAAGTAGAGTAATAGAAGAAACTCATACAGTGCTATCATTACACACAGTGCAAATGGAAACTGCTCTAAGACTGCAATAATAATTGCAGCAGTATATATAGCAACAGCTACACACCCAAAACCCATTCATAGAAACACTTGCTGAGAACCCTGAAGCCAGTTAATCGGCTGTCTCCAGTGGATAGAAACCAACGAACACTATTTCAATTATTTCTGAAATGGGCATGGTTAGAAATGAGCGTGCATACAACAAAATTCATGCTGCATCTGATACACCTGAAGGCTGCTCCATTTTACGATCACAGCTACGCAAGCACCCACAGCTACAGGTTCAAATGCCTCCTGACAGCTCGCTTCCCACCCAGCTCTTGGCTTTGTCAGTACCGCCCATCCCAAAGGATCGTGGCAGAATGTCATCTTCCACTTATGCAGCTCCCAGCACAAATCCAAACAGCTACACATATGGGGATACAAGTCAGACGAGGCAAATTTGTCATCATATTAAGAATCTGTCGCCTTAGGAGGAAAAACAGAAGTCACTCCCACATTCCCTTTAGGCACTCTAATTTAACAGGAGCTAAACATAAAAAGGAAACCAGCAGCCCCAAAATCAAGGAAGTGCTTAGGCTCCCAATTCCATTCCTCTTCCTTAAATTCATATTGAGGTCTAAGGACCACAAACACCTCATTAGAGGTAAGAGCCTAAATATTCAATCTGAGCCATGGTCCCCAGGAAAATCTTCACATTCTCCTCAAAACAGAAGACTGCACATACCTACTACCTTCATTTTAATTTCAATTAAGATTTATTGATAAATACGTACCCAGCACGTTTTAAGTGATGAAGCAAAAAAAAATGAGTGCTAACCTGATAAACACGTCATCAGTCCCAAGGCAAGCATAGCACCAGCAAGTACAGTCAAACGGTTGTACCGCATTGCCATGATGGCTGCAATGAAGAAGGTCTTATCCCCCAGTTCTGATACGATGATGACCGATATAGCAGCCACAAATGCATGAATAAAGCCCAAATTAGTCTTGTCAGCTGACTCTTCATTGACAATGTGAACTGGAGCAACTGGCGAGGACCCCTTCTGTAAGAGCCGGGGGGGGGGGGGGGGGGGGGGGGGGGGAAACAACAAAAAACAACAAAAACCCCACTAGTTAATTAGGCTTCAATAGCTAGTTTGCAGACATACTGAGCCTTGTGTTTCTCCTGTCATACCATACTGCATAGTGTGACATTTTAAGTATACACCTCTCAGGCAGCATTAATGATCATTAACTAGTTACTGGCTGCCACCTACCTCAAATCACTAGTTAGGCACTTGGCAAGATCAGACTGTGCACCGATTATTAAAGCAGTACTTCACTGCACACACTATTATCAGAACATGAGAACCACTATTACAACAGAATATGGGGAAAGCTGCTTTAGTTCAGCTCTAATATCGCTGTCTTTACAATCACTGGCTATTTATTTTATGACCTTGACAAAAAAACCCATTTTCTGATATAAAGAACTAAACTCTTCAAACCAAAATTGGGTGACTAAAATAGATTAGGAGAAATACAAAGTCCTTTCTAAAACTGTCATAATCACTTTCTTCCCTTGCAGAATCTTTGCATCTCAGACACATTAACAATTTGCGCATGTTTTCATCAGCTTTTTTTTTTTTTGCACATACCCTATGTTTGTTGAAAACTAGCTTTAAGACTTTCCAATGGTCAAACTGGACCAGCACACTCCAGATCTCACCTACTCAAGTGTAGTGTTGACTTTTACAGAGATTAAGATATCTACAATCAAAAGCAAGACCCAAAACAAGGAAGTCGATGTTCACATACTTGACCAGAAACGGCTAAGAAAACTTGTTTCAGCACATCTACCAGCAGAGACAGACTGCAACGTGTTCTAACATCGTGGCTTCCCAGCATTCCACTTCTAGCAGTGCTGTAAGGTTTTGGTTTTGAAATTCGAAAGTTTCCATGCTCTATATGATACACGGTAATTTCGCAGAGCTCCTTCACCTTTAGCAGTGCTGTAAATTTTTGGTTTTGCCATTTAAAACTTGGTATGCTTCTACATGCTACGTCAAACCATACACGTTAGTAATTTCTTCATCCCTCTGTATGATCCCCCGGCACTAGAATCCCCTAACCAACACCACCGTTTAAATAGTTTTAACGCAAAGCAATTAAACGTCGAGGAAAAAAAACTGGCGGGTTTCGAGTCGTAATAAAGCCTGCTTCTGTGAGGAAGACGACCTGGAGAGGTCGGTTCCTCCCCTCAGCATGCAAGCAAGCAGGGCACAAAAATGTTTATGTGGTGGGGGGGAAAAAAAAAAAAGCATTAGCCCATTGTTCACGCCGGAACAATGCTTTTTCTGCTAAAAGCGGGGAATTTGGGAGTCCGATGGCCTCCGAAAGGCGAGGCGTCCTGCAGGCCGGGGCCCGGCTGAGGGAACGGAGGTTCGCGCAGGCAGCCGGCGCTGCCCCCCCCCGTCCCCGCCTCACCTCAGCCCTGGGTTCGGCTCCCTGCGCCGCCGCCACCGCCGGCGGTGGCGGCGGTTCCTTCTTCCTGCCGGGTTCTTCCTCCGGAGCGGCTCGCAGCCCCGGCGGGGCCGCCAACAACAACGAGACAGCGAACAGCAGCGCGGCGGCCCACGGGAGCGGCGGCGGGGACGGCGGCGGCGGCGAGCCCATGGCGGCCGAGCGCGGCGGTGAGGGGAAGGGGAGAGCGGGGGGGGGCAGTACGGCACGAGGCCCCTCTTAAAGGCGCCGCGTCACCGCGCGGCCCCGCAACCGTCCCCCAAGCCCTTCCTGCAAACGGCCCGGCCTGGCGGGGCGGGGCCGCGCTCACGCCGATTGGCTGCGGCGGCCGCTGATGGACGCCTAGCCCCGCCCTCCGCTTCGCTCCGCTGGAACGGGCTGTAGCGGGGAGGGTCCCGCTGCGACCGGCCGCCCTCGGGATGAGATCCCGGGCGTTGTGTTTCTGCCCGTTTTTCCGGCTCCCGGCGTCCAGAGGGGAGGCGCAGGGCGGCCGTGCGGCTTTCCCGGGGGAGCGGGCGAGCCGAAGCCCGTCCCTCCTCCGTTCGGAGTCACCTACGGGCAAGGAAAGGGCGCCGAGGGACGGAAAGCAAAACGGCTGCGTAAGAAGGGGGTGGAATGCACGGAAAGGGCCTGGGCACATCCAGGTTTCTAAAAACCCAGCGTTTTGGGTATGTGTGACCCGAGGAGGGCCGTGCACCCCGGCGCTGTCCCTAGGCCGAGGACAGGAATGTGCTCCCCGAGGAGCAGTTAACAGCCTAGTAAACAGGACCCCGAACGCCAGTAAAACGGGAGATGCTTGGAGGCAGGCTCAAGGAGGCACCCGAGAATCACTAAGGAAAAAAATAATATGAGGAAAGATGCGGTCCCAAGTCAGGGCTGTTTACGTTGCACGGTGAACTGAAGCTATGGAAGTGTCGGCGGAGAGAGGGTTGCGAGAGCCAGGAGGAGGACGATACTCTGTGCGAAGTAATTGCTCGTGTTTTGCAGATACACAGCTCAATTTTGAAAAATTATACAAAGTGGAAATAGAAGGTGTAATAAACTGTTTTAATTCGGTATTCATAAGATACACTTTAGTATATAAAAATTCTTCTCGTATACAAAATAACATACGCATGTGAGTAGAAAACATGCTGAAACACCAGCATCCATATGCTACATCACGGAAACTGATCATTCACTCCAGTACCATGAAAATGACCAAAATATTCAATGGTTAAGTGCAAATAAACCTCTGTGCTGAGTGACATCATCTCCCCAGTGAAGAATTTCTTTGCAACACTTGTCAGGTACTGGTTTCCATGTGTTCTCTGCCTTGGCAGTTTGTTACATCTGCTCTCACAGGCTGTTTAAAAACCCGCGTAGTCGTGGTTGTGGTCATCCTGCATAACTGCCCCCTCTAACACACAAGGGATTCCAATAACCCACTATAAGGACGACAGAACCGTAACCAAGAACATTAATTTTTTGCAAATTCTCTTCTACTGTCACTCTAGACAGATTGCCTTCCATGATCTTCCCAGTTTAGGGATAAACAAGGAGTTTTCATCAATGAATGAAAACACTTTGGTGCAGAAGAGAGAATGCAGAGAATGGGCCTGTTTATCCCCACTGCTGAGCATGAGTCATTCCTCCACCGGAGCTTTCTCCACCGGTTTTTTGTGCTTGCAGTTATAAAGCAGTGGCTCGTTTTAATTATCAACAGGGAAGCACAGAAAGACAATACACAATTTGCCTCCCTCTGAAGTGATTCAAAGAAAAAAGACTAGGAAAAAAATATGCTTAAATATTAGACAAGGCATGAAATACAGTAGTTCAAATGATTCCCTGCACCCTCCTTTCACTACACAGTTTTCACGTACATGTATTTGGGCTCACTGCAAAACAGCAAGTGTTTTATGCCTAAGATATAATTATAAAACAGAAAAGAGCCAATTAGCATCTCTTCAGTTTGCATTAAGGTCTTCAGTAAACCTTTTTTTAGCTTGTATGATATGCAGAGACTTTACATTTCCCCACATAAATCAGTAACACGGATGAGATTATCATTAAGATTATGAGCTTTTAAGCTAGAATTAAAGCAAGTGTGTGGTCTTACCTTGGCTTTAATACACTGTAAATCTCTTATTCCCTTATAGAAAACCGTTTCCTCGTTTGCACTAAAGATAATTTAAAAGAAATATTCTAAAAAACAAATGGTATAAATGCTTTTCGATGCTTTGGGTAGGAGCTAAAGTTTTTCTGATAGAACTCATGACACAAAACAGCAGCCAGTGCCTGGTTAAAAAGAACATACATCACTACACACCACCACGTCACGTTGTGAAATCCAAGCGTGATGGCCATAGATACATATATGAGGAGCTCTGCAAAATAATGAGGGCATGAAACTCTCTCAAACCAGTCTCCAAAAGGCACACTGTGGCTCAGACTTACGACCTTCCCTGCAAGCAAAGAGGAAGAAATTAGTTGAGAACAACAGGCATTAAACAAACTTTTCTCTTCTACGCACTACAGAACAACTTGCTCCTTAAAGTTATCATCATCATTCACCTCCATCTGATCTGGCAGCTTTGCACTTCTTAATGAAATAAGATGCCAACTCTGGCTGTTTGCGCAAATACAGAGTAAGGAAACCTATTTTTAGCCCACATGGAGACAGAAATGAGGTCCCCGAGGAGTACCACAAGTCCTAAGCATTAGCATCTGCCTGTCCTTAGGATACTAGCAGCTAGACCTTCATTTTAAGTTCTGTAAAACTATATATACAGACACAGACACACACACACCCCCTATTCAGCCACCAGATCTCTTTTCCAAACAGCCTCATTTAATCTACTGAAAGTCTCATAGAGAGCGCCATACTACAGGAACTGAAAAATATTCATGTTTTAAGGTATTAGAAGCTACAGAGCCTATTGAAACAACCAGGAAAAAATTACCTAAGGAAATGGTTGGCAGAAATGAAACATCTTACCTGATTTACTTTTTCTAAGATTAGCTAGAATGACAAGACATCTGTGTTGGTGAAGAGAGGCCCAAATGTACATCGTAACTCCTACAATGTGATACCAGCAGATATGCACAGAAAGCTCCTTACCTGAATGAAATATGTTTCATTAATGTATGGCCAGGAAATACCTTCCCAAGCATCTTCCCAAAACATTGTATACCTTTTTAAATGTTACTGTCTTACAAAATTCTAGTAGTGAGCCTCTAATCCCTTGAAAGATGCTTTTAAATCCTGCATCATTTAAATGCTTGGCTGGTAGTTCATTTCCCTTAACCACTCTCTACTAAAAATATCTAGTTTTTAATCCAGTAGCTTGAGGTACAGCATCATGTACAACTGATACATAATTGATAGTCTAAGACCTCAATATTCAACATTGTTTGTAATTCTTATCATCCTAATTAAAGATGTTGTCATGGCTCAAGTCAACATACAAGTACATCGTTGTTTGTCTTCTTCACAGTGAGTGAGATACATACACCTACAAACATACCTACACCCCCAACAGTGCGAACCATTTAGGCCTTCAAAAGAAATGTTAACTGTATTAAGGATGATTTCCAATGTACAAGCCAATACACCATCTCCAAGAATCTACAAGATGTGAAAAGTAGAAGACAGGTTCAGAAAGAAAAAGGCCTTGTCTACATGTAGGAGATCTGAAGGTTCTTTTAAAAAACCACTGGATTAAACTAGAGCTGATGTGGTTGGAAGTGGTTAAAAACTTCACTGAAGTTACATACTTGGTAATGACCACCTTACAAAAATTAGTCATGGGGGAAGTGCTACAATCAGCTCATGGCTCATCCGTGCAGGGGAACAGCAGCTCAGTTGTGAGACTCAGTGGAATGTGTTGGCAGAAAGAAGTCATATAATTCAAATTTCTGCTGTATTAATGGAGACATTACAGTACCGAGGGAAAGAAAAGACTGACAGACGGAAAGCAGGGCAGTGGTGAGTTCCTAATGGAAAACAAAGGAGGTGGCCAAGACAGCCTTGCAGACTTGCCTTACAGGAAAGCTTACAACAACAACAAAAAAAAACAAACTCCAGTTTGAGAACTGAAGTTGCATAGTGGCATTTGAGAACTGCTACCTATTACTGTCCTTCATAAAGCATATCTCAATGCAAAACTGATTGGTAACAATCCTGAAAGCATCTATGTGAGATGTCTTTCAGGAGGTAACAGTGATGGTTAACATGAAACTGCGTGTGTCTGTGTGTGTGTATAATGCTGGCTGATTATGTGATATACGGAAACATAGTTACTTTGAACTATGCCAGTAAGTATTTTTACGTCTCATCAATTAACACACTTCTCATACAAGCAGCCCTCTGAAACCATTTGCCATGATGGAAACAAATGGGAGCAAAACTGCATCTTTGGTAATAACTAAGCAGGCACTTACCATTCCTGACCTTAGTAGGCACTTGACATAGCACAGTTGAGCCAACAGCGACGTAGTAACCAAGTCCAAAGCAGTACTGCACGATGTGGATGACACCATTGGAAAACACACTGGTCCACAGGCATTCTGCAAGTCTTCGACAGCTATGCAACCAAAGCAGCAGGAGAACCAGGAGTACAGAAAAGTGCTCACTATCTGCTTGCAGATAAAAAAATAGCAGCTTTGAGACAGAGGGGAACAGTTTAACCCCAACAGTGCTTCAAAAAGGCTATTTTTCCCCTCCCCACAGCAAAATTTTACCTTCATTTTAAATTAACTGAGCACTAGGGAGAGTATTTGTACATGTGAGACACTGCTGACCTCAGCAAGATTACTTCTGGAAGGTGCTAACAGCCCCTTCTGCTAAAAGCACTGCTGAAAGCCATCACATCCATAAATTAGAATGATTTCTACCTTGAATAATGACAAAGGGACTTGGTATTCCAGGAAAGTCACTTGAAGCCTAGTTTAAAAGCAGCTGATGAAGTAGCACTTGAAGCATACAAATTCAGCACAGGATGGTAGTGCAGCTTTCTAATATTTGTATGGCTGCATCATAATATCTGGAATACTTGCCCGTGTCCTCACTCTGAGAATCTCTGCCAAGAGAGTGGTGCACATGCCGAATCCATGATGGGAGCGATCCTCCAAGGAACTCGGCTTGGAAAAGCCTGATCAGCAGAAAGCCGTTCCAGAGCACAGAAACCACATAAAAGTGAGTAAACCACCTGTGGGAACAAAAAGGGGTCTTAGTTAATGTTCTCATCATTCCTTAATTGGAAATGTACCTGCAGTACGTGCTTGCCTGATGGTGAGTACATTCCCTTTTGGTCCCCACATCAATAAGTGGTACCAAGCAGGAATAACCCTAACACCTTCTTCCCCCAGCAAAATGCTGCCTGGAATAACCTCTAACTGAGCTTATCTCACTAACCATAGCTGCACTAAAGAGAAGAAAGCGTGAACTACACACCGCAAAGGTATTCCTCAATGCTCACAACTAATCATGATGTGCACAACTTCTTCTTCATAATTTACACCACTGAAAGCACATCCAAATTAATTTTCTGGGCATTTCCAGGCTGTTGCGCCTAGCAGCGCTCCCACTTTCCTCAGTTCTAGTGGATGCATTACATGATGTATTAAAGTTCATAAATGACAAATGCAGATGGTAAAAGGCACCCAGAAGTAATTACTTAGCAGTACACTAAAACATCTTGTCCCTCTGCAAATTCAAGGCCTGCAACAATCATATAGGAAAAAACACAGGAGAGTCCACCAATACCACTGGGTGATTACAAGGCAAAACCACACGGGTTTTTTGAAGAAAACAAAGAAACCCCCAACCCCATAATGCACTTACAAAAGCATATTATGTATTACTGAAATGCAAGACATTACAGTCAAGACGGATAACTGCATAGAGTTAAACAGCCTATGATATCCAGCTCCAACTAAGTGATCCAGTATTTCCATTTGCTTTTAAAACTGAAAGTCCCTCTGGCTAGGAATAAAAATCAGGACCTCTGGAAACACCTGCAAAGAGATGAAATATGTACCTCCAGAATATGCTGCTGGCTTCATCTTGACAATGTGACTATTGGTACAAAACTAGAATACAACTGTATAGTCAGAGAAGACTGTATTTCTCTGGAACATGCAAACTTTTCTTTTGGGGGAGTGTAGGGGTACAACACCCTTACTTAGTGAAACCAAATAAAGTGACTCCTTCCCAAAGCAGCTCAGGTATCTCTCAACAGGAATACAGAGGCCAAGTCAGAATCACAGAGGTAGCAAGCATCCCTGCACACTCCATAGCACCTTGCCCATTAGCAGTTGGTAGCCACTTCAGATAACTTCTCCTCCTTGGTTCCATCTCCTACCAGAGGCAGCAACATTCACTCTGCTGATTTGCAACAGCAGAAACAAAATTTATTCCCTCTTCCTCATTTTCTGCTTAGAAGACAAACAGAACTTGTATATTGATAAAAACTCAATGCCACCTCCAAGTTTCAAGTTCTTTCCCTGCTGTCCTGTTACTCAGTGGACTGCTGTCTCATCACTCGCTAGAGAACTTTCTCCACACGTGTTGCTTTTTGCTACTGGCACACAAACAAGCCCTGCCAGCTTAGCACAGACATGTCCTGCGAGCCTTCAGCAATCCCAGTTACGCTGGGGATGTGTCTGACCTACAGAGCGATCCAGCACTGCAGTAAGTACATGTGTCATCCCTCAAGGAGAGGAGTGTTCACTATTTGTCAAACCAACCCAAAATGAATCATAACATTTGACAAGATGGAATGGCAAAGTTAAAAACTAAGCCCAGGCTAGTGAAAGTACAATAACTGTTTGGAAACAAGACACAGATGAATGGAAACACAAAATGCCTCAACAGCTACCTTCGGGATGTTCTCTATTCTTTCAGCTAGCAGCGTTATGGGTTCCCTACTCAAGCAACAGAATTGCTCTGTAGACGTTGAGGGCTTGAGACCAATTTTCTGAAAAAGCCACATCTTCAGACACCATCTTCCCTAAGAAAGGGTGGTGGGAAACTTCTGTTGGAGAAAGGTCAACTCAGACGAGAAACTACCTTAAGAATGTGGCACTTTGCAGTACGCTGCAATGAAGATAAAGCCTTTACGAGCCCTTATTTTTGCTGAGGGTAGTGCAGAGCTTAAACACATCCCTGGGTATTTTCTGTAACCAGAAGCCTAATAACCAAGTCACTACATTACAGCCTTTCCATGAATAACATGCTGAGTCACAAACCTTTTTTTTAACATTTGGTTTGAAAGCTATGTATATAAAATGTGTCAGTGATAACAAGATCACTGCATTAGGGGCGATCGGATCTTTGGGTTAAGTAGCCTCCCAGTCTTGTCCTGCCGGCCTTGCAAGATGCTGTGGCGCCTACGTTCATGTCAAAGGCTAGTTCTAGTTGTGAATCTCAGCCAGTCAAAAACGATGAAATCCCAGTAACGTATAGACAGCTGTAAATGGCGGGGGTTTTCCCCTTTCATCCTATTAAACATCCATTAAGAGACGTGTTTGGATAACCCAGCGGTTCCTTTGCCTTATTAGCGACTGCTCGTGCAGGGTCCGGACTGTTACGTTAACATGCTGCTAGTAGTATCCTAAGTCCCATTTTAAAGAAGGAGGAAGGCGATGACTCGGCATCGGTTTAAGACAGTAAACCCGCAGCATATTTGCACAGTCACAGTTACCCTCAGGAATCCATATTCCCAGGTCCCCGACCCGAGCCTTGCAGGAAGGTTTGTTTCGCTGATACCGCACGGGACTGGGATTCAAGGGATTCGGCTTTTGCTCCCATTTGGAACACACGGACTCCGCACGATCGCCGCCTCTGTGCTCCTCGGTTCCCCACCCGTGAGAAGAGAGCAACGCTTCCGCAGAAAGCCCGAGCCCGACTCCATCAAAACACGCGACGCCACTTGCGCTGGCCGTTGGTTTTCCCACATCTGCCCCTGAGGTAACGGCAACGCGTCCACAGCTCCTTCCTGCCGTGCCGCCGGGCCCTAAGGCGGCCAGCAGTGGCGGCAGGCGCCCGCCCCGCAGCGGGGAGCGCAGCCCTCCAAGCCGCCCCCTCACCTCTTGGGCACCTGGAGGAGGCGCAGCCAGCCCGGGCGCTGCCCGCAGCCGCGCTTCGTCTTCCCGTAGCGAACGAGATCCTGGAGGAGGCCGGAGACGACGCCGGCCCGCCGCAGCCGCGGCACCAGCGCCAGCGCCGCCAGGAAGGCGGCGGCCAGCAGGGACCAGGCGGCGGCCAGCACCGCCGGCATGGCCCCGGGCACGGCCCCGCTCCCGGGCACGGCCCCGCTCCCTGCACCGGCCCCGGGCACGGCCCCGGCCGCCCTCCGCGGCGCTGGGCGGAGCGGGCCGCGGCCGGGGCCTGGCGGCGGCGGCGGCGGCGCTTCCGCTTCCTCTGCCCGCTCTCGGGAAAAGCGGGGCTCGGCCGAGGCGGTGGGCGGGTGGGTCCTGGCGGGTCCCGGAGCCGCCGTGGCTGCGCTCTGCCCCTGCAGCTGGCGCCCGAAATAGCGGGGTGGGGGAAATCTCGATTTATAACCTTACCTCGTGCCGCCTGGGGCGTTTGCTCTGAGCTCCGTCATCTCTTTTCGCTTAGATTCGGGGGCGGGGGGGAAGCTGCCGCAGGTTTAACGAGGCTGGGGAGCAACGAACCCGCTCGTTAGGCCGTGGTCTCCTCCAGTAACCGGGAACAACCTCCCTGCAGCTGCCTGCCGTCGCGCCGAGTTCCCCTTTCGGGGCTCATCTCCAGGGCATGCTTACCCGTCACAGCCACCTCCTCCGTGTTCCCTGCATGTGGGGTCCCGTAGTCAGAATCTTATTCTAGTAATACCGGGTTTGCCATTACACGAGAGGAGAGGCTTTCTTTGCCTTTCTTCTGCCCTGGGAAATCAAGAAGCCACACCGGCTTGGCATCAAAGGCAGAGGGTTCCCTCTGACCCCCAGTGAAAAACGTCCTGCTGCATCCCTCTTGCGTGCATGCAGGGATGCGGGTCGAGCCTTCCCCTCGTAAGAGAAACCGGGATGTTTCTTGGCAAGGGTTCAGGTGTTGGTTTATCTGACCAAATATCTCTTGAGTCGATTATCTGACTCGCTGCCTCCAAGGAGATAGTGAAAGATACTTCAAACTCTTCATAGTATCTATAAGAAAAGTAATGATGTTTAGTGTGGGCGTACTTATGCTAGTACTTATCAATGCTTTAGAGTAAAATAAGATTTTATGTCGGGATCCCCAGGAAAAAATAGTTGGACTGTATTTCCGAGTCTTTAAATACAGAACAACCTACTTTTGTTAGTCTTTAGTGCTACTTCAAACCATCGTGAAATCAACACATTAAGAGAATAAGGCAATGGCTACCACCTTGCAGCTCACTGAGATTCAGGCCTGAAGCACCCACAGGGTTTTGACTTCAGGAGGAAATTCTGTTGATACCTATGCGCTTCTGGTGTGGCTGCCTTTATAGTGCTGCCTCCCGAGGTATCTTTAAAGGTATTGATGACCTTTTCCCATATGGGATTGAATTATGTCATAAGCACTTTAATTGCATCCCTACCAGCTACCAAACCCATATAGTATGGGTGTAGATCAGGCTTGACTGAAAGAAAATTTTTAAATTTTACCAATGTGCTTTCCTAAACAGAGGTATAAACCCTCCCTAAATTATTTCAACATGTATGACTGTGTCAATCCATCCTATTGGTGAATCCTGCAAAGCAGCACATGCTCAGCTGAAGTACTCATGACATCAATAATATTGCTTTGGGAAAAAATCATTGGAGTTCACATTTCCTGCTAAAACGTGTTGGTAGCTCTCCAGTAATATATATATTATATCTGGGTTATAATAGATATTTTAAAAGTCACTGTAATTTATGTCAAGGTTCAGAGCTCAGTCTAATTCTCTTGTCAATTCAGTATAATCGAATCCTAAATGTGGTTCGGGGATTTGCTGGCTAATTGTTTGGGGTAATCAGCAGGAGACAAAGATATCCAGCAGGTGGGTAGACATTTTGGGGAGCGGGAGGGAGAAGCAGGTGATGTGCAGGTAATCCCACAGCCGGTGAGGGCAGGGGGAAGGCGAGCATGCCTGGGCAGCGCTGGGGAGGAGGGAGGGATGCTGCTATCGCTGCTCCCCAGCCTCACACCCCGGGGAGCTCAGGCAGCAGCCGCTCTGCCGTGGCTGCCCTTGTCCCGGGGAGCGCGCGGGCAGGTGCTTATTTCTGCATCCCACGCGGCCACGTTTCGAAAGTGCTGCTGTGGTGACTGGTTTAGGCAGAGCAGGCTGTGAGTAAGCAGGGAGCAGCCACGTCTGCTTTGCAAGCAGCGATGGCACGGGAACCCTCTGTGAGAGCCTGCGGGTCACGGCAGCGATACGCTTCTGCAGGTCCTGACTCGAGGCACCGTGTCCTCTTGTGCTGAACATTCCCTACAGCTGGAGGTTGTCCATTCTTGCAGCATGTCTCTGAAGCACAGCAGACGTACCTCTTTTCAGCCTCAGCTGAAAAAGAGAGTCTGAAACACGAAGAAGACGCACTGCAGCCTTATCTCTGCAAGGTGTGTCCTTCTTTGGCTTTCACAAGATAGATAAGGCAAGGGGGAGCAACTGTCTGGCCCATAAAGAGGGTCCTTGCTTTGTCTGAACAGCAAACTTTTAAAACTTAAAATAGCGTTGCTCAGCAATTTTGGTGGGCAGTTGTCCTGGGATAGGGTTAATTTTCGCAAGAGACTGGGAGGGGGCACAGCCAGGATAGCTGACCTGAACTAGCCAAGGGGATATTCAATACCGTATCACATCATGCTCAGTGTATAAACTGGGGAGCTGGCCAGGGGGAAGACGGATTGTAGCTCACGAATGGGCTGAGCATGGGGTTCCAGGTGGTGAGCAACTGCGCTGTGCATCACTCGCTTTATCTATTTTTAGTATTATTGTTGTTATTATTTCTTCTCTCCTTGAGTTGTTGCTCCTGTTAAACTGTCCTTATCTCAACCCATGAAGTTTTACCTTTTTCTTCCGATTCTCTTCCACCAGGGTGGGGAGGAGTAAGGAAGCAACTGCGTGGTGCTTTGTTGCTGGCTGGGCTTAAACCATGACAGTGCAGATGCCATTTTCATGAAATCATGGTCTGAAGACTCCTGGCTGGGTGTATGGCATGGCCCTGCAGCATGCCAAGCAGGTCCTTGGCTTCCACTGCACCCAAGTTATATTTTTCTGTGCAGTTTGAGCTTTGTGGGGTGTTTGTAAAGGGAAGGATAAGGAATGTGGCCGTTATGGTGCCCATGAGACAGTGGAGGCCAGAGGACCTACAGGCGTGCTGCTGCGGGATGGAGCTGATGAACGACAGCAGGACTCCAGCACGACAGTCACACGCACCCAGACAGACACAGCGCATTGTGCCATGGTCCTCTTTAGGGTGACAGGTACCCAACTTTTTGGCACTTCAGTCATCTCCTAAATTTAACTAACCTGGAGCTCTCATGGAGGTCAGTGAACTAGCAAATGTTTAATATCAAATACTCTTCCATCAATTAACCTTTATTTAAGGAATAGAGAACAGGAATCCTCTATGTGTGGGTCTGTAGTGCACGGTAGGATCGAGGCACTAATTCTACGTGGCACCCTGTGTCACCAGCCATGACGTATTGACTGCAATGTTACTAGCAGCAAAGCCAGGCAAAGAGGGATTAGTGGGCATGAGCCAAGACTTGCTCTGCACTCTACCAAGATATATAGGTGGGCAGGGAGAGAAATTAGTCTGAGGAAAACTACAGCTGTAACAGACAGAACAGGTCCCTTTTAATATCTTATTCCTTGGCTCCAGCACTACTACTACGTGGGGTTTCCTGTGGGGCAAGTAAGAGCCACAGCACGAATGCCGTGCCTGCAGATCTACCCATGGCAGCGACCGACCACGTGCAGCAGCTTAAGCATGAGGAAAGCACTGTGGTCCGCAATGTTTTGGTGAACGCTTGCTCAAAAATTGCTTCAACCCACTATGAAAGAGCTGCAGTCTACCCATCAGCAACATCCCCCCAAGGTTCATAGTGTCCCTGCAAGTTATCATCACTGCTGTAGTTACCACAGTGAACCGTAGGTTACAGGTGGCAGATTTAATGGTGAGAGAAAGACAATGACTTGTATTTAGGCACCAATCCTTCCTTTGCTTGTGGATGCTGGTTCTTTTCCCGCTATAACGCAGAACAGTTTTAAGTTACACGGGCAGATGCTAGACTTCGGGGGGGTCATTCGGAAAAGCTGGTGATCAGCAGAGGGCTATGAAATTGCATCCCCGAGGCTTTCTTGGCCGCACAGTTGGTGCTTCCTGGAGGCCCAAGGCACCCCTCACCCCCTGCCAGCTGGCTCCAGCCACGGCCGGTGCTACAGCAGCGCAGGGAAGCAGGATCCGACCTCCAGATGTGGTCAGTTTGTCAGCTGTTTCCTCAGAGTTCAGATAATTGGAGGAAGAAGGGAAGGAATACAGCTGTGAGGCTGGGAAATGGAGAGGAATTAGCAGTTGGTCATCTTAAATATACCTTCTGTATTTATATGTGCAAGTTGTATTGAGGAGAAGATGTAAGTTGTATGCTGCTACTTCTCATAATTGTGTATATTTTTGCACAGCAGTAAGAGCCCTTCTCTCTAGGAATTTTTTTCCCCAGCGCCGTACATCCGTGGCACATTCTATCACCCATGTGCGGTAATGGTTTTCCCACTTTTTAGGCGAATAGGTCCCTCTAGGTGGCACCCGCACTCTTCGGTTCACCCGAAGCCCGCCCGCCTGCCCTACGCCGGGCTCCGGCTCCTGCTGCTCGGGAGGGCCCCGGAGGTCCCCGGGCATCCTTCGGGCATCCTTCGGGCATCCTTCGGGCATCCTTATGGCATCCTTCGGGCATCCTTCGGGCATCCTTATGGCATCCTTCGGGTATCCTTCGGGTATCCTTCCACCAGCAGCGCTGCGGGGCTCTCGCCTCACAGTCCCTCCTGGCCTTAGCTGTTTGAAACAGTTGATATACCCATAGCATTTTTAGGCTTTGTAATTTGACAATTGCAAACGTTTGCGGTTGCGTGTTAGCTCTTCCTGGCAAATATTTGCACTTCAGCTCTGTGACGCTTATTCTAGTTCAACTTACCTAACTTTACCCATCTGAAAATTAGATATCTAGCTGAAACTAGTTAAGTGGGTTTCTAATATAATGGATAGAGACAGGTACTTCTGGAGTGCCAGTTTTTTTCTTCCTAAACACACACATCTCAACTGTTGAGCTGAATTGTCCTCCCTGGTGAAGATCCTCCTGACGGAAAGACAATCTTAAAGTATCCAGAATAAAAATGGGTATAGTTATTTCCGCTCCTGAGTCTAGAGTTTGTTCGATGAGTGTCATGCAAAGATGCTTTCAATGAGAGAAAAAAAGCAAATTTTCACAAAGCCATGGGCCATGCAAGAGAGTTATCTGTAAATGTAACTGCTTCATGTTTCCTGCCTGTCACAGGAGACCTGCCTGGACAGTTTGTAGGCTGCTGTGAAACACCACTCATAACAAAACTTGTTCTCCAAGGAGAATGGAGAGAGAGCCTAAAAAGATGCTGTGCAAAATGTGGGAAGGAAGGTCAAGGCTTCGCTGAACCATATAGAAAATGCTGGGGAGAACAGACAAGTGCTCAGATTTATGTATCACAAAGCTGGACTTGTGTGGGACACTGTGGACCATAATGACTGATAGTGCTTTGTGAAAAGCCTGTAGGGGTGGGAGAGCAAAGGTCCGCTTCAGAGATTTCCAACTCAGACCATCATATTATTCAAAGGAATTTGTCTGCATGAGGGACAAAAATCAGCGTCATTCACTGGCCAGCCCACAGCAGATTTCACTGCAACTCCAGATTTAATAGACTTACCCACTGATTTTATGTAGTGATTTCGGTTTATTTTTTTAATTTATAAGGGAGAATAGGGAAATTATTCAGTTACTCAGATACCTTTTTCTGGTTGCTTTGTTCAGATTTGGTTTTCCAACAAAGATTTTAATTTCCTAACGAAGGCCCCAAAGCTTTGTGAGTAAATGGCTACAGGTGGGTATCTTGGTAGTATGTGTGAGACAGGATTCAATGTGAATTTAGCACAGGGACAACCTTGAAAGTACAAATAGAGGCCACGGTCCTTCAGACCTTTATGAACGTGCTTAAAGCCAATATTGGTGAAGACCCTAGAAATCTAGATACTCAGTTATGGGACATGATAATCTATGTTAATTAAGTCAGTTGGTACCAGCAGGTCTAGAGACTTTAATTATTAAAACATTCTTTGAGTTGGCTAATTAGCATAATGGGGTAACGTCACACACTTCTGTGATTTATGGGAAAATAAACCAAGAAAGCCAACAGATTGCTTCATTTTGAAGGTTAAAACACTCGCCTGTGCTCTACTGGTTTTAATCATTGGAAGATAATACCGAGATATTGGGGCCAAGAAAACATAAATCACAGAGCACAAAAAAAGAATGCTTAGAGATGTGAGAAACTTGCACTGAAACGCACTTCCCACCATTCAAGGATCAGTCTGTGCCCTTGGCTTTCAAAGTAGAAACTGTGAGTGTTTCCACTAGCTGACAGAAAGCAGGAATTACGCTCTGATAAGATGAGAGCTCCTGTGTAGGATTGGTGCCATGCTCCTAGGATAAACGCTGTTGTTTGCATAGCTCGTAATGCATAATTCATACACATGAATCCATAGACTTCAAGGTGTTAATTCTATGTCTCTTAGAGCTATGATACTAAGATACATGATTTATTCATTATTCAGCTATATTATTTGCTGAGTTTTCACTGATCACAGCTAGCAAGTATCTTGCCAACATGGTTGACTTGGAATCTGAGACAGTTTGGAGTTTCACCCTGGGAATAAAAGTGGCTTTATTCCAGCTTGTATTGATTATGGGCTGGTCATGTGCTGTGAAGGCTAAGTCTGGGCAAGTTGTTGTTTGCTGTATGAACCTGCATTTGGATTTTTAAAAACTATCTTTATCTAAGGAATTTTGTAAGGGAGAAAACTAACTAAAGCTCATAATTATCACTTCAATCATTTTGATTTGCAGAATAGTTTAATGAAAAATAAATACGCCTTTACTTAAGATTATAGGTAAGTTATGGTTAAAATGAGAGCAGGGAGGATGGCTTAAAATTCTCAGGGATGAATCATCAATACTTTCTTTGTCAAAGGGCACCAATCCATGATACAACCCCAGGGCTTGGCAGGAGCAGAATTCAGACCCTTAATAGTAGCAAATAATTGTCTGACTGTACCAAAATCCTCAAAGGACATACTCACCTGTCTCTGTCTTCTGTATATTGTTTTATGTTATTTTAGAAATATGCGAGAACATATTTGCTTGCAAAAATGGTCAAGGGTTTCTTGGGACAGACAGACAGACTGCATTCAGACACAGGTTCAAAAGTAAAGGTTTCTCCTTGAGACTCCTGTTGAAACTTTCAGTATCAAATTCCAGGGTTGAGAGCTTAGGGGCACCGACTGCCTACCAGAGGAGAAAGACCAATGCGGATAAAAGCCATGGAGGGCAGTTAGTTTTAACAGAGCTATCAGCTGAGGAGGGAAAGCTCTAAGTAGACTTGGTAGACAATGAGAAAGGTAATAGCAACACTCACAGCTCACAGTTGGGAAGGGTCAAAATTTCCTCGAGGAAACAAAGACTGTTTGTACGCTGCTTTATGCACTTGATGGAAATGGATGGCATTAGTGGCCCTTTCCTACACCCTCCGGGACTGTGAACAGAAAGTATTTTAAGGCTGGTACCTGTTTCATAAGAATCAGCTGGGAAAGAAGGGCGTTTGGGACACAGCTGCAGTTCTCTGGGGCTGTAGAAGTTGTTCCAGGAGGATGAAAGTTGCTTCAAAGCTATTTGAAGAGAAATACTTCGTCTATACCACATCTTGTGGGCCACTCTGTGGCTCCTTTCCATTTTGAGGTTGCTTTTCATTCAGAGGGCCAGCCTGAAAGCATGGCCTGTGTGTGGTCAAACTCTAGAGCAGCCGAGCTGTAATGTGCGTGAGCACAACCAGCAGCTTATTTGACTTATACAGCCTGGAGAAGCTCTACAGTGGCTGTTGTAAGGAGCCTACAGATGGTCTGTAGAGGTCATGGACAGCACAGTTTGGGCAGTTGCTCTTCTACTGCTCATTAGCTGAGGGAGTCATTCACAGCACCAAGGACTGAAAACTACATTTTATTTTTTTTTCTAAAATGTGTTATAGAATAATCTTGGCTATGAAGTTGCTCTTTGTTATGTAGAACTTGTGTTCTAACTCTGAGATTTCATCTACCATGCAGAAAAAAGGGGAAAAAAAGGCCTCATGCTTTGGTGTTCCTAGAGGCAGGTTCAAGATGTGACTGTGGATCTGGTCACATCTCAGCTATCTATATGGGCCCGCTGGGAAAGAAGAGACTCCCCGTTTTGTACAACAATGTTGTGAACATAGAGAATTGTGAATGCAAATGAGTTTGTTTTAGATACCCAATCTATACATGAAATCCTGTATTTGAAGAACACTGCCCACATTTATCGTGGGCTATGAGAATGCTATTACTGAGTAGCAGAAGCACCTTCTCAACTAGGCATCATCCAGAGTGGGTACCTCTCCCTTGGTATGGGAGGCTAAAGAAAGTGCCTGTGTTCCAGAGATACTTCCTGCTTCAACAAGGCAAATGCTAGGTTTGAAGATGCTGGGATATTGCCCTGTTCCAGAATGCAGATGTGTATTTTTTTCCGTATGTTATCAGTGTTCTGCTGAGTTGTGCCGTAACATGAAGACATAGGCTTAATTCATGTATCTGCTTATACTTACCGGTGATCCTGCCTTGGGAAAGATACAGCAGCTCAATGAACCCTTATTGTCCATGACCTGTGACTAGAAAGAAATTCAGGTTTTCAACTACTAAGTACAGTTAACAGCTGTAAAAACAGCTGTAGAAAATCATTTGTGTTGCTAAACTTAAACATGTCACAGGGGAAATGAAGTCTATTTATGAATATTCAAATTTTTTTCCATTTATCCTTATGGTATAAATATCATTCTGGCAAATTAACTCTTCCTGATTAACTCAGCGCAGTAGCAGAAAGATAATTTGACATATTTATTTTCTTATTAATACAAGTATTCACACATTGCTATAAAGGGCAGAAAAGGTGATAGCACAGATAGCATGTAAGGTCTGTGCTAATAGGATATGGTTTCTGCTTCAAACTGCTAAGTTCTCTTAGCAGGACTTGTTCCTAAATATGTCTGAGCTCAAGCTTTCAGTCTGATGTTGGAAATTAGACAAACTAGTGCTGGCTTTGCAGTATTTCCAAGTGTGATTTTATTCAAAGGAAATTAATTTTATTGGTAGCTTTTGGTTACAAATCCCAGTCTAGTTCTGAATGAAACCGTGAGTGCGAAGGGAGTCAGCTCCACTTTAGCTCACACATCTTCTTTTATTCTGGCAAACCCTTACTTTGCTGTGTACTTCTTCCCTTGCTGGCATACGCTTAATTTTGTATACTTCTTTTTGCCAGCTGTTTCATTAATTTTTATCTTGGCTTGCTTTTCTAATTGATTTTTTGTAGTAACAGATTTTTAAAGGAAATTTTTTTCCCCGGTGTGCTTCCTGACAGAAAATCTCTGGTAAATATTTATCAAGAAAGTGTTATATTAATAATTTTCTCAATAAATATTTATTAGAGGCTTAACACTACAAACCCCAGTAGAATTGTGATAAATATTGACTATGGCCGAGAAAGCAGCAGTCCCTGAAGAGCACTGCATGCTGCAAGCATGCTCAGATGCAGCTAATCAGTGATAAATACCTGGTGATTTTTAGGTAGGACAGCTGAGCTTTCCTTACCTACAAGATCTGTCATATGCATGGTGGTGCAGGATTATCTCCTGAGCTGGGGACACAGAATTAAGACACAAATCTTTTAAAATGGCAGCAGCCAAACCAGGGGAGTTGGGGGCTTACAGTGGTTTTAAAGCACTTTTAAAAATACACTGCACCTTCTCCCAGTGGAAATAGTCTTCTCGATTTGATAGACACGTGAGAAGCCAGAAAGGCTTCTTGTGATACAGCTAGGTGAGTGTGCTAGTACCCACTTCATTCGCATCTGTGTGCACGGCTGGGTAAAATAATTATTAAAAAAAAAAAAAGTCTGGAAGTGATAAAAGCAAATAAAAGGTCATTGGAGAGTTAATTACTTGTAGTGCCTTACCTACAGATTTGCACTGACATAGGCTGCTCTGTTTCTTTCTGAACTAGAGGCTAGAAAAATAAACGGTTATGAGCGGGGAGATATGATCGAGGCGTGTGGGGTCTCTGACGATAAATAACCTCAGCCCTTGTGTTCAGATACTGTAAGCAGCTTTGGCTAACGTCACGACTTACTTGCCAGATTCATTGTGTGCCATTCAGCAACTGAGACAGCAGTTAATAAATATTCTTATTGTCTGGACTCAAAACAAAGCTGAGGTCACACAGGGCTGGCACTGTTACCTAGGAGGAGACGCAGGCTGCGCTCTCCAGACTGCTGATTTCTGGGCTGTTTTAATGAAATCTTACTCTGACAGGCTTCAGAACCCTTGGAACGAGAGCAACAAGATGACTGTCAGAGCAATAAGGATGTACTGCTTGCATATGCCTCTGCCTTTTGTGCCGGGAGCATAGAGCAATGCGCTGGCTCTGCTGTACCCATAGCTCTGCTGTGCCTTACATACAGAGTACTATTCCTACCGAAATCGCTCTCAGTCCTGAAGTAGTTAAAGGAAGAAAAAAGGGGAGATGAAAATGGCAGCAATTTGAACCAGTGTGTAAGCAATTTAGGTTTTTCTTTCCAACCATGCAGCCCATAGGTGCAAGGAGAAATACAGCCAGGGTAGGATCACTAAACCTTCTAGGCTGGCTTGTCTGAGCCAGCGCTCAGGGTAGACAGGGCACAGGGCAATAAGTGATAAAGACCTCTCCTGCACTGCCAGTCATTTACACCTTCTCAGAAGGGTGTAAGCGCTTCTGTCTCCTGCACTCATTGACAGGGATGTAGGGACAGAAGCACTGGGCATCCTGCAGGATGGGTCTGTGCCTGGTGGGCTGACCTGGCAAGGTGCACGAATGTCGCTGGTCAAGAGGACAGACCATGGCATGTCACAGCTCTAATCGGGCAGGAGTCACTCTCCCTGATCCTTCCAATTCAGTTATCTTGTGGCTGACTTACGTAGGTGTTATTTCAGAAGCCTCCCCCTGTTCAGCAAAGGATTAAACCCAAGCTTAAATGGCTTTGCTGAAGAGGGATGGAGTTAATCTCAGGACCTTCCTTATATTTATTAGCATGATAGTCAGAGGTCTGGCTGTCATGAGCAGTGTACGTAAGAACAGTGAATGACCACTGAATGGCCAGCCTGCTGCTTGTCACTCCTGCATTTTGATGGGACCATCTGGGCAACAACACTCATGCTGCGTCCCTCTGCTTGCCTTCAGCCCCTGCCTGACCTGGTGTCCAGGGGACAACGGCACTTGCTTCCTCCCCACCCCTGCAAAAATCTGTTTTAACACTATCTCCTCTGCCTATCAGTTGTGAGTGATCAGAGGGTCTGGTGGAAACCTTTGGATTTGTCATTTCCTAGTGAGGCTACCCCTTTGGTTAAATTCAACTCCCGACCTGCTCAGTGAGGTCCTATGAAAATCCATCCTGGCTGAGGAAAACTAAACATGCATCTACCATCTAGTTTTTCATTTCATCCTGATCCAGACAGTTTTAGGTCACTGTCCTGCCTAATTCACCTCCTAATGGAATCAACAGCTTCCAACTTGTTTGGGGGCTTCAGGAAAAGCATAGTCTAATGCCCAGGGACCTGTGCTGGAGTGATGTCCCTGATGGAGAGGCAGCTTCAGTGTTCGTCCCAACTAAAAATGCAATGACAGTGGATGTTTTTCTCTGCTCGGTTCCTTCTTTTTGTCTGTGTTCAGCATTTGTTTCCACTTACCTCTAGAGAGACTTGGAAAGCGATCTGATGAATTAGAAGAGGCTATTTAGGAGGAAATGAAAATAAGTCTACGCAGCTCTCTGTTACTTCTTCAAGTCTTTCTGTGACTAGTACTAAGCTGTTATGATACAGGATTTTTGAGATGCCAGGGAGGGAAAAACAACGGGGTTTCTGTGTAGCACTAAGTTTTCCACCCTGGGGTTTCGGATTCCTGTTTGCGGGACTGACATGGCGCTATCCCACTGCTGCCCAGCAGCCCTTGCACGGATGGGGCTGGCTCCTCACACCTCACCTTGCAGGAGCTCCAGTCTGGTCTGTACTGAAACCCCTGTATGCTCCCAGAGAAACAAAAGGGCATTATTTCTTAATTTCTTGTTGGAAATGAAGAACACGCATAAATCTCAGTAAGAAATACCACTTCTTCTTCCTTACCTCCATTCTTTCTGCTTTGGAAATAAAATGTAGTTGGTGGGTCCTGACAGTGGGGCTTATCTGAACATGCCACTGCTGAGGAGCCAATAAGTTCAGCTATTAGAGCTTTTTAAAAACATTGAACTGTATTTTATGTCTTTCCTGTGCAAAAATCTCTCTCTCTCTCTCTCTCTCTCTTTTTAAAAACCATGCAGGAAATGTTTTGGAAGGGAGAGTCAAGAGACTTAAGTCTGGAATTTTTATGTACACCAGAAACTTAAATGTGTGGTTCAAGCTGATAAACTTACCACACCTCTTTCTGTTTTCTTTATAGACTTATTACAAATATCTGGCTTAGAACCTAGATTTATGGTGTGAACAAAAGAAACATAGACCATAGAGACATGAAAAGATAAATCTCAGGAGAAGACATAAAAGGGTTTGTTCAACTTTTAAACTGTTTCTTAATGAAACAAAATAACAAAAAAGATCAGAACACTCATTTTTTAAAATGTTTGTGTTTAAAGAAACTGTTGAACATTAGTGATGCCACATATGAAATATCGCCTCTATTGTTTTATGCCTGAGTTGAAATTGCCTATAGAGTCCAGTCTTGAGTTTCTTGTAGCATCACAATTAGCACTGCTCTCAACTGGAGGTTTGTACAGAAAAAGGAACAGCAAGCACAGAGCTCTCAAGCTATATTTTGAAACTAGAGATGCCCAAAATTTCCCAGTGGTGCATTTAGGAGCACTTTTTTGGATTCATTTCAGGTGGAATGTTTTGTGAAAATGTGTACGCTTCCATGATATACAATTGAGAAAAGAATAAATAGATAATTTCTGTTTCTGTTTTTACTTTTTCCTTATATAGTATTTTAAATAATTCTAATTAAAATGAGTCCTTGTAACTTCAGTTTTGACAGTGCCATAGACTCTGAAGCCACTGTGAGCATACAGACCCCCTTCTTCCCCATCGAAGATGTGGGACTTCCCTGAAACTTTGACCTGGAACATCTTTTAGGAAAAAAAAAGGACATTTACTCTTGACTGGCAAATTTTCAGTGGTGGAAAATTCCCACAACCTTTGGTAAGTTGTTCCAGTGATTCATTAGCCTCACAGGCAAAGAGCTTGCACTTTATTTCTAATCTGAATTTGTGTGGCTTCAGCTTCTCACTCTATGGGCTTATTATAACTTGGTCTCCTATAGATTTAAAAATCCAGCTTGTAGACTCAACACAAGTGCATGCACCTATGATCAAATCAAATAATCCCTGTTCTTATTTGTTAATTTAGATGAGAACCACTACTTGTGTCTGTCCGTGAAAGACATACTTCCTTTATGGTTGTTCTTTGAATCTCTTTCAGTTGAGCAGAGTTGCTCGTTGACTGCAAGCACCAGAATGAATCCCACTGTTCCGGCAGCAGTTTCATCCATGCCCAATAAAGAAGAAATCTAACCTTCCTACTCAGTTTATATTGTACGACCAAGAATTACACAAGCCATCCTATCGCAATAGGAGTTCATGTTTAAATGATTATCAACCAGTACCCCATCAATACCTGAATACAGTTTAGTTTGAATAAGACAGTGTGTTCATTTGGTCTACCTACTTATCTGATAGTTGAATTGAAACCTTAAAAATTTTGCACGTCAACATCATATGTCACTAAGAATCTCTGAGGATAATTTTGTGAAGTCAGGGGGTTTCTACTGTGTTCACCAATAACTGGATTATGTCCTAGGTCCTTATAGGTTTTTATTGAGGGTGTCTTTGCCTAGAGTGGAGCTCTTTTGCCTTTGGAAAAGGGGATTTTAGGAAGTAAAGATTCATATAAGGCATAGACTCAAGCTAACATTTTTTGAAAAAAATGTGTGCTCTAAGTCTATGCAATTCAGTCATCTAATTGCCCAGATAAATAAATAAGGATTTATGTTTCACTGGGAAACTAGAAGATCTTGGATGAGGAACTTAATTGTAGCTTTAATCTGTCCCCATATCACTGGAAAGTGAGAATTATTGACCTTTAGTGGTTACTTGGTGTCCCTGTATCCAAGGGAATTACTGAGTCTTATAATGACGGGTAGCCACACCATGGTACTGCTGCCATGGCTGTTCTTAGCAGGCACGTTTCCCAAAGGCTAGGTAGATGTTCCAAGGCCAAAATGACTATCGAGACAGACCTACCCATTCAGCCCCATCAGGATGCCTCTCAGAAAAGGAAATGAGGCACCTCAATACGAACAGGTGAGGAATTCATGCTGCTTCTACCTGAGCTGTCATTTCCCTGTGGCTAAATAAGAGATTTGGTCCTGACTCTTTCAAGAACACCACATTAACTTAAAAGAAAATCAGGTCTGAATCCAAATGTAAACAGATTATCTCTGGGCCCTAACAAACGAGATTGCTATGAAGAATTATGTAATTCTCAAATTTGACCTCTAGTCAGCGCAAACTTTCAAGAGCAGCCGCATCTTTATGGGGATCTACTCCAAGCTTCAAAGCATCTATGGCTCTGTGGTTTTGTCATGAGCACATAGTAAATGTGTCTAAACATAGCTACTGTAAATATCTGGAAGTTAACAGCTAAGACAGAAGCAGCTAACTGAATACAGCATCAGCAGGCACAATAAATGTGCGTTGATTTTAATGTTATATGGGAGACATAATATTCAAGTGACTAGGTTACTATTAATTGCATTGCTTATTCTAAAAATGCAAAAGATAAGTAATTACTAAAATTTATACATTAATTCAGCTCAAACAAAGTGATTAAAAGTAGAAGGAAAAAATGAAAACAAAGCATTACCAAATTCTTTTACTCACTTGTTGGGGGTAAACAAGATCTTTCTGTGATACAACCACTGTTCAACTAAAAAGAAACATTGATAATTATAATGTATTATAAGCCAACCAAGTATTTTCCATTTGAACAATGATTTTCACTTAGCACGTTAATGTTGACAGAAAAAGACCAAAGGCACCCTTGTGACTTTACCAGCATGTCATAACAAAATGAAGGCTTAACCTGTTTCTGAAGGATTGACTTTCAAGCAGGAAACTGGGCTATTTTGGAAACTTAGCTAATGACACTGTTATTTTTTCTCCTGAGTGATAAGGTTGATGGATACATACCACTTGTATTTTGCTTAATCCTTTTTCTCCCATGCTCAGGACTATCACTTACACCATAGTGTTGATGAATCAATGTATATTAGTATCTAGCTCTACTGACAAATGCTCTTGCTCTGTCGCTTGCAGCTGTAAATTTATTTTGACAGAATTATCTGACACACACAGTATCTTTTTTTTCTTTGGAGAACTGTAAAGACTAAAATTTTCAGAGGGACCTAGAATTTGGTGAATTCACCTCTTAGTGAAATCCCAGGGGCACCAAGTGCCCGTGTGCCCCAGGAGTCCTGAAAAACCCAGTCAAAGACTGACTGGAATCTTCCTTATGCTCCAGAATAATGTCACAGTACATCTGACGTGATAGAATAAGCTTCTATAAAATGTGGAGACGTAAAGAGCAATAAATATACAGACCTAAAAGATTTAGAAGCAGCACCAGTAACAGCGGCTACCACAGGTGTTCAAACTGTTAATTATTTTCACTGAGGTGAACATTTCCAAGCTAGCTCCCCAAAATAAATTCTTAGAACGAGCAGACAGTAAAGGATATAATTGGGTTACAGAGCTCTGCAGTATCAGTGCTTGGCTTCCTTACAGAATTTAAAATACATTTTAACTGATGGGGAAGAATTTCCAGTTGAAGAGAAGAGGTGCTTAATAAAAACATGATTTTACCATCGCCCGACACTTCTGCAAGGTCACGAGGGCAGATAAACAACTTCCTGCAGCTGTGGCTACATCTGGCACACGACTGAGGCAGAGAGCGTGCTTCGCAAAGATAAACATATCAGGTTGTATCTCCATAGTCTCCTACACTTCTGGATAAAGCTTGGGGAACTGAACTTGGCCCTGCAGTGCCAGCGGTAATTAATATCTGAAACTGCATTGCCACTAATGAATCAAAGCAGCCCTGCAGTGGGTTTAAAACCACCCCACTCCAATAGCGTGTGGTGGCCATGGGTAGCTTGGTGCCACTGCCATGCCCCTGAAGCCCCCGGTGGTTTTTCTCACCTGGAGACTATAGCTATCGTCAATCTGCCGCTGAGATGCTTCAGGGGTGCACAGCTGAAAGAGGAGAAGTGAACCGTGGGTCTGCATGGTCGGTGGGTGGACGGTGCGTGGTGAGAGCCGGGCAGCAGACCTGCTCCCAAAAGTGTCACATGAGCTATACCTGGGCTGGGGAATGCGTTCCCTGTGGCCTGGGGTTAGGGGCTGCCTCTGTGTTCCTAAGACACATTTTATTAGCCATTTTAGAAGACAGTGTCTCTTTGGATAGCTTAAATTCAGCAGACTTGGTTGGTGGGTATTTCTGGCATATTGTCACACAGGTGGTTGGCTTTTTCCTCAAAGGCTGTCACGGTGCTTTTGGGTGTAGGGTGGGATAGTTTTTGTTCGCTAACTTAACAAACTGAAATTATTAAATGATTTTCAGCTGATCCCAGGTTGAAACTTTTTGGCATATGCCACGAAACAAGCCAAGTTAGCTTTAACCTGAATGTGAATAGCAAAAAGGAATTAATTACATTTTGCATCATTTTTGTATTCGGACAGTAGGATAGCGTTGCACAGCTGGAGAGGCATTTCCCTTGTAGCCCCTTGGGTGAATTGTATGTGGGTGCCTTTGCAGGTTTCTGGAGGGAGATACAGTCCTGAAAAGGTGCCTTTCTCTCTCCCTGGACTATCCCAGGAACCCAGTTGTCCACAGAGGGCAATCCAGACCCTCCTCTGAGGCTGGACAGGAGCAGACCACCCACTCCTCTGCTGAGGCTGGGCATGCTATGGAGCAGGGAAGGGCATCTGCAAGTGAAGGGCAGGTAGTGCCCAGCATTTGGATAATCTTATATTATGTTATATATGATCATATTTTGGATATTGGTTCAATGGGCGTCGTGTTGATATGGTCAGAGCACTTGCCCACGACTGGGAGCTGCAACCCTCTGAGCTTGAGGGAGCACCTGAGAAGTGCCCCACAAGCTCTGTGCGAGAAGTCCTCGGAGAGCCTGCATGCCAGGTGATGCCTGGACAAGTCTATCCGTAACACACCACAGAGGCAGCCCTCGGTGGGTGCGACACAGTGGAGGTGCTGGGCAGACACAGAGCTCCCAAGGCAGCCTTTGGCCACCCTCTGTTCCAAGGACCGCTTGGACAGCAGCTGGTGATGGAAGGATCATGTTTATACCTCTTGTACCAGCCAGATCCCCATCACAGGGCACTTTGCCCCTCAAGAGGAGAAGCAAAATTCCTCCTCTGTGGTTAGCTTGACAGTTTGCACTGAGGAATAGCTGTTTGGCTGCATAGCTGTATTGGTAGGAGCACTGCTTCCTTGCTTGCTAATGTATTGGGAAATTGCTGGCCCTGTCGCCTGTAGATCCTCACGATATCTTCCAGGACAAAACTAAAGTTGCTAGGACCTTGGCCCCAAGTTTATCCTATCTGGAAACGGCACAGGTTTTGGCTGAATTTAATTCAGTTTAGCAAACAAAGAAACAAAATTCCTGAGTTATAAAACATCTCTTTTCTTTGCAAAAGCCTCAGTTCTGTAACAAGCCATGTCAGGTAAGTGTTTGTCCACGCTTCGACACATCACAGGGAGAACCGTAGGATCTGACAATATACAAGCCATTTGATGTTGTGTTTCTACCCTGCTTCCTGGCAGACACCTCTCGAAGATGACAAGGGAGTATCATTTTTACATGACGGTGTTTCTACCAAACTGCTGATAGAGCCCTTCACAAGATCACAGAAGGGTCCGTATCATCTGATTAGCATTTAGAGAAGCTGGTTGTCCGGGAGGGAACCGCAGGAGACCAGAGACTGCCACCCTTGAGGGCTGAGAGAGGAAAGACTCAATCAGTGGTTGATAAGGCTTAGCAATGATAAATCACAAACAAAACTCCAGGCTTAGGAATTCACAGCACAATCTGTCATGAATTTCCTTCCCTTCCCTCCCTCCTCAATATCTGATGAGAATTTGCCTTTTAAAATGGTCTCTGGCAGCACAAGAAACCAAGTCAGCGAGAATTGCTGAGCTGTGCCTGGCTTTTGTTAGTTTTCTTAGTGCTCTATTATTTTTTTTCATAACTGTACCTTTGTGTGTATGTGCGTCTCTGGGTATATTTATGCAACTTCGGCTGCTAGTAGGTGATAGCAGGAGGAATTTTAAATTTCAAGGGCTTTTTTGTTATGTTAAAATGCAAAAATCTCATGTCAAAAACACTTGGTACCAGACTATCAACACTTTAAAAGAGGGAGATTTGAAACCTGCCTAGGTTCCCCACTGAAGCAATCTGCAAAATCCTTTTAAAAAAGCATTTTAGAATTGACTTAAAATAAAAAGACCTTCTCTACAGGAGGTACTTCTGCCAGGAAAAGTGCTCTCTGCATCAGATTTCCCACCAGTTCCGAGAGGCTGTAACACCTTAGTCTGCTAGCTGCATGTATATACAGTATACAGGTATGACGGTGTAGGCCAATGCATGGGTGGAAGGTACAGCTTCCCACGGTGTGGCTATGGAGGCGAAGGAGCACCGTGGTGTCAGTGTGATGGGACAACACATTTACTGAACGTGCATCCCGGCACTCAGCTGTTGTGCGTGATGACATTGCTATAGGTCTGCCCAGGACACTTCTGCTTCATCCCCTCTTCCCCTTGTTAACCAGTTAATTGATGCAAAGGGAAGACGCAGAGATTTTTAGGTCTGCCTTTGCCTAAGAATGGTATAAATAGGACTTGGCAGAGTATTTCCACTGATTATAGCACTTACAGTCACACGTGTACATTCTCCCTCTCACTTTTAGGGTACCGTGATCTGGGCTGGAAGCAGGTCCTTGTTTCACCTCTGTTTCTGGGCACAGGAGCACCCCTGTGGACTGTGAATCCCCTTCCCAGCACCTTTTCCGTGCTGCCCCTTAAATGAAGGATGGAGACAGATGAGTGCTACTTGCCATCCTTCATTCGAACCAGTTCCCTCCATTCTTCTGAGAGAAGCCAGATGAGCAAAGCACGCATCAACGACATGCCTCCCAGCTGCACGTCTGCTGACCCTCACTTCTCAGATACATGTACACGTGGGCTCAGAAGAGGGGTCAAATTATCCACGTCTACCCAGTTAAGAAGCTAAAAACAAGGAAGAAAAATACTGTTAGAAAGGACTAACTGTGCATGAAAAAAATACGGATTTGAGGGGGAACAATGGCAAAAAAAATGCCAGAGGCCACAAAAAAGCAGGAAAGAAGAAAAGGCAGCACATGGAGAAAAGTCCACTGCACTGATCATATAGAAATTGCATATACACTGCTCCCTAGATTGAGGGGTGGATGGTAGGAGCTGCATTGAGCTTCTTGCAGAACTGTGCTTTAAAAATACAGCAAAATGTTGGCTAGTGCACTTGCAATGAAACCTGTGGGTTTTAACCTAAAGATCACCATGATCCTCCTTCTCTTCCATGACGGGGATATTCTGGGGCAGTGTTGCACTGGTTTGCTATAGCAGCTGATAAGCTGAACTGCAAAAAGCATAAATGTTCTTTCCAAACTGATGTGAGAGAAAAAACTGTTACGGGAGGGGATCACTGAGGATCTATTTTTAATTTTTACCTTGTTAAAAATCATTGTATGACAGTGATAGCCTGCTTTTACATCTGTAACAATTTCTGCCCTCTAAGAGCAGCAGGATTCCTCTAAGGGATGCCCAAGAATGCAGAAACGCTGACGCTAGCCTGATGCTGGTGCTAACAGTGTGCACTGCTTACTCTTATTAGACAATAACACATACCCTGGGGTGTCTTCTGGCTTTTGATTAAGCTCCCTGGGATTCCGGCTTTGTAGATTGGCCATTGTAAATGCAGAGGCAGAAGAAAGATGCGATCGCCTCTGCTCCAAGGGTGGTACAACCACCTCTCCCGGCAGGAAGTGCTCAGATGCCCTTGATGACAATGGGCAAACAGACAGTGTTTTTGTTTATTTTCTCATAAAGTGCTGATGAACAAATGAGGCAGAGGCATTAAGAAGCTCACACTGTGAGGAGAGATTTGAGTTTATCAGCTGCTTCTTGGCAGGGTAAATTTTACATACAGTGAGAATTTTAAGCGATCCCTCCCTGAGGGGTGAAACTCTAGAGTTTTATTTCATAAATAAAAGGGGAGGAGTGCTTTCCTTAGAGATTTGCTCTTTTCTTGAGTCAAGTTTGAATAATACCATTTGTTTTCTCTGACCTTCTTTGCTGTAACATGATCATGGAACACATCACAGCTAGCTAGTCTATAGTTGAGGGACAGTAGAGGATGAGAGGAAGCACCTATGGATAAAACACAGCCTGGGAAATGCTGAGGAAGAGCTTCTCTGACTACCAAGCTAAACTCTGCTATTAAACTTTTTTCATTTGATGATCTAAGCCCTACGATGAAAGGTGCTATTCAAAACTCGGGCTGGTATCTGCTTTCACTGAAGTCGTCACAAATGGCTCAAAATACTATGTACGGAACCTTGCCCAGCGAAAAGAGGCAATAATGACCCCGCACGATCACACAGATCACATGCAAAGCTCCGCCCTGCCAAGTGGTGAGGGCTGAAGATACTGAACCTCACCGCTAGCACACACGAGTCTTCTCTTTCCTCGTACCCTTACCTAGGAGGTCTTTATATATTTCAGCAGAGAAGTACATGGCAGGTTTGGAAAACATTTTGGAATTTACATTGTGAAGCAAAGTGGGATCTTCCCTCCAAAGTATCTAGAGGCCAGTGGCAAAGTCCACATGATCTCTTCTAAAAAGGTGATGCCATATGGCAGGAAGCCATTTATCTGGCTTCATTGCTGTAGGGAGTGAAAATTGACAGGACAATGCTATCTGCAGGGCTCACGGGCCTGGGTCAAATCCTGCTTACCTTACTTATGTAAATAGTTCCCCGCATCTCAATAGCTCTGTGTTGTTACAAACTGTCCTGATTTGCACTTTGCAAACTGAGAGCAGAAATTGCTTCCAAACCTTCCAAATGGAGCTTTTCCCTCAAACAGAAAAAAGCTTTGTCCTGCCCAACCGAGTCGTCCGCATGACTGCAGAAACCCAGTAGCGTTTCACAGGGAGTTTTCTTTTGAAGTTTGGTTGTGTAAGACAGGAGGAAAACCTTCCCTCCCAAGCATAATCCTGTAGTGTAAAATCAGCTTTATATTTATTTATTTTGACATTCAAACTGCTCTTTTTAATGCATATGTATAAGCTCTTAGGGATTTAGGTCTTCATCACTTGGTGATTTGCCTAGTATTTCTCATAGTCCCCTATACAAGAGAACTATTTTTAAGAAATTCTGCAGTTTCAGCTTTGCTATCCCTTCACAATGGTTAGAGAGGGAATGCTGGGGCCAGGGGTGTGTGTGGGGGGGGGTGTTAAAAAAAATGTTCAAGGGTGGTTTTAGAGAGTCAGTGGACTCCACAACTGGGAACTCAAACCTCTTGAATTACTGCCAAGTCTTCCTCTCAGATCCATCCGAAATGACTTAGAGCTGGTGCGGGTCAGGTCTGAGCTTCGGCAAGAGCCGTCCTGTGTTACCCCTAGGGAGACCCCACCATACTGCACCTGCCTTTGAAAAATAGAAGATCTGCATGGTGAAGAAGCACTAAAAACAATAAAGGAGGGTGCAATGGTTAGGAAATTATCCTTGAGCACAGGCTCTGCATGTGCAATAACCTTCTGTGCTGCAGGGCTTCCTGTGCAGCTGCGGCCGAGCCCCCGGGACTGCAGTCCGTAAATGATGGGGAGCCCTATGACTTAATGGGATCACCAGCCCCAAGGCCCAGGAGTGCGGTCCTCAGCCCCTCCCGGCACCCCAGCTTTCATCACCGCACTTCCACTGGTGCCCACGGCTGGAAGTGGCTGGAAGGGTCCCAGTCCTGGCAGCGCCATGATGCCCACATCTCACCCATAAGTGACCTGCGGTCGCTTTCTTCCATTACCTGACACTGTTGGAGCCTGATTCCTTAATTCCCCCTCGCACCAGGTGACACTGACTGGGGAGAGAGGGGGAGGTACTCATGCATAGTCTTGGATTCAGGAACAGAGATGTGAGCTAGAAATT
This sequence comes from Astur gentilis, assembly GCF_929443795.1. Taxonomy (NCBI): domain Eukaryota; kingdom Metazoa; phylum Chordata; class Aves; order Accipitriformes; family Accipitridae; genus Astur; species Astur gentilis. Next base: position 17,802,279 of record NC_064882.1, read on the forward strand.
GATTTGGAAATGTTTTGCTTAGTTTTTTAAGTATGCAAGCATTTCTTCTGAATAAAATGCAAAATATTATCATAAGATGGAGCAATTCAGATGTGCTCATCTGGAATTAAATGCAGTCTTGATTTGTTAATTTTGGCATTTGTGAAGCTGGAAGAAGAGGGATTCCTGCAGATCTGTGTATTGGCCTGGCAGGAGACTAAAGAAATCAAAATAACATAAAACCTGGGATAGGATTTGGTCTGTCTAAATCCCACACTGATCCTACTTTCTCGGACTGGCTAATCTCTCTACTGAAGCCAGAAATCATAAGCAAAGTGTTAGCAACCCACACCCACACTTTTAGGCCTGTCTCCCTTTCTGCAGTAATCAAATTGCTAGAGAACCCCCCAAAAATGGGGTCTATGTCTGCCCCAGTCTGAAGGAGACCCTCTGCCTGCATCCGACCAGGACGTGCAGCCATCCATCCACCTGCTGAGCAGCTGGGATGAGCACAGCCTGCGGCAGTCCTTCAAGGCCAGGTCCTCCTCCTCCGGGCAGGGGGATCCCCCAGCTCGTGCGTCCCCTCTTGGGGGCACCCCGGCAGAGGGATGGACACCCAACCTGGCCTGAGCAGATCGCCCTTTGGGCAGGCATGCTCTCCCCATACAGGTGAGAGGTCCGGTTCTCCGGACGGGATCTGCTTCTGGGGTTGTCAGAGACACCTTCGTCTTGCCATGACCTTTATAGCGAATTTAAGAGCTTACTTTCAGAGGACTAAGTCACCCCCTCCTTCATACATCCAATTTAAGTGAAGTAACTACCCACATTTGGGGGACTTGATTTTACTTGATGTCGGTAAGTTAGGCACCTAAATCAGGCAATGAATAAGCTAAAACATGGCAATGACTCCATCTTTTCCACCAGGTGAAGATGTGCTACACAGAGTGTAGCACGTTGACCTCGGTACATCTCCCCTTTGTCTGACACACGGCATAGGAATGGGTTAGAGCAACTACACCGCTCCATCTCCTATCTACCTAAATGAAGAAAGTTAGCACAAGTTTGTTCCACACATCAATTTACCTGCATGGATGGGGCTCAGGATTATATTTTTGCGGTCAATTTGTTATTGACATACATTTCCAAGTATCCATCAATCCACGCTTACATACAGGATGAATATTACCATTGTACTTTGGCACCAGTTTCCACATCACTTTAATCTTCTGTATTCGTAGCGATAAAGTCTTAACATTTTTCAGGTCTTGAAAATTACGCTCCAGCTTAAAACATATTCCTTCTCTATGGCTTTGTCTGCATAATATAATGCTCTTAAAGTGGACACTAAGGGCTTGACTGAGTTTCCTATGCTCAGGTATAAGGTGCCATTTGAAATGCCCTGGGGTACCCTGGGGTACCCAGGGCATTCCCATGGGTGGACAGCTATGACAGATGGTCTTCAAAAGACTCACCCCTTCCTGGAGGAGACTAGTGGGATACCCCAGGGCATCTCCAGAGGTACTAAATGCGATTTATGGATACCTGAGTCAAGCCTGTGCCAACTTAATCTGTGTCCTTTCTGCCACAGTTTTAATTGGTTGCTGTAAAGACTTGGAAAGCTTTGGCTCCCGAGTCATTCAGCTCCCTAACTGCTTGTTCTATAAAAAGCAATTTAAAATAGAAATACAGAATAGCAGTAATTGAGGGAGCCCACTTCTACTGCTAATATTTTGGCTTAATTAGGTTAGTCTGTGGAAACATCTATCATGGCTTGTTTTTCTAGAAAAATTGCTATGAATAATGAAGGAAAAATGTATTCAAAGGGATGAAATTTCTAAATGATAATTTATGTCATTTTCATTATGCTTTCTAATTCTTTGGAAAAAAGTTCCATTGTTTGGTGTTATCAGGAATTTCAGTGGGAACTCCCTAGAGAAAGGTGCAGTTGGCTCACTAAAAAGCTTTTCATTTAAAACATTACTGTAGATGGGCCCGTACATGAGATAAGAAGGAGGGGGCAGTTAAGAGGAAACAATAAAATATGCCAAAATGTTCTGAAATGATGGTGCTGAGTTGATATTATTTTTTCGTTTCCCTTTTTTTTCCTCCTGCATTGTCATATGAAGAACATGGCTCATATTTTCATCAAGTCGACAATACAGCTTCAAAGGTCTGGGAGGAAGGGGAAGTCTTTCTTCCAAACTTTTCAAAACCAATGATCAGTCAGTAAAAGCAAATATGTTTATAGCAGCATAATTAGTTGAAATTTTATTTACTGCAGAGACTTGCACTTCAGTTAGTTGTAGGTAATTCCTTCTTTGGAGTCTGTACCCTGTGGAGCAACAAGAGTTTTCTGGTTGGCAGAGGATGTTCCTTACTTCAGGGAAAAATAATATGTACAATTAGCAATACTTCTTCTGACCCAACCTGTTGGTCTGTGTTGTGGTGGTTTTCGTCATTCCCTCCTTTCTATCACATTTTTTAGACACCCATTTAGACATGAGAAGCCCATCCCCACTGCCCCAAACAAAACAAAACAGAACAAAAAAAATTCAGCATTTTCCTGCTCCATTTTCATCTCTCAGTCAGACCCTGTAAGCATGCAGCTCAATCCCAGTCCTTGCAGGTAACTGATATTTTAAGAGATGGTTTCTCCTTTTAACCCATCCTGTTTCTTTAAGAGCCTAAATATTTTGTGCATTTACCCTGCATAAAGGAGAATGGTTCTTATGCCCCCATCTTCAGTTTGATTTCACCCAAGTCTCAGCATATCTGTGTGCTACAGAGCTGAAGGGATAAAAAGAGCTTGTGTTATAAATTCCCTGTTTAATGTATTCTTCAATGTATTAATCTTTTGCAATGAAATTTTCAATTCTTGGTTTCTGTTCAAGAGAGACTGTTCTTCCCCCTTGCTGCCTGAAAGATTGAAGCTTAAATGCAGTGATACTAAGATCAATGTCACTTATGCTGATAACTCAGAGAAAAAAATCCTGTGGAGTTTTCAAATTATGGCACGCTCTGTTTAGCTTTACAGAAAAAAATGCACGCAAACTACTAGTCTTTGTATTTCTGCAATGAGAGAGGCATTTCAGGATTCCCTGCCGTACTTGCTCCCAGACTTTTACAAGTTAGAGCAATGCAGTTTTATTTGCTTGGTACTACCAGCTATTATTAAGTTACTTGCTATTTCTTGTTGCATATGTCAGCCCTTTGAATTGATATTGCTCATGCTGGTTGTCCGCTTCAGGGTACTTCTAAAAAAAATGGCGTGGCTAGAAACGGTTTAGTTGTTTTCAAGGCTAAGAAATAAGAATATCCTGCTTTCCAATCTTAAAATGGTGGGGTTTGTTTGAAAAACCATCGCTCCTAACTTAAAGAATTAAATTTAAGATATGTATTGTTCTTGAACAAAATCTGTACATTTTTTTCAAATTCTAAATCTTTTGAAAAGTAGCCATGATCTGAAAATTTGATCTAGGATTTATTGCCAACCTCTCAGAAGAGTCTTTCCTCTCTGAACTACCTCTGCTTCAGCTCTTGCCATACACCACCTCCACTCAGCACCCGTGTCACTTGACAGCAGGAAGCCAGGGCAGAGACTGCGCCCGCTATATTGACTGTCAGCTCCTGAGTTTTAGGAAGTAAGACCGCAGTCTGAAGAAGTGGAAAACCGCTGTTCCCCATTAAGGCCAAGATTATCTTTTCTTGCCCGTGGGATCCATCCTTCTGAATAAGAAAAGGAATTTAATACTGACATCGTGTGTCATTACTCACACGGATTGAGTAGCGCTTAGGGGTGTCACCAAATCAGACAGCGGGAATTAATATTTGTTCATCACAAGATCCTCTGGTAGAGAAGAGAATTTCATTCCTCAGCTTTGCATTAAGATGAATATTCACTGTACAGGTTATGCTATTCCTGAGTAAAGCAAGTCTTCCCTCCCCAGAGGTTAATATTCTCAGGGCTTTACTTTTTCAGTATTGGTAACACTGCTTCCTTCTTAAACACAAGAAGGTAAATATAAATGGGAAGGTCAAAGATCATTGGAAAATGCAAACTGAAAAAGCATGCTTTTCTTTCCCAAATTGTCATTTTTTAATCTGATTTCTCAGTGTTTCTTTTCCCCAGCTGTTTCTTGAAACAGCCCTCATCTGCACCAAAGACACCTTCCTTGGGAGTTGCTCCCAAGAAAAGTAAAACTATTTCTTTTGCAATTTCTTTTAGTTAAAATCAGTGAGAGATATAGAAAATGCCGAGTGGCAGGAAGAAAACGGGCATTCAACCAGCGTACATGCCACAGTCTAACAACAGTCAAATAGTAGGGGTAAGTAGGAAAAACAGGAAGGGAAACAAATTCACTTTCATTAGGAGAACTGCAGGATTTCACCTGTAATACTATCTTCTTTCTCTGTGTTTGTGTAACTAACAGGCTCCATGTGAGCAAACAGCCCAGTTGATACCTCTCCTGTCGGGTGTTCACAGCAAGGCTTTTTCTCCCTAAGTACACATCTTACAGGATAATTGATTCCACCTTCCAAGAACGGCAGGATTTTAAGACGCAGCATGTCTTCAGCGCGTGTCTGCGGCACGATGCGGGGACCTGCAAATAGCAGGGAGGAATTTTTAGAGTGCATCTAAAGGCCTTTGCTTGTCATTAAGCTGATAAATGTAAAAATCACTCTCCAGACTACTTGTGACACTTAATGTTTTTCACAGGGTGCTTCTGTAACATAATGATCCCTGCATCATCTCCCTGCAGACGCAGCCTGGATGTCTAAGCTACATGGCAGATCCTCTGCTCGATGGACCTCTGTGGCTTTATGTCAGCTGAAGGGTTTTGTGGTGCTAGAGGGTAATGCTCTGTCTGACCGTATTTGTGTGCTTGTATTCCATAAAATATTTTCTAAAAATATTAAATGGTGACATCCGGAACACTGAATTTCATGTAGGACTAAAGGAATGAGCAAAGCTACTGCTTATGATAAAGGTGCACCTCAAATGCCTTGATTTCATGGGGCATTGAGTATATCTTTTACCAGGATTAAGAGAGATCCCTCATGTCCTTCTTCTGATTGAATTAAAATGCCAGTACACCAGCTCTCCTATACTGGAATCTGCTTTATGGCTTGGTTGCAGTAATGCTAAGACAAACTATCTCTGTCTCCATTTGGCAGTGAATACCGTACCAAAAAAGGAGCGTAGAGCTGGGTGTTCAAAGGCTAGGACACTCCTAGCACTCTGTGGCGAGAGCACTGGAGATCCAAGCAACTTAAGTTGCATGGGTCCAAAGGAAAAGCTAATTTGGGAGTCAGCAGTACTGACCTTGGGATCTGTCCAGTTGCCTCTTTAAAATGAGAAAGAGAAAAGTAGATGGAGCACAAGATCTGGACAGAAGTAGCAGGCTGATAGGAAAACGAAACAAATGTATTGCCATTTACTTGAACTTTCATTCTCTAGTTTTATTGCACCACTGAGGCTTTTTTCTCAAGACGTGACATCACTTACAAGACCGGTGGAGTTGTACTGGCCATACCTGCAGTGACTTGTCTCTAGGAGATGCCCCAAGCAGCTCTAGTTCAGGCAGAGGGACGTGCCAGCATGTGGGCATGACCTGAGGAGAAAGGGCAGTCCTGCGGAGCCTGGGGAGTCAGCGGGGTGAGGAGTGAGATAGGGCTGAGCAAGGAGCGAGCAGGGAGTGAGCAAGGAGCAAGCTCCCCCACCGTGCTCTCAGGGCTGGGTGCTCCTGGGCTTCTTCCTTCTTCACCCGCTGCACAGGCAGGTGTCTCCTGAAAAATACTTTGGGATTTTTCCTTCTCTTGTCACACCTTTCTGCAGTAGTATCTAAGAGTTTAGCAGAGGAAAAAATTAATTGTACTATCTTTGTTCTGAAATAAAATCCCTGCCTCCAATCTTTTTTTGAATTACTTAAATGCCATGCTGTGTGCCACTCTTTCTTGCAGTACCTGTTCTCCCTGGACTGTCGGTCGGTCATACCATAACCTGATATGATTTTTGGTCCTTTTTAAGTGATGCCAGGAGTCTAAATTATAAACTGCTCCTTTACATTTTGCTCGCCAGTACTTTTCTCTTAAGTGCCAGCTTCCAGATTTCTCACAAAATTCAGCTAGTACCAAATACTGCTTCCCTGCTTATTAACCTAGAAGAGATGGCCAAGTCTCAGCTGTAAATGATAGTGTTATTGGCAATGCACTGCTCAAGGTGGTGAACTCAGGAGAGGGATTCTCTTTCTGTTTCTTTGTTTGTAGAGTACCTAGCTGAAGGAGGATTTAATCCCTGCTTGGACCCTTTATATACTATCACGTTAGAAGCAGTAGTTTAACTGCTTACTCAGCCTGGACTTGTTGTTATCTGTGCAAATTGTCAGACATTGTTCAGTGTCTTATTAACTACGCCCATTAAGTCTGTATTTAATTAGCATGTGTGCTTTCTGACATAATTGCTAAGATCAACTGCTTCTCCATCCAGCAGCGTATACCACGCCAAGCCCAAAGCACGGAGCTGAGGGTTCACTTCTGATAGCTGTAGGCAACGTGCGATTGCCTGCAGTTGCCAGTGCCCCATACACCACGTACGTCTGTGTACTGATCAGGCGTTTGCTTCTGAAATCTTGAAACTTTAGAAAGAAGTCAGAACGGACCTTGTGTGAATGGTGCTGCTGGTCTATCAGCAGTCTTCAACCCGTGTCTGCTACATAAGGATTTTTCTTTCCTCAGCGATAGGATAATCCAATTGCTCTTCATGGCACTTTTTCTTCTTAAAGCATTTATTTTTATATTTGTGAATTGGTAGACTAGGGGTCTGCTCTGCTTACAGAAGAGCTTATTTTCTTTGCAGCTAGTGACAGTTTATTTTTCCCCCAAAATGGAGATAAGATTCTGCGATCCTTTTCAGGTGTACCATGCTCCACATCTTCTTGCAAAGGACAGAGCTAATTCTTTTCTAGAAATCTCCAAAAATTTTAAGCAGCCTGAAGGTCAAACTTGTGGCCTGGTATATGAAAACCAGAGTGCTAGGATCATGCAAGTAAAAATAGCTTAGAAACGGTGATAGAGGACTGGTTAAATTACAAGATCATGTGAAAGATGATATTTAACTTCTCAATGAGGTCACCTTGAAGTAGATGTGACCTCATCTGTTCCATCATCTCCATATGAGATTGCTTGAGTTTCTAAATGAGACTACTTATGAACCATCTAAAGATAAGTGTGTGATTATGTTTTTACCTCCAAATTTCACATACTCATATCTTCGATGCTGTTTGACCATCTTACTCTATGCTTGACTGATTTTGAAGGGCTTGTGGAAGTCTGAAATAAGTACATCTAAAGATTACGTTTATTCTGCTGTGTCTTACTGTTTGTTGCACAAGCAGGTATATTTTTTATTATTCATCACAGCACTGAGAAATCATGTATAATAAATACAAGGAAAATCCATCTGGAAAACTACAATCACAAAGACTAGAATGAAAATCAGAAGTTAAAATCAAACTGATTTCAGTTAAGCAAAAATTGAACTGTTTTGTTTTTCTGGAATATCACACCCTAAAGCTCTTTTCTGTTAAAGAGGAGAGGAAGATATGTGCTTTTGGTCTTTAAATTAGTATTACTGGAGACTGTAAATTTCATTGTCTACAACTATTTGACTGGATCAAAAGAAAAAGCAGTCAAGAAGAACAGAAACATGAGTATGTGTTGAATTAACCTTTTTTAAAAAAAATTATAAAAGTTACAGCTCTGTGCTGCTGACAACACTAAATTTCCCACTTGAGGCCTTTGGCATTGATACGTTCTTAAGGAGGTAAAAACTTCTTATTTTTCATATAGCACCAAATGGTTTATTTATATTTAAATCAGTCCTTCTTTGTTATACTTAGGTCAAGCAATTTTTCAGTTTTTTACTACATGGCTAAGCAGGCACTTGAACAAGTTGGTCAGAAAGGCCATATAATCTGTGTCCTCAAAGTTATTAAAAACTGGACTAGACAAAGCCCTGAGCAACCTGATCTAATTTTTATGTTAGATCCAACTTGGGAGCTGACCCTGCTTTGAATGGGGCACTTGATGATCTCGAAAGGTCCCTTCTAACTTAAATTATTCAATGTTTTTGTGCTTCTATGGGCTAGCTTTAACGCTCATAACAAAATATTGAAAGTAGATCAACAACTGTGCTGTCAAACAAAGTATATTTGGGTTTAGAGGAAGGAAGAGACTTCTTCCTAAGTTTTGTGATCATTGGAGCTAATTATTCTTTTCTTGCCTTCCTTCTGCCTTTGGAATGACTTTCAAGGTGGGATATGTTTTGCAAGTTGTCCACAGCATGACGGACACTCAAGGGATCTGGAAATACACTCAGCTGTACACAAAAGGAAAATATTCTAAATATAGCCTCTTCCATAGTTAAGCTCTTCCTGCTGGACTTAAATTAATCTTGTTTTAAAAAGAGAAGGATCCTGTACACTTCCCACCATCAGATCCAAGCCTAAGTGCAGTTTACGTAAAATGAAAAAGAGCAGAATTCCCAATGGAGATTGGAGCATTTTCTTGAGAAAACATTGACAGTTTCTAATCCAAATTGAGTATGACACAGAGATGAAACTATATTGTTAAGCAGCCAGCACCGCTTAACAGCGACCTTGATGCTTGCCAATGTAAGTACCTGGGTAGAAAAAAATTAGCATTTCTGAGGGTAGATTTGACATCAAACTATATGTTGGGGTGTATGTTTTCTGCCATAGGCAGCAAGCTGCAAAATGCTGGCAGGCAAACACCCTCTCCTTGGAGCCTCGTGAGGTAGCAGCCAGCACATGGAGCAGGAAGATGGGTTGCAGATACCAGGGGATACAAAAGTTCTCCTTACTTTTAACTCCCCTGATCGCCTAATTTTTATTTTTTTTTTAATTTTTTTGTTGTTGTTGTTATTCATCCTGTGGAACTGTCTAAAGCTCAATGTTTCTAGATCCTGCTCTGAGCTGAGGAGTCTGGCTCAGCCTCAGCTGCTGTGGTGGTCTCCGTGGTCCTCATGGGATATCCCCACATCACCGTGCTCTGACACTTAGTGGCCATGAAACAAAAAATACGGGGTTCTTTTGAGCTCTATGGCATGTATCGAACCAGCCAGTTATGTCAGTAAATTGTTCCCCTAAGAAAAATGGCATAAAGCCTTCATTTCATGAGCTGCAGAGTGTTGCTGGCCAGATTTCAAGCACATGAACATTTCCCCTGAGCACAACATGTCATCAGGTATTTTTAAAGATAAATTCCCTGTTCAATGGGAAATATTGTCCCTGTGGAAAATGGTTAGGGAACATGAGGAAGGTACACAAAAAGAAAAAATCCCTGAGTAAAGTTCATTCCATGTTGTGCTGTGCCACTTGAATTTTGGGACCAGCTGCTGTCTGGGGTTGAAGACAGAACAAAGCCATGTGAGAAAACCCTGTTTCCTTTGCACTTTCCAAGACAAAAGTCTATACCTCTGCTGGGTAAACACAAGATTTGAGTCATAGCTCTCTGCAGAATTGCCTGGTGAAAAAAAAAGAGTCACTACAGGGGTGCAAGTAAAGAGCTTGAACTCCCAACCCTTGAAACTAACGCTCACCATCCACTACAGATTATCACAGTGAGCTGTGACCTTTTCTATGTGCCAAAAAGACACTGACTTATATGCTATGGACTCTTCATTTTGCCAGATCCACGATGAATGAATCCAACTGAGGAAAGCCTCCTGCTAACTCTGTCTTCTCCCACCCAATGCCATGCTATGGCTTAAATGCTTAAATCTGAGGCACAGTTAACACACACAGAGGCTTTGTGCTATGAACGTGTGAATTGGAACAACCCTTTCTAGCTCTGCTGCCATCCCATCTCAATTTTGCAGGAGCTAGGTAAGAAAAGCCTCAGTTGTCTTTTTGTATTCCCAGATATTCTGCAAGTGAAGGCACTTTTTCAAGTATAGCTTGATGTAAGTCAGTCTCTTCTACTTACTAGGTTGGAAAGGAATCTACTTCTGTATTATAAGGCTGAAAAAAATTCATGTTTAGCATACACATGTGTATTTTCTATGAAGAAAGCAGGTAATCCAGGGATGCATCCCAAAGAACTGTAAACCCCCAATCCTTTACTGGCTGTGTGCAGAATGAGGAGGTAATAAGGAACTTTATTACTGGGCAGGAACCGATTAAATAGGGGGTTGCTAAGAATGGTTTCACAGGATCACATTCTGATGGCTTTAGACCAGCTTTCATCTGGATGCTTTCTCCTACTCCTCTCCCTGAGCAACTGCTGGGTTGATGAGTGATACAGGTTTTTTTTCATTTTCTGAAAGTCCCCATTGTTGCTGTCAGTCAAATCATCAATCATTTCTTCAATCCATTGGAAAAAAAAGAAACAACAGATGCAGCTTAACTTAAGTTCATGTTGTATTGAGTTTGTAAATTAATTTATTATGTTTTAAAACTGATGTGCCTATTTTTTTCCTTCTTTCCTCTTCTGTTTCCTACGTGAGAGAGTATAAAAAAGTAATGTTTGCCCTTTTGCATTCATTGTGATTCATGAGTCTTTTGTTGGGCCGGATTTCATCTTCACCTTGTGATCGCCACACATAATCCCTTCCCTACAGTTCCTCCTTTCGCTTCTGCCCTGATAAAGTTAGGCTTTTATCATCTTCTGAGCTAACACCTAATTCTCCTAAAGCGTCCTGCTGATTCTGTCTTCTCCCACCAAATGCTATCCAAAGTATTCTTTGGAGATGCTTCTGTAGTGCCACCAACCTTTCCTCTGCCAAGTGTATCATCCAGGTTTCATTTCAGATGTTGTTGGAGGGGAGGGATCTTTGTGATTTCTCTCACCAGCCTCTGTACTCACTCAGCAGTTATTTTCTTGAAAAATCTCATCTCGAAGAAAGAAAGGTTAAAATGATCCAACAGCTCATAGTTTTGCTGCTGCCATTCAGGTGCGTAGATCTTAAAGGTCATTTTTCACAGGGCTGGGTGTGCACCGCTGCTCCTGTTTTGCAGCCAGGGAGCAGAGTTGTGTGTCTGAGCACGCGTGGAGGTGAGAGCCCTGAGCTGCAGCCCTGTGCCCTGACTGCTCCTGGTGCCCCAGCCTGCCCCGAGCTAGCTTGCCCTGCTTCTGGGGAAATGAAAAGAAAAAAGAGAAGCTGGGCAAACTATTCTCCTCGAACCCTCTCCCTCCGGTTTAAGATGAGTGAGGGCCAACCATGGGCAAGTTATCTCAATGACAGCAGCATACCAGCTGCTCTGCAGGAGCTGCTGATGTTCGTGCTATGCCTCTGCAATAACCAGGAGTAACTTGCTCCATTTTGGAGTTGCCACAGGGAGAGAGCATGATCCTATGGTCAGGTAGGTTGATACCCTCCCTTGGCAGTGTTTTAGAGTTAAATTTGCTTTCTCTATGCCACACCTTGCTTGGGAGTGCGTGCATACCATCAGCATGGTGCTGGCAATAGTCAGGATGTCTAGAAACTTTTCTGTGTCAGGGAAATCTACTGGTAATAATGATATGCTTAAAAAAATACTGGACTTGCCCTTTACGAAAAATACCAATGGTGATTTAAGATTGGGGCCAAATGACAATGAACGTGAAGGGAATGTCGAGTCCAGCTACCTGGCAGAGCTGCAATATCTGCAACAGCTCCTCCTTGTGAAAGCAGCTGAAATGGTTTATCTAGGACAACTTCTCTTCCTCGCAACAGCTGATCGTAGGGACTATAATCCCTTACTGGATGTGCAAAAGATTTGCATGCCTGACTAGTTCAAGGTCGGTGGATGTTAAAGCTCATTGAGAGGGTGAGGGAGAAGCTTTGTGTAGTTTTATCTTTCCCACTATCTTGCTGCTCTTTCTTCATTTATCTCCCTTCTGCGAGGCAGCACCTCTCAGCCCCTTCCAGGGAGCTGAGACCTCAGGGAGCTGATCCAAGGTCTGTGCCTAAGCTGTCTCCTCTGTAATCCTGGTGGCCCACTGGATTCAGTTGGATAATGGGAGTAATGTTAACTCACCTTCAGCTGGGAGACCAATGCAATTCATTTTTTGTGATAGTCTCCGCAAAGATGATATAGAAACATCTGAAGTAAATCAGAGTTGCACAATGCACAGAGTTAATGCATATAGAATCATGACTGTGGTTTTCCAAAGTTATCCCATTCACCTGGAATAAACATTTACATCTGAGCAAATAGAGTGTATAATGATGCTACTAATAAATAAATAAAAGGCAGCAGGGTTCTGGGCTCTTTAACTTCTATTACAAAGGCTCATTTGAAGTGTATCTCCAAATCAAGATCAACGCACCTAACAAAATCACATTCAGAATCTAAAAGCTGATTATGTGTCTGGTTTCAGTGAAGAACCCCCCCCACCCCCCCCCCCCCACCCCCACTAAGCCTTTGCAGAAGCTGCATCCACAAAAACAGCTGATTTGAGTGCACTTTGCATCAGTTCATACTGAGAGACATTTGCTGCAAGCTGCTCCCAGTTAATCTTCAAGTCACTTCTTTCCATTGCTGAGACATCTTCAGAAAGGTTTGTTAGGTAATAATGCCACTTTCTTGCTCATCTTCAGTTGTAACAGTCCTGTTACAGTGCTTGTGGACTCCATACGGTCTGACACTGATTATGATTTTCAAGTCTTTCAAAGATTTGTAGTGGTTAAAGGCAAAAGATGCTGATGACTTCTAAGCTCTGCTCTGCTTTACACAATGCAGCCATGCATCTGGCTATAGTAACAGGGTTAGAAAGCCCTAAAAATTATAATTCTAGCACCTTGTGTCTTTACTGAGCACTCCCTCACCCACTTCAACCTGACATTTATGAAGACAGAAGTATTATCTTATTCAGCAGCTAGGCATGTATTTTATCACCCAAAACCACAGATGATGCTTTCATTTTAAAGAAATTAAACCTGTATGTTACCTTTCCAAGTCGCCATTACCATGTGTAATAGAGCATTAGCAATTTGGAGCTGTAAGAAATTTACTGTCATATCACTGTTCTGCCGTACAAATTAGACACCTAACGAGCAGTTAGTTCTTCCTGTTGCCACAAATATATTTATCTGGTTGTATCTTTACAGTTAGCCATGTTTAACAGGCATTTCTAATTGAATAATAACAAGATTATTAAAGGAAATCCTTTACAAATTCAAGGTGGTAAATAATGCCACTTTCCACGAACATAAAATATTAAACGTTAATTGGTTTTTAGTGCAGCAGAAGCTCTTTCCAACTGCACCGACTCTAGGTCTTTTCAAACCCGAAGCCTGTGGCTCTACACATCTCTGGCACTGTCCTACAAACTTGTCTGGTGTTTCTACCAAACTGCTCCAGGGGTGCCTTTTTTTCAAAGCCAGCTGGTTCAATCCCTCCTGATTTAGCATCATTCTGTGTGCAAAGTCAGCAGTGACTCCCGGGGCCCATGTAGTCTATTTTGCGTTTGCATGCATGTTTGTGTGTGCGTGTACGTATACTGTGCATGGACTATCAGTTAAATATGTATTGACATACAGTGTAGGCAATAAAAACTAAGGCCAGAGCTTAAATCTTGTCCCTGAATTTCTTTTTCCCCTCCTGTGTTCTGGTCCCTGCTGGTAGTTTACTGCAGGAAGCTATACACTAATCAGCCTGTAAAATGCTGCTCTGGGAGAGACAGTGATCCCAGCCGCAGGCTGGGGCAGATAATAGACTTGCCTCACTTGACAGAAAGATAAGAGTGCATTTTGTTTCTCATTATTTCACTGTTTTGGGGAGGTGGGTTCTTTCCCTCTCTTGTTTAAGCAACATAAACAACACGAAGTGTCATTACAGGAGTGGGAGCCTGTCGATGCAGCCCTATAATTAGAAAATTTCCATGCATGAGGCAAAAGGGGTGTCTTCAGGCCACTTCCTGACCCACTCATCCATAGATCAAAACCCCAAGTAAGATACAGATAAGAAAATGCATAGGAAATGAAACATGCTCCATACTGCTAATTTAGACAGCCTTATTTGTGCTGCGGCCAGGGGCTGCCTGGTGCGGCACGTCTGCCCAGGCACCTTGTTGTATCATCAGTGAATTTGAAAGGGTAGCAAGGCAAAAGGCTGCTGTCCTGTTGGGGCCAAGCACTTTGTCTTCCTTCCTTTGGTCTTCTTTCTTAACCAGAGCATAACTCTACAGACGCAGTGTAACACCGTGGGAGACATCAGACTTGTACTCATATTGCAAAGTCCAGAGTGTGCCTTACTCTCCTCTCCTCTCCTCTCCTCTCCTCTCCTCTCCTCTCCTCTCCTCTCCTCTCCTCTCCTCTCCTCTCCTCTCCAGACTACTCTGCCCAAATTAATAGCAGCAGAAAAATCTGCCCACCAGCCCAACAAAATATCCCTGTTTAACTTTTCTACGCCACTACTTGCTTGCTGGCGCAATCCCACCAGATAAGCACCTTGTCTTTTGCAAATGCCTCTGCTGTGCTCTCCAACTTGTCTCCGTATGCTACAAATGCAGAACATGCAAACTCAAATAGCAGCCAGCAACATCAATCATGTGGCCACTTTTCAGTATTAAAGGCAAATTAATGCCAGACTGTTTTAAAGTCCAGCTGCTTGGGGCTGGGGTGAGGCAGACTGGCTCACTGCAGCTGTTGATAGGTACCCAGGGAGAATAGGGCAGGAGGGTTTTGCTGGCATTGGCATCTGATCTGATCTGACTGATGAGCCTGACATCTTAATTGTCATGAAAAGCACCATGGGCTCTTCAGCAAGAACGTGAGGCCAAGACCTTGGTCCTGCAGCTTGGTGGAGCGTGTGTACAAACTTCTCACAAGCGAGAGTTAAGATCGTCTGTCAACAGCTCTGTCCCATAATGTGCTGAGAAGTCTGGCCCAGCTCCAGGGCTAATTTTAAGCATATGAGTAGCTTCTTTCAAGTCAGTGAGAGTGGCAGAGTGAGCTGCTGGCTCTGGGAGAGGGATGCTTGGGCACTGGTACGGCTGGACCCTGAGGAGGCAGGGACAGTGCCATCCCAAAGTATGAGCTCACGGGTTGGCAACCCAGGCTCAGCCATCCCCCTCCCTACACACACAGTCCCAAGGCCTGTTAGCTAGTGCCAGGGTTGCTGGGCTCCTTATATTGCATAGGATTTCCTGTACTACGTGGTCAAATCCCGTGCACCATATGACAAGCATACGGGATATGTCTTTTCCTGTATTTTTTCAGTAACCGGCCACTCTTCCGGATGCTTCGGAGTCCAGGCTGGCAGCTGATGGGAAAAACAGCTATTGCACACCTACAGATAAATCGCACTGTATGTACCAGACTTACTGTGACCGTGCTCTGCTGTTAATCTGGGTGTGCACTTGGCTGTACAGATGCAAGTGTGTTTTTCTGAGAGGAAAATACAGTCAGAACCATGACCAGGGTCTCAAAAACATTAATGTAATGAACCTGGGCAATAGTAACATCTTCACTTCTGCATTTTACCAATGAAAATACCCAAAGCAATGCCAAAATGTTTTACAACATTATTGCCTCTTTTTGCTTGGTGTGAATGGTATGAGTCTGTAATTTTATGTAGATGTCATACAGATCACATTTTTGGCAGCCAAAGAGGTTAACAGCTTTCAGCTGTTGCCGTTGCACTTACCTATTGAAATGATCCTGGAGATGTGTGCTTATTAGAAGAGTAATTTAGTTTCAGTTTGCAGGATTTCCTAATGAAGACTCTATCCTCAAAGTCGATACAGTATGTCCGTCTTTTATCCAAATCACTCCTTATCTCAGGGAAGGGCAAGTCTATTAGAGAGCAGCACTCACATGCAAAACTCTTGTTATCTGAGCACATTTAACTAGTTAAATTCCACGTCTCCAATGTCAGCCAGATAAAGAAGGCTACTGTATGTTTAGCACAAAGCCTGCAGAAAAATTCTTACCAAAATACAGTATCATATGGGACGCTGCTTTATTAAAAATTACTAGTCCTTACCCAGCTTTTTCAGATTCCCATCTAACCTAGTGATTTTTCCGAGTTTTAGTGCTGCCTCCCCAGCTTTCTATCTATGCTTTGTTTCTCTTCTTCCTAACTCATTTCCAGAAGATTGCTTTTACCTAACTGCCAAGTGTAGAAGGAGCACAAGTCATTAGCCTTTTTCCCTTCCTAGCTGAACAGTAATACTAATATTGTAAACCAGTCAACAGTACCAGAAAGGTATTGGCAAATGACTGCATGATTTTTGCCCCATATTATGCTGAACCAGGCAACTATTGTGCTTACCAACTTGATTAATTAAAATGATCCAGTTTTGCTCATGTTCCTTTGCTGTGAACTAACCTGATAAATATGTTGGATATCTTGAAAATACCCGCTGAGAAGCACCTTGCTCTCTTCTTCCAAACACCTATGCAGGGCTGAGCATCTTTCAAAACAGAAAGGTCCTCCAGGCAGTTGCATGGGTTTGCTGGTTGCTTTTGTTTTGGTGTTTTTCTTCTTGCGAGTTGCAACATAATCTTGCCTGAAGAGGTTCGCTTAAATTCCTCTTGCTGCTTCAGAGGTTATGAATTGAAAAATCAAACCAATCCTTACAGATTACAGTCAGAAATTATTGACAGTTACGAATCAGAACCAAATGCTTTCCTCAGAGGTGTTTTCTTTAATTTACAACAAGTAGAAATTCAGGAACTTCTGTTATCAACGAGGAAGCCCAGGAACAATAGTTCTTTCCTGTAAGTATCAGTAAAGTGATGACTAAACATGTACTCAATAGCCAGACAGTAAGCAAGGCTACCTCCAGTGGGCACGCACTGAAGCTAAGAATGGCTGCTGAGAAAGATGGTGGAATTAGACCCTGTTCATCAAAATTTATTGCCATATTCCAAGAAGGGGAAAGTGACTACAAAGCCAACAACAAACAGTAATTGCTGGTAGAGTACAGCAAGGTTATTTGGTAATAAAATATGCCCCACACAGTCCGAGCCTCCCCTGCAGCTGTATCACAGATGCCTTTCAAATTATGGTTAGGAAAAACAACTGTCGTCTTCTGCACCGGTCTTGTGGACTGCTGGAGACACCAGTTTTCTGGTTCACCCAGCCCCTTCCTTGGCCCATCAGTTCATGTTGTCCCATCAGCCATCTCCTCATCCCAGGCTTCAGGGACCCCGTGCTGGTCGCCCTACCAGCGGTGACCCACGCCACCACTGGTGCAAGCATCGGTTGCTTTCACTTAGTAAAATGAATGCAAGATTACGAGGACTACGCCTGGAGAATATCATCTTGCTAAGTGCGTAATGGGCCCATGCTGACTCTTGAAGGCCTCTTTCTCTCCAGGCGGGAGCAGATATGGGCTGTTACCGTGGGATGGAGACAGCAGCATCCTGTCTTTTGTGAGGAAAGCAAGTCTCAAGGCCGCAGGAACTGCTCAGCGGGGATCCAGCTAGCGTGAGGAGGAAAGCAGGAGCTCCGGGCTGCGGAGTGGGTGGTGTTTCTCAGGAGCAACGTGAGGTGAATTTGGGCAAGCCTGTGCTCGTGCACTACTGGGGAGGATTTTAGTACAATATGTGTTAGAGTAAAAGCCTAATTAGAATAACTACAGTTAGTTCAGTCAAGCTCAATTGAATAAAATACTCTTTTGGTGTGTCACAAAGGATGGGGTAGTTAAAATAAGAAAACCCAAATTTATTTCATCCGTTTGAGTCTTGCCTTCTTATCATGACTTTTCTCAGTTCTTGATGATTTTAATGATGATTAAATCTTCCCTCAGATTCTGAGGATCTCCTTCTGGCCCAGCCCATGCTTCTGGTTATACCCAATCCTGCATGCACACGTGCGCACCCGCTCCAGGCAGTGCTCTGACGTTCCCAGCATGACAGCAAGCAGCTTTTGTTCGGAAACAAAGCTACATGAATTCATTTGAAAGACTTGTTGAACTTGGCCCATTATTTCCCAGAGAAATGACTGGTAAACAGATTTATTCGTCATAAATTTTTAGCTGAGTGATTTCTGCAGATAACTTTTGGCTGCAGACCATTTGCAAATGGTTTGCAATTAATATTGGAGATTTGAGATGATTTTCTGTAGGTTGCCTAAGAAATTTCTGCTCTCTTGGCTGGATGAATGTGTATCCTAGAATCAGGTTTCTTGTGGAAATTCTTGTGTGTATAAAATCCGTATTTACTTTCTGCAGATTCTTTGTAGCGTATGGTTGATTCTGCCAGGGGCTTAGCGCACTGTCTCTGCTCCAAAAAAAACTTTATACCTGTGCTTAACTTTAGGGACAAGATTAGTCCCCCAGAAGTCAAGCCAAAGTTAATTTGAGCATGCGTAAGAGAAAAAGCAGTAAAGGCGGTTTAGGATTATATGATTGTGAAAAAATTGTGTGTCCCTTCTTTGTCCCGAAAATGATGCCACAGCGCTAGTCTTGTCCTGACCTGGCCCTGTGCTTGTGGCACCTCTGCTCCTGCCCAGCCACCCCCTGCCCCAGTGCTGCCTGCCCCACTCTGTGTGCCACCTCCAACCCCAGTCAGCACAAAACAAGAATCCTCCTGGTTGGGTCCAAGCAGAGTAGTTTTGAGATGTTTGAGACACAACTTTGTTCTTGCACCAAGTTAAGGAAAGGGCACACCATGGTGACAAATCTCCTCTATTTGTAATAGTCTTTTCCAGAGTCTTTTTTTCTCTTCGTGCAGGATCACATCACACAGCAGCTATTTTTTCAGTGTGGAATATGACTTTAGTTTTCTGGAGCTGGTAGAAAAAAATTACCAAAGCAACAACCTGTTCTGAAGGGGGCTGTGGTTTGTCTTAAGGACAGTGACATTATGAAGAGCCTAAGGTCCGAAGCACTCAAAGAGCCAAGGTTATCAATTTGAAATGCCAAATATTTACAAAACCTCAATGAGAGCTTCTGCAACTCTCTAGAATGAATAAGTCATGCCTTTCAGAAATGCTTCTTGCTTTACAAAAGTCCTGTAGCAGAAAGGATCCTGTGTAGACTGGGCAGAGCTCTCCAGGGACTTGCTTTGCATCGCAAACACCAGCCGTTGCTTCTCCTCTCTGCGTTACAGCATAGCTAGGGCCAAGGATAATGCTTGCCAACACTGTCACCTCATGATGTGTTTGTCGTTAATGTTTGAGCATTGTTGGGAGACTTTCATAAAGAAAGACCATGCCACAAACAGCTAAGTATTCTGCTTTCCACTTGTCACCTCTTCTAAATGAGCTGCTCACTGCCTAACCTCTTCTCTCATCCCTCATAGGCCAAATCAACTGCTATAAATGGAGATGATTTCAGTGACTTTGAAGAAATTACACCAGTTTATACCAGCTCCAGCTTTCTCCCACACGCTTCCTTCAGTATAAGTGAAAACTTGCCCCTTTCTAAAACTGATTACTTCAGGAAGGCATCTGATGATGGACCCTGTAAAACCATATAGGAGCCCACTGTGCTCTGGAGCCCGGTACAGAAATACCTAGGCGAGGTGTGACCAACCTGGGAATGAAGATGCCTCTGGAATCTGGCTAGAAGCCCTATCCTGTGGCAGTGCATGTAGACCTGCTCATTAGGAGGTAGTTTGGAGCATTTTGCATCCTACTTCATCCGTTGTGCCCCAAGATGCTGAGTCCTCCCTAACTGCCACCTGTGGCTCCTAATTCCAGAGCCGTAGGCTAAACACTTGCACAATTTTCCAGCAATTTAACTTTCTACTCCTGGGCAAAACTCATTGCTCCAGTGAATCATCCTCCAGCGATTCTGTGTGGGAATGGCAGTCCCACATGGTGATGCCATGCATTCATGGATCTGCTTCCCGTTACAGCAGGATAGATGGCCACAAATCCTGCTATGATAGCTGGTGTAGCAAGAGACCATGTTGGCCCATTTTGTCTAAGCCTGGGAGACCAGGCATCCTGTGTTGGTGTAGATAGTCCTGATGTGCAGGAACTTTCTCAACCCTTCAACAAAAGGCTTTGCACTCCTGTCTTGTCTTCGTGATTCACAGGGATGCAGGATGTTCCTGGTCTCTCCTTTTTGAGCGGGAGCCCTGGGAACTCATCATTCAGCATGCTGCCGCAGGGAGGTGGGGAACAGTGGTCCCCTGCTCCTGCCTGGTGCGGTGGGGTGGAACGACCCAGCAGGAGCATGGCTTCATGCAGGAGAGATCCCTCTTTCCTGTTTGACCCCTTTTCAAAAGAAACCTAATCCAACAGCAAATAAAAACTCTCTTGCTGAGACTTTTAGCCTTAGGACTGACTTAACAGTGAAGCAGAACTTAGCTTCCCTTTCCAAACGTGGTCTCCTGGATGACGACTGAAAATGCTGGTGTTGCAATAGAGAAAGGCTGCCCTTGTCTTTTCTCTGTTAGCAGTCAGAGGGCTTCGGACTTCAAACATCAAGAGTGTCAGCCTATCCCCTTCTGCAAAAGCTATTTCTATTAATAAATACATAAAATGAAGGGAGAGCTTGGGGTCCCATCATTCCACCTTGGCGCGCAGCAACAGTTGTGGGTAAGCCCCATGTGAGAAATAAGTCCTCACAGCTGCTATCCTGTTAACTTTAGCTATTTTGTTATTTTGGCTAAGTTGTCAAAACGTTCATTTCCTGATGTCTGGGAAACAGGCTGAACAGCATCTACAGCACTGGGCTCTGCTGTTTGCTCCTGAGATAGAGGGAGGCTGGATACGTGAGACTGCAGGCCTTCAGCAAGCAGTAATGCAAAGAAAGGACTGCTCTTAGTTCCTCAGCAGCAATTTTATCTTATCTGCGCACATTGCTCTTTCCAAATCAAGACCTGCCTTTTCATTATTATAAACAACTGGAGAGTGGGAAAATATTCCCTGAGGCAAGAAGCAGCACTTGAAGTAAAGCGCTGTAATGGAAGCTGCAGCAGGCAGCAAAATTAATCCCTCCTTAGGACATATTCCTGCTCTCAGTGCAAAAGTCACTCTTGCCACAAACGATACACAGCCTAGTGTCAACTCCCTGAGTCCGATGAGATCGCATTAGAAGAACAACATGTTGAGTCATAGCTTTTAATCACGAAAGGCTCAATCTCACAAGGTTCTGCAGCTGAGTGTCCAAGCTGCAGTCCCATAGTGTGTGTCAGCATAGTGCATGTCAGCCTCAAAGCATTCTCCCCATTCGTGGAAGGCACGAGAGACACATATATGCTTGAAATTGAGCACACATGCTCAAACCTCTTCAGGAGCAGCGAGGGCAGGACCCTGCAAGACTGAGCTGAAACAAACCATTAGTAACTGGACCTGCGTGGGGTCAGAGCGCAGCTCTTGAGGTGATGTCCAAAGTCAATTGCCTTCTTTAGGGAAGAAAGTTGCTTATTGAAAAAAACAAAGGTTTTTGTCAATGAACACTATTAAAATTTATGACCTCTCCCACCTCTTCTTCCTGCACTGTGGTGCTGCTGCTTTTATTAGTTGTTACGAACATCCTCATTGCTATTATTCTTACTGTGGATCTGCTCGTTGCTAACAGTTATATGAAGAGTGCCTGGGTGTTTTGCAGTGCTGGTGTATCATTTCACCCAGTATTTTCTCCAGTGAAGTGACTGAGCCTGCCTGTAATCGGAAGACAGTGTTTGTGAGAGTGTGGTCAAAGTGCACCACACAGCACAGGATGACAGCCTCAAAGTCAGCCCTGCAGCTGTATGCTTCTTTGAAAAAGGTCTCAGTCAGCTCTTACAAATTTGCTGATGTTATTTCATTTCCATTAAACAGGCCAGGAGCCCCAGAGCTGCCTCTTTCCCCATCTGCTCTTGCCTTCCCTGCACACCTTGCCGAGAGCTTGCTGAAAAGCTTTCCTCTTTGTTTCAAAGCTTGCTGGCACTCTGAACCAGGTCACTGTAACGAGGTGCTTGCAAGCAGTCAAAACTTGACACAGTCTTGAAATGTGATTGCATCAGATCAGGACTTTGCTTTTTTAGTGATGTATTAACTTATTTTGATCAACAGCTTGCAGAAGGGAGAAAGAAAAGCAAAACTTGAATGAAGTCAATGTTGGTAAAAGCTGTTTGCAGAGCAGTCCTCCAGACTCTGCGCCCTCAGGAAGGGAAAGGAGAGTACGAAGAGGGAATCGTGAATGTGATGCAGTCTGCAAAGACAAGAAGCACTGCTGCTTATGCCAGTTTTGGAGATAATTTTTTGGAAAACGGGAAGCTTTGCAGGGAACATGAGCCACTAGACTCAGTTGAGAGAGCAGCATTATGGTGCAATTACGTGATTTATCAAATCTGACCTGACTGATCATTGCCAACAAGGGGTGATCTCTGCTTCCCAGTTTTTATCATGCATTCCCTACCCTCTGGCAATTGCATGAGTATGTGTTGCATTGGTCTGCTGAGCTGATCTGATGGAAAACTGTTTCTTGGAAGTGGGTTTGTTTTCTGTCAGATGAGCTCAATGGACCAACTCACTGCAACTATGTGATTATGGCTGTAAAGAGAAGCAGTGACAACTTAACTTATGCCTAGGTGTGTGGGATGGGATTCATCCCTTTCAGTGCAGCCTGGATCATGCTGGAATAGGTGAAATACTCGGCTTCATTTTCAGAGGCCGTGTCTGAGCCATCAGCTGGACCAGTAGTGGTCAGATTGGCCCTAAAACCAGGACTGGGGATACCAGTGTCGGGGGTCGAGGGAGCTGTGTTTCCTCTAGGGCTGTAACACTAATGCTGGCCTTAAGAAAGCTACAGGGATGCATGGCTGAGGCTGGGGGACAGGCTGAGATCATCATTCTCACAAGTCTCAGTTATCCCCATTTGTGAAACCACAACATCAGGGCCTGAGCCTGCCGCTGTTTGTAGGTAATGTAGGTGAAAGCTTCTGTGTCCAGTTGAGATGAATACTACTACTAAATCACAAGTCCTAGACCAAAGTTGTTCCATTAATGTCAGTACATGTATGTCATGGTGAATGATTCAAGCACAAGATTTCGAAAGCTGACCATGTAGGAGATTTGGCTATTACTACAGCTGTGTTGTCAAAAATCTGTTTAGCTGCCAAAAGACATAATTTCATACTCATGTGCAGTTCTCTTCCCTTGGCAGGGAGAACAGTGGCACTTATTACATATGAGGAAGATGAGGGACCAAGCCATGGCATCAACAGCACACCTCTGAGTGAATGCAGAGGTCTTGTGCCCATGTTGGCAGTGACTGATTGTTGACTACTTTTGTTAGCAAATGGTGAGCATGACCTGGTATCAGCAGCATGTAAGAAACTGGAAGGGGAAGCTCCAAACCCACTTCTGTGTTCAGTGGTGCTTCATCTTCCTTTAGAGGTGTTTATCTGGATGTGAGTATCACGTGGCTGGAAGGTCTCTGGCTAAGTCCGTGTTGTGAAAGACCTCAGGAGCAGGATACATACCTAGTAAGATGTGATGGATTTAGGTGTCCAGGTCCCTCTCTGTTCAGTCTTCTTCTTTCCCAAATGGCCTTGCCCTTACTGAACCACTGCAGTTTATAACCTTTTTACAAAATAGGCACTCATTCTGAGATATTTTATTTTGCTGGATTGTAAACCGCAAGGATTCAAGTGCTGTCACGGGAGCTGGTGAGATATCCTACAGCAAAAGCAGCAGCTTCTGAGAAACAGGTAACAGAAATCAGAATTTTTCCAGCCCATGAATCAGACCTTCTTTCAAAGGAAAACCACCGCTTCCCTGTTTTCTTAACCATTCACATTTCTTTTAAAACAAAATACTATGCACAAAATTTTGGATATTTGTGGACTTATTTCTGCCAAGAAAAGGTACAGAAAGAAATTTGTTAAAAGGGAATTAGATGTTTAGACATATACAGCTTCGTCTAATGTTTTTTTTTTTTTCTCAGATAGCAAGTGCTTGGGCAGTAGGCAAAATAAAGGAAGCAATAACTTCAAAATGCGGGAAAAAATACCAAAGCTTTGTGCATAATTTCTGCCTGGCTGAGCATTAAGAATGTATCAGAACCATTGAAATGAAAGGCAAGATTTCAGCTTGTTTCACCATCAAAAGAATTGAGCCCCAAATGGGTGTAACTGGTCCATGAAGTTTAGCAGGTACAGTTGTGCAATGTACTGGATTATCTGTGAAAAGCCTGATATTTTCTGTAAGTCTAGTGCCACTTTAAAGCCTTGAGATGCTTTAACTTACACGATGCCTTACTAATTAATTGCTCTCTGATGGCTAGAAATGTAATACACCGGCAACTCTTAATGAAAATCCAGCTGAGGGAAAATTATACGAGCCTTCCTGGATTTCTCTTTCTTTACTTTTACTCAGAGTTGATAAGTTCAGAAATTTCACTGTAAATTGTGTTTTCACTTTCCCCTTACTTAATCTTTAATCTTGAAAGCACAGTGTGCTTTAGATAATAATGGAAAAACGTATAGTAATCTTCACTGGGCTGGGATAGAAAGCAGCTCCTTCTTTAAAATGCACTGTAGGAAGTGGGGTGGGGTGGAACTGCATACAAAATAAGAGCCCTGCTTCCTGGCAGTTTATTTTCTATCATTTTATTTTGTCTAGGTCTGGGTGTGCTTGCCACTTTCACTAGAAATCCATGTTCAGCTCTGAGTTTTAAGAAAGGATTCAAGAAGTAAAATTCAGATGGAAATATCCCCCATAATGAAGGGGGCTATCAGAGCCTTTTGCTACAAGATTCCTTTTGTGTGTGAAATATTTATTAGTCCTTGCCTGTTCATTATTTGAAGGGATATCTGAACTGGTGTATCCTTAGGGAATCATGAGGGGAGCAGAGGGAATGTTTACAATGAAAATGGTGCTTAATCTCTATGAATGACAGGAAAAGATTAAGCAAACTGCAGATAAACCATCTTATCATTCAAAAGTATACAGGCTGAATGCGTTGTAAAATAAATACACAGCTGCTCTTTAAATCCTTTGTGCATCAAAGGACCAGAAGCACAAAAACAACTTATTCACCTCAAACAGGATTTACATGGACTCTTCATCCAAAGATTTAAAAGAACTTCCACTGATCAACCACCTCAGTCTAGCATCTGAGCTGGTTTGGAGGTCCCTGTTGGACCTGGAAATCAGACCTGCTTGTTGTGCTGCCTCCATAGCCAAGGTGATGCTGCCTTCAGCAGCTCCGTACCCCTCCCCTCCACTGAGATTCAGAAACTAGGCAAAGTGGCCTCTGCTCCTGTGCTGGCTTCACTGGGCTATTATATGACTATAGAGCCTTTATTTTAGGAAAGGCTGCCCATGGTAGCCCATTTTATATATAACACCTTAGTCAACTCACATATCCAAGAAGTGGGTGGCTTGGGTTTTTATGCCCTTTCTGGTTAATGGCAATTCAAAACTGTAGTTGCTAACACTGGATTATGACCGTCAGGCTCTGACTGAACCTAATAAAAACCTAAATATTTAGAGAACATGACCTCTTGATTGAGAAATGGCATTCTGAGAAGAGTTTCATAGAAGGAAAAATTTCTGTGCCTGTAAGACTTTTATCAATAAGGTGAGAGCTCATGAGATATTTTTCTCACTAACATGTTCAGAAGGTTGTCTAACTGTTCAGGTACTGTGTTATTTTCCCACTATAACATTCTCTCTCACAACTAGAGCATTTTTCTAGCACTAAAGTTAATGTACTAAACCCAGAGATTTCCAGCAGTTCATTTTGCAGAGCCTTTCCTGGCGTCTGACACAGAGATGAAAGCTCTTCCTCACACAGTCCATTACAACTCCTCCAAGGCTTAAAGGTTGCATTTCCAAAGTGCCATATGGCTACAACTAAAGATGATCACAGTGACTGAGCTAAAGATAGGGGCAGTTTCATCTGCCCCTGGAAGGACAGTGTACAAAACCTTCAGTAGGATGGGTAAAGTGTGGAGCTGCTGGTTTTGCTGTTGTGCTGTGTCACCTCTCAAAGTAAATCTCTTCCAGGTTAAGACTGTCCCCAGATATCATCTCCAAAATTAGAGACAAGGATTATCCTCTAACAGAAACTCACCTGTCTATCACTGGGTGTTGATGTTCACTTGGAATAAAATGATCTCTCTGTACCGACTGCATAAAAAGCCCTACCACACTAACGGTGGAGGATTAAACCTTTCTCTACTCCAGTTGATAAAAGTAACGACGTCAGGTAGATATTTGATGCAAGTCAACCATTAAGAATGAAATCTAACCTGTTCATACTGAACAAATCTAGATTGACTCCACTGGTGGAAATAACCTTACCATATATTCAAACCAATTTTAGCTGAATTCCCAGTATGTGTTCCTGCCCCGAGAACACAACTTTTTAAGTTGTGGTTCTTTTTTTTTATAAACCCAACAGATTTCTACAGGCTGTGTAAACACTTCATGATGGATGAAAGTCAGTGTCCTTCTTTGCCTAGGTCCTTTCTCACATGTAACAATGACCGTTGTTTTTAAGAAAATAGATCTGACATCAGCTCAAGGGTGAAATTCTTTTTACTAGTTGGTGGAAGTGTCTGTGCGAGGACTCTAGACACTTCAACCAGAAGATCGTATTTCAGATGAAGAATTACTTGGCATTTCTTCTTTCATCACACTGAGCCAACTTCATTCTCGACTTCAAAGAAATTAAGGGATACTGAATCTGGGTTACTGTCAAAAGGATTATACAGCAGAATAAGTGTATCACAAATGTTGGGGATTTTTTCTGCATCTTTTGGCACTCTCAGGGGGAGTTAGTTTTAAGTGGCATTTTAGACATGCTTACGTTAACCAGTGAAGGATGTTCATGCAGAGTTTTCCAGTCTGCATCAGTGCAAAGGAGGTCAGAACCGGACTGACAGTTCCTTTGGAAGCACTGTGGTTTCTTTTTGGAAGGCACTGGCCTTTCATTTGGCTACGATGTGCAATAAATAAATCCAAGGCACTTTGGCATTTGGCACCTGAAGTACATCTGAACATAGTAACGCATTAACACATCGGGGTTTTGAGCAGCAGAACTAGCAGAGCTTAGTTTCCCATGGACTTATGTCCTCTCAGCAGTCCCTGCAGCGTGACCCCAGCTCCCACGCCTACTTCCATGCCCACTGGGCCGAAGCTGTACCTGTGCTGTGGGCAGTCAGGAGCTAGGAACAAGTTGACTGGCAGGCTAGTATGTGTATGCCCTTTAGCTATCTGGATGCTGTCAAAGAGATTACCTGTTCCCTAGAGGGATAGTGAACTGAGTCTTTCTCCTCTGTCTAGCCGCCAGTTTCCACAAACATAATTATCTGTGCTATTTCTAACCCCCTTTCAACTTTAACAGAAATTGGCCAATGAATTCAAAAGCTCGTAAGGAGAGTGGGACTTACAGATGGACAATGTGATGGCACAGTTTATATTTCCTTAGGACAACATGCTAAAGCTCCATAAGTGTGTAAATCTCTCCCAAGAGGTTAAGCTGTTTTGTTTGTTTCTCAGTTTGAACTGGGCACAGAAGAAACAGCAAGTCAACACATATTAGACCACTTCCAGTCCTGCCTAGGGGAGAGATCCAGCTGTGAGCAGTAGGATTTCTCAGAGCGATGAGGTTTGGTTAGAAGTTCCCCATTCCCATCTGGCCCCAAAGAGACACAGAATGATCTTTGATTTGAAGATATGCTTGATGCTCAATTTGGATTCCTTCTGAGTTCATTTGCTTCATTTATGAAACTCATTTTGTCCACATGTAGCCACAAGTACACAGAAGATGATCTCAGCATCAAAAGAGATGCATCCTAGTCCTAGTGCCTTGGTGATAGGGTTGGAGGGACTGAAGTTAGTAACTATTTCTAGACAAAGGAGCATTTTGTGGTGAAGCCCTCATTAATATGTTCCGGGCTTCCGTGGCTTTCCAAAGTCACCGTGCAGCCAGAGGGTGTTGTGCTACTCCTTGGCCTGCCTTGTCCTCTTGGGGAACACAGCACTGGGGACTCATCTGGGAGGACCCGTCTCCACTGCTCGGTCACTGTCCTTCAATGGTGCAGCCTGAACAACAGCAAATGGGCAGTAATTTCATTTGCTGTAGCACCAGGATAGCAGCCATCCCCTGAGTTGAATCAATAAAGGTAAGAAAAAGATCATATTGAACTCTAATGGAACCAAAGACACTTTGTTTTTTTTTCCCCGGCCTGAACATTTGGGGACAGATACATTTCTCTTCCTGGCTCTGCCTTTTTAGGCTGGTTTATTTCTCTGTTAAACTAACTCCTTGATGATTTCTCCTGCTCACCCTCCAGCTGCGGCTATTCTCTTCTGTTTTCTCAGAAGCAGCATCTCATAAGGAGAGATGCTTATCTTGGAAAAAGTGCCAGAGAAAAAAATTTGGGGCAAAAAGTGAAATTGGGAATATTGGAGAAGGTGCAAGTGACTGTTTTTTCTAGCACTTATGGCAGCATCTCCCTTGGAAGAGGAGGACAGAAGCATTTGGAGAAATGGAGCTCTGCTTTTTCATGTACTGCCACTGCTGTCTGCCACTTTGCAAAGGCCAAGGCTCCTACCCCACAAGGCATTCATCATCCTTCCCAAAGAGGCAGCAAGCAAATGCTACGTGGCTTTCGGTTCCTTTTTTGCTGTTCAGGTATCCCTGCTGCACATTGCAGTGGGAACACCGCTTTGTTTTCCAATCGCGAGGATGGACCCGCATACATTCCCATCACCCAGCTATCGTATGGGCTGATGAAAATAATGAACCCTGGACACGGGGAAGGTACAGGATGTGGTTGTGCTAGCAGAGGCGGCGTGCAGGTGGCAAGCCCTCTCTGCAGAGGAGCCAAGGGTCAGGAAACATGTGGAGCTAAAGGGGCGGAAGAGAAAGTAGTGAGCCCAGACTCAGTTTTCCTGATGACATGCATATCCAAGAGGAAGGCTAGAGGCTACAGAAAGTGACTTTCGCTGACTGCACCAGGCGAGTGTGGTAAACCTGCCTACTTATCTGTGCTCTCCTGGCTGGCTGGAGCCATGCTTAATAGGTCAAATGGATTAAGGATGGGAAGCAGAATGCAAAGTTCCTTAAGAGCTTTTAATCAGGACCTGTCATTTTTTTTCCCCTACTAGTTAGAAACCATATACCTATATTTTCCCACTTGCTTCCTTTAATAACTGCGTAATGTTATTACATATCAGTAGGTGTGTTATTCTCCTAGCACATTTTGACATCCATACTTTGGCTTTGCCTGAAATATTTTTGCACCAGTTCAGTCAAAATATTTTCACAGGTTCACACACAAAAAAAATCTAGTGACTGAAACGATGACAAGAGGGTAGCAAATCTGCAGTTAAACTGTGTGAATAAAGTAAATGGCATTACGGATGAGTCAGAGGGGAAGGAATGAGGAGACAGAGAGGATTATCCAACTAAGTGACTGTTCATACATCTGTGGATGTTAGAGAGATTCAGTCTTCACTGACTCCAGTTGCTACATTTTCTGGGTTAAAAAAAACCCCCACACCTGCAATTTTTAAGAATTCAGAAATGGCAATTCTATGCTTAGAAAGATTCATTCTTCACTGACTCCAGTTGCTACATTTTCTGGGTTAAAAAGAAAAACAACACACCTGCGATTTTTAAGAATTTATAAATGGCAATTCTATGCTTAGATTCTCACTCTTTATAAAACAAATGTTCCTGTATTTCTAACCCATCTAAAATGAAATAAGTCTTGCTGGCAGGTATCAGTGACCCTGAGCTCAATGTCTTCCTTCCTTGAACTGCTCAGTTACCTTTTTCTTGGCACACAACAGTCATCAGATGTCAGAGAATAAGGAGGTGTATGGTGCCAGCATTTCAGTGCTGGCATAGTATTTCCTGCAATAAAGGGTCTAATTTCAGGCTTATGGAGAATTCCTGCTGACTCTTATCCTGTGGCATTTTATGGACAAAAGTCCAAACCCAGATAATCTGAGGTCCATGACAATCGTATAAGGTTTTCACTCTAAACGGTCGCTTGCACCACTCCTTTCTAATGGCGATAGTTGTGGCTTCAGGAGAAAGTCCTTCCTACCAATTTAAGCCTGGAGATTTGGCATCCTTGTCTACTTTTGCACCTGTGTATGTTTGCACCATGTCATTCTTGGACTCACAATTGCCATCTCATCTCTCCTCCGTTGCCCAGCATTACTCTGGTAGTCTCAGCTGGAAATGCTGCCACTGAAGCATAACCTCTGCGGAGAAAGCAGCACCCCAGAGGACAGCCTGGCAGTGCTCCACCCCATGGCCTCCTGTGTATCAGTTTTCCCAGTCTGTGGTGTTTTGTAGCCAGGGTTCGCCTGGAAAATGTGATCCCGAGGATGGAAAGGAACAGAGCTGGGCGCTCTCCCAGGCTGCGCTCAGCTGCAGGATGGGTCTCTAGGAAACCCTCCAGCCGCTCCCAAGGGTCTGGGCTTTCCTTACAGCTTCCTTGGCCTTGTTAGCCTTAATCAGCTCCCTCGAAGTCTGGGCAGGAGGAAAGGAGTGTCGTCATTGCTTGCTATGAGTGTTACAGGGAAGGGTCACCTTGTTTACTCCCACAACTGAAAGGATGGGAATGGTAATGCATTTCTTACAAGCACTGAATCAGCAATTCAGTGAAATGAAATAATTTCAAAATGCTTATCAGCTATGTTTACTGTGTAGTTAATAAATGCTATACTAGTAGAATTCCAGAAATATTCCTGACCTCCCACCAAGTACAGATGTATGTGTCTATTATAGCCCCCGTATATATGAGTGTACAGTTATCGTCTGTCTTTGTAGAATAATCTCAACACAGCGCTAAGGCTGCTATTATATATGATCCTATATATTATATATCCTCCTGAATAACGTACAGGCTCTGAATCCTTCACCAGCTATTCACCAACTGGCTCTAACTTCAGCCAGGCTCAAGCTGCTAGTAAATATTCCTCTTCCCTTCTAGTAGAATTTGCGCTTAAATAATGAAGAATTGTGTCCCAGTTGGGCTCCCTGTGTTGCCTGCAGTTTTCAAAGGTCAGACTACATGTCCTAATATTTCCTTTTGGCCATAATGATGATTCTATGAATTTTGTGCACGGCTTGTTCGGGCATCCCCTCCAGAAAACAAAGTGGAATGTATTTTTTAACCTTTGGTTGGTGACAACCTTTGGTGAGACAAACTCAGTGGGGAATACAGCCAATGCCTGGTCAGTTCCTTTCCTTTCCTGTTGATGCTTTTCTTCTGGGAGCCCCACTGCCGCACATCAGCTACTAAATGTTCAGAGGATTCATTTAGCTACAGCCACAGCAGAAAACAGTGAGAAGGTGGTATGATTTTTGCTATGAAGCTTCTGCTTGCAGGAGAGGTGTGAGAAAATAGTCAGATGATAAAAAAAAGTGTAATCAATCAGTCAACTTGTTCACAAAGGCAAAATATGTAGAAAACAGACTTTCGGGTTAGGGTTTCTGGTTTTGGGGTGAAGAATCTGGTTGCAAGCACTGAGGTAGTCTGCTTCCCCAAACTGTTGAAAGGTAATTTGCACACCTGTAAAAAGAGGAATTTTCTCAGCAATTAAGGTGAGACATTCTCCCTGTTCCTTTTCAAACCTGATTGATTTCTGTCCTGGAATGGATGTCTGGACAGAAGCTGAACTTGCCACTAGTGGAACGGTTCTTTTATTTGGGACGAATGATGGCCAATATCTCATAAAAGTGGGTATGGAGTAAAACAAGTAAAAAGATTAACAGGCACATAAACAATTTGTTGTGATGAACTTTTATACTGTGTAAGAAAAAGGCTTTTGGGACATAGGTGTTAAAAATCAACTTGTGAATTACAACTTCAAAGTGATTAATCACATTGAAGATATCTGCTGTGCAAATAAATTTTGACCGTAGCATACTTGAAAGAAGGATTCCTCACTGCTGAGATAAAAGTAATTCTTCAGAGGGACTGGGAAAGCTAGATGTGCTAGTACCCCAGAAAGTCTTTAGAAGAGTGGTAGAGTGATGGATATCCCTCCTGCGTCTGTAGCAGCCCTTGCTGTGCCCTTTTCTGGATCTCACGGTCCTTTATAGTCTTACATACCTACATTGTGGGGACCCTACCTTATGTCCCATAAGACTCTTCAATTACCACCCTGTTATCCTGGCTGTGAAAATGTTTGCAAAGAAAATTAATTACTCGGAAGGAACGAGTTTGGACATTTCCCCAAATGCTGTTTAAATGGACTGGCGAGCATTAGTTGAGAAAGAAGTCACGCGCTGTCAAAACATGCCTGTAAACTGCCACTGGCACTGATTTGGGAAAGTCGTTTGACATCATTTCGAACCATCACTATAAAGCGCTGCTTGTACTTTGGCAACTATAGACACATTTCAGAAGTCCCCATCAACTTGTGCCCTGAGGTCTCTCCCAGGAGTTCCTAGCTGGAACTAGGGTTGTGTGAATAATGGTTTGGAGCTTGGGTGGGTTTTTTTCAGTTTTGTGGCTGAACGCAAAAAAATGACAACAAATCCACTCACTCCAAGATACCTTCCAAAAAAAGAAGTAGAAGAGGTATCAGCTCAGATTGATCATGTTAGTTCTCCCAGCTGAAAAGAAATACTGAAATGTTGTAGGCTGGATGAAATGATACACTTGACCCAATAAAGAAGTGCTTCATTTTGGGGCTGTTTTATTAAAGAACAGGAAACCACAAATTGTATTCCCATCAATCATGAATATGTGGGACTTGAATAAACCTGAGAAGAGTATCTAATAGCTACTGCTATTGTAAACCAGAATTAAATTTCACCCATGACAGAGATCTGTCAGACCCGATCTTAAACACCTCAATTGATGCCAGTCCCAGACTCCCCAGACAACCTTATTCAGTGCTTAGTTGCCCTGAAAGTCAGAAAATGTTCCACTTTATCTGAGATAAATCTCCTGTCCAGAAAATTAGACTGATTATTTCCTCTCTTACCCTTGGTGGCTATAAGGATAATTGATCAGGGACCTCCAGTCTTTCCCCACTGGAAGGCTGTTATCACACCCGTCTGTCTGATCTTCTCTTCCTCTAGATTGAACAGTCTCAAATCTATCAGCTTTTCCTTGTAGGCTTGGTTTTCACAATTTCTGACAGTGCTTTGCTCTCCTTTGAGTTGCCTCCAGTTTCTAATCCTGTCCTACAAAGTGCTGGCAGTTTTTTCCAGTTGGTGTGACCTGTAAATTTTAGGCTGGTTTCCTAGGGAAATAGGACTTACCTAATCACGTTCTATGTCTGTCTCTTTATTTTTTTCTATCTACTTGCCTCAAACGCGACAGTGGTCAAATATCTCTAAGATACTAAGTCCATATATATTTCATTTAAAAAGTGGTAGGATGCAGGAGAGACATCTCAGTACAGCCCTCACCAGTGAAAGGCTGAAACATGATAAAATCCTTAGCAGGCACCAAGACACCTCCATGTCAGAAAGGTGCTACAAACAACCCCAAAACCTTCAGGTGGCGATTGTTCCTTATGCGATATGGGGGTCACAAACCCCCTGGGAGTTGGGGTGCATTGCTTCTGCTCCTAATGCAATGACTTCTTATAAGAATATGTTGGACAGGCTGGCTCCCCATCAGATACATTTATAACTTTTCTTTATTTCATAACAAACCAGTAACATATATTTTTGGCAGACTGTTTCCTGAGCAGTTAGGCTTCCACCACCATGGAAATTCGATTGTGGGAGGCCTGGCTTCAGGTCAGTAGAAAGCCTTAGGCACCACACTATAGCCGATGAGCATTTGAGCCTTCCTGATGGCACTTTACCATATCGAACAAAATCCTTCAATATTTGGAAGTGCGAGGGCCAGAATCCAGGTGTCTTCTCCAGGACCCTCTTTGTGAATAGCGTGATGCTTTCTCCGTTGTTCTCCTTCTCCTTCAGTGAATATTAAGGGAATTGGCATAAAAACACAGCTGTGTGAAGGTGAGGGTACTCTTGTGAGATGCAAATCTCTTTACGGGAGGGGATGCAGTGAGAGCATGCTGCACCAGTGAACTACTGAAAAAAAAAAAGATTTTTTCGTTCTCTGGCAGTTTTGTCAACCTAGGCTTTGCGACTTTTTTCACATACTATCAACTTTGAGCACCCTCCAAAAAAAAAAAAAAAAAGGCAAAAAGAAAAAAAAAAAGAAAAAGAAAAAAAAAATAGAAAAAAAATTTGCATGTCACTTACTTCTGGGCAAGAATCTGTAGCTTGTCCCTGTCACCAGTTGCCCATCCATTAGCCTGATTGACCACACGGCCAGAAGCCCAGCCACTGAATTACTTTCTGTTTCCTGCCCAGAAAGTGATGCTTCAGAGCTGCTTCCTGCTGCAAGCAGGAAAGAAATTTCCAGAGAGTTCAGCCACATAAACAAGTAAAGGCATTTGTCTCTTCCCCAAAAAGTCCTTGCCCCACAAAGGGTTTGGTGGGGAAAACCAGGTTGGTGGGGCAAAACTGAACAGCAGTTCCTTGAATGGAGGGTGCGTAGGACCCTCTTGTCCTGGCATGAGCAGTTATACAGGGTTTTAGGACATGATGGAGGCAAGCAAATAAACAGTGAAAGATACTGAATTTTTCAAAGGTGTGTCCCTAAAATTCCACATGCCTGCAACCACAATTAGGTGCCTAGGAGTGGAGAGACATATCCAAGGCAAGTTAGACTAGTCTGGGTCTTGACAGCAATGAACCTGCTCCTCCAGTTTTGTTACCAACAGCATCCAGCCAAGCTAGAATAAAGCCGCTTTGGGGATGTCCACACATGCCGAACTCACACTACCTGTTTATAGCTGGACATAGCCAAATACAAGTGACGTGTTAGGATTCCAGCAAGGGTCTCAACATTTTTGGCATACTCTGAAAATAGGGTAATTCAAATCTCTACCCTTAGGCAACTCTGAAAATGTATGTTTATGTTTTCTCATTCCTACTTCCATGCCTGTTCTCACCTGGGACAGTTATTATTTCATTTCTAGCTGGAAGGATAGATTTTGTCCTTTGCAATGCCACTTGCAAACCAAGACATTTTCCAGGGTCTACACATGGAGTATGCATCATGCTAAATGTATTTCTGATTTTGCATGTGGTTTATATGAAAAGTGATGGCGTTCAATGTTAGATGAATGCCTTCTCATTTTCTTCTTGTAGCAGCATCTTGAATGTGCTTCCATGTCTGCCTTAGCAATGTTTATCAGTGTACTAGTGAAGCATGCCTGATGAAAGCCACACTAAGACCATACTGCCTGGCTCCAGTGGTTGTTGCAAGGGTGCAGGCCATTGCAATGGTGCAATGTGCAATGTAGACAGAGCTGGGGGTAGCTTCCACCCTTGCATTAGATGCTGAGGTGCTTGCAGCCAGCCCCAGCTGTGGCCCAGAAGTGTGACCGCGAGCCTGTCTGGCCGCTGGCTGCTGCATCCCAGATGTATTCTGCACGGGACGTTGACCACTTGCAGACTTATTGAGCTACGTGAGCAAGAAAGCACATAATCGGTGTTCCCAGTGCCAGCCCTTATCTCCCCCCAGGTTGTTATTTGAATAATTAAGCAAACAAAAGGCAGCCTGGCTGCTCCTGAGGACGCAGTTACTCTGGCCGGACTCCTCGTCCGGGCTGCCCGGGAGGTGCTGACAGAGCCAGCGAGCCTGGGGGAGTCGTGACAGGTCAGGGAGGAGAGGGGAGGGGGGTTGTCCGGTTCCTCTGCTGCTTCTTTCTGTCTTGTTTTTAAAGAGCTTTTGGTGACCAGAGGAGCAGATGCATAAACAAAAGCTTGCTGGCCCTGTTTGGCCAAGGTGAGACTTCGTGCCCCCGTCCCATCACACAGATCGTTCCCACAGACTGTCCGTGGACTCAGAGTTTCCCCTGCATGGGGGCTGCGGCAGAAAGAGGCTGCAGGGAAGGAGGAAAATAACCCCAAGACTGGGAACACACTGATTTCAGGATGGGGCCTCCTTCTCCAAGGGGCTCAGGGAGATGCTGTGTGAGCAGGGAATCAATCTGATGAAACACAGAGGGATGCACATAGCCTGATTGCCTCCCGTCTGTCAGCTACCAGGTCTCCTGCAAATCTCCGGGTCTGGTCCCACTGAGAACTGCTCAGTGTGGCAGGAGGGCTGAACATTCGTGGAGCTCCTTCCTGCCTCCGGTTTCTTTACTGGAATTGTCTGGCCAAGGCAGGAGCAGGCTTTTCTGAACTAAGCCAGATTTGAAATGTCTTGGGAGGATTGCCTGTCATTTAAGGCAGGTGAGGGTGCTGAGACAGAGAGTGGGGTAGCTTTAGAAGCCATTACATGTTGTTTTCGGGATCCCAGGAAGTTTCCCAGATTGAAACTGTCTCTGGGGAGGAAGGAAATCCCACCCTGTACTTCACTCAATAACATTAATATATTTGGCTTCTCTCACTACCTCCCCATGGTTCAGCACCGATAGTCTCCGCTGGAAGCTGGGCTATGGCAGATACTCCACAAGTCTCAAGGATGACACAAAGGCTGTGCAGAGTTTACAGCCTAAAAGGCTGGATAAGAAAGCTGCCATCACTTGAATCACTGGGGGTTTGGTTTTGTAACCAGACATCTGTTGTCCCATAGCTATCACAGTAGCAGTGTATTTAGATGAATCTGTCACTTGAACTTTAGATGACCGTCTTTCTTCTGTGCTCAGGTTGATTTTTTTTCTCAGAGGTTCCCCATGGCAACTTCCAGTGACAATCCACTTGAGAAAGCCCCATCAAAGCTCAAAATAGAAAAAATCATATGATACCATACATCCTGTGTCGGGAAAGTCACCTCACATCTTTTCTAGCTCTCACTTTCCCCAGACACCTACCATTTCCAATGATTTTTGGCTATAGTTTTTACTTTATCTTACTAGATGATTAATCCCACCAACACCACGTATATATGTAATTTGATTCAGATGCAAAGCCCTGCATCTGTAGAATGACTCTCCAGAGGAAAGTTATTCTTGTGCTAAAATGTTTACAGGGTCAGGGCCCCATTCAAGTGTCTGGTGTGTAAAGAAGTTATCTTCTACTTTGCTCATTGGTATCACAAATGTCCCTGGTACTATAGGGATGGCAATTCATACAGTGAAGCAGCAGGTCCTGAAGCATTACCCTAGTTAACAAGATTATACTGACAGCCAGGCAAAGTACTGAAGGATTGTGTTCCATTTAGGAAGCACAGTGTAAAGACTGAGATCTCACTGGGATCACTCAGGGAGATAAAAACACTTTGTGCTTTTGAAATGTGCACTTCCCTGTGGATGCCCAACATTCACAATGAGCAAGTTCCTCGCTGCTGGCTGTGCAGTTCGATGTGTGCACTGACCGGCCAGGAGGTTTGTGTGTTTGAAAGGTCAGCTCCCCTCCTTTCCTTCCCTTCCCTTCCCTTCCTCAGGACACTGCAGGGGAGAAGGAGGCAGGAGATATGGCAAACACCAAAGGGCTTGGGGAGGGCTAGCATTCATCTATCTTTGCTTAGATATGCTTAGGGCAAACAGTGGGTATTTGTTCCCGTAAAGCTCAGGCACCAAAATAATTTTCAACAATGAAACCAACCAGCCCCCTCCAAACCACGCACTTAATAGCGATGACTGTGCATGAAAAGAGAGCCTAAGTGGTATTGCAGGAAGCCCTAGTTGCACATCATCTGACTAAATTTCAGAAAAGACCCCTGTTAAAATCAATATTGTGGCATATTTTCTTCAGATTGCATTTTTGGAACCTCGTGTAGGAACGCAGAAAGCACTAAGGTGATCTGCCAGTGATTTTACTGTGTTCTATGGATCCTGTAATAATTTCATGTGAATATTTTTCAACTTACCCCTATAATTTCATTTGCTTTGTTGGCTAGCTAAACTGCTTTGGAGACAAACAGTTCTTGCAGATCATCCATCCCCTATCAAAATTTTTCTCTTTGTAGTCAAACCCAACAAAACCAGCATCACCAAAAACTGGCTCTTTAGCAGTAGGTACCCTTGGTTCTCACTAGGCGTTTATCACTACCACATAAACCCTATGTGCAGCCTAGTCTCAGCGAGGATCAGTTGTTTAGTAATAATCACTGCCAGAGTTCCCAAAATCACTTAGAAATACCAATGACCTGGCCTGCAGTATGATGGAGGTGGGAATATTAATGAGGGCTACCGATTTTCTGGTTTAAGAGCTCATAAAAATAGCGAGAACACATTTTATTTGCACGGTGCTGGCTTGGTCCCTCTTGAACCACGTGAGCCTTCTTTGACTTCTCATGGATTTTATTGGATCTCTGGGAAAAATCAGTATAGAAATCTGGCTTCTCCCACTCCCTGTATCTTTCTGTGAGCAACAGGGGTGTAATTTCAAAGGAAATTACACTCATCCCCCGGTACAGTAAAACAGCTGGAATTGCATAGCATGCAAAATAAAATCACTGCTTCATTAACTTAGTCATTTGTGGACAAGCTCACATGCAGGTTTGCAGGGAAAGAGAAAAATGTAGCATGTAGAAATACATACATGTATATGCATGCATAGTTATGTACGTAGCTGTGTGTTTCCATCTACCTGATTATCTACTTATTTATCTATGTATCTATCTACACTGATGTATTTATTTCCCCCAGAGGCTTTATGGTTATGTGTATGGGTAAAGCATTAATAACCATGTGTTTATTTTTCCCAAACTGCTACTTCACAAACTTCTCTTTCAACAGTCACTGGTTAATAATTTTGATTAAAAGGTATAGTTCCAGTTGAGGGGGGGGTGTCATTTGTGGAAAAAAATCAAACCTTTGGTGTAAGAGGGGAACGATTACTACCACTGGGGAGCATCCAGCAGAGGGTGGGCACCTGTGGGATCCCATTAGACGTGATATGGCCAGTTAGGCTGGGGCCGGGGGGGGGGGGGGGGGGCGGGTACACGCTACATGATTCGGGGACTCCCATGTTGTGAACTCATCACTGATACCGCCAGACACTTCAAACCCGGTTGGATGAAGTGGCTGCCAGCGGGAAGA
Source organism: Astur gentilis (assembly GCF_929443795.1). Taxonomy (NCBI): domain Eukaryota; kingdom Metazoa; phylum Chordata; class Aves; order Accipitriformes; family Accipitridae; genus Astur; species Astur gentilis. The sequence goes on from NC_064882.1 coordinate 17,841,161, forward strand.
TGGCTGCGTCTCACTGCGTGTGCCCCATAGGGTTGGTCTTTGGGGTCACTTCTGTTGAGGGGATTTTAAGAAACCCCAGACACGCACGATGAAGGGCCAGGCGACGCTGAATTGCTCTGCCTGAGGCCCTCCTGCCACCGAGCAGGGAGGAGAGCCCCCGGGGACCCCCTCCAAACCAGAGCATCCCCGGCGGGCTCCACCGCGGGGACCTGGGGCGGGGCCGGGGGGCGGGGCCACGGCGGCGGGGGGCGGGGTCGCGGCCACAAGCACCGCCCCCGGGCACAAGAGGGGCGGTGCTGCTCGCCGGGGTCCCGCATCCCCGCCGTGCGGCTCGGCTCGGCGCGGCGCGGCTCGGCTCGGCTCGGCTCGGCTCGGCTCGGCTCGGCTCGGCCCTGCCCTGCCCGGCTCGGCTCGGCTCGGCTGCCGGCCCGACGGCGCCGTCGGGCAGAGGGCTCGCTTCGCGCCCCGCAGCGCCCGGCGGCCGCGGGATGGAGGTCGGTGCGGCGCGGCTGCTGGCGGTCCTGCTGTGCCTGGCTCCCGGTAAGCCCTCGGGGAGCCCCGGGTGCCCCGGGTCCGGCCTGTCGGGGAGCCGCCGGGGTCCGGCAGCCCCGCGGGGCCCCGAGGAGAGGGGGCGCGGGGACGATCGGGTGCCGGGAGCGGCGCGGGTGCGGGTTTCCCTTGGGGTGGCCAGGGCTGGTAGAGAGGGTGAGGCAGTGCGAGCCCTGGGGGGGACGGGGCGCCCAGCGCTGAGGGCTTGCTCTCCTCTCCTCTCTTCTCCTGCCCTCTCCTCTCCTCTCCTCTCTTCTCCTGCCCTCTCCTCTCCCGTCCTCCTGTCCTCTCCGGCCCAGGAGCTGGCCCGTCGGAGAGGGCTGCCTGCCATGGCATAGTGTCCTGCTCGCTTGGCTCTAGCATCAGCCGTTGTTTCCGAGAGCAAAATGTCCCGGGAGCCAAATGCGGGAAACCCGTCATCAGCGAAGAACCTGCTGGGGATGCCAGGGATCAAAGCGTGGGGAAATACTAGGGAAATAGGGAAGGTCCCGGTCTGGCCGCACTTTCTTGTCGCCCGTCGTAGCTGGCCGAGCTGTCCTGGTTGGGGCTGCTGGCTCACCCCGGTGAGGCGGGATTCCTGACAGTGATGGGAGCAGCCAGGGTGGACGGAAAATCTCTCCCTGCGGTACTGGCGAATGTTGCGCAAAGCTGGGCTGTTGCCTCAGAGCGAGCACTGGCACCCAGATCGCAGCCCTCGTGGGCGCGGGTGGCTCGGGATGGGCGTGATGAAAGCCCATGCACGAATACGATCTGGTAGGAATAGATTTTTGCCTAACTGCTTAGAACGCAAGAGGCAATCTTAGAAAATCATGGGCTAAAATAAACTCGTGGGGTCTCAAATTTGTGACAAACTGTGAAATAGTTTCTTCACATAAGTCATTGATCAGCGGTCTCGAAGAACGTAAGTATACTCAATTTATTATAAGAAAAGTTAGTAATCCCTTTCCCCAGGGAGTGAGATCATCAGATGAAGGTTCACTTCGTTTCAATGTCCCACATCCTCTTGTTAGACCTTGAAGTTGGCAATGCAAGAAAACAGGAACTCCACCCTGGCTGCCTGAATTGTAGTGCTCTGCAGCTAGCTCCTGACCATCTGCCTTTGCTTCCTGTTATGACAGAGTATTTGAACTTTCTGGGATGTGTGAAAAGTCATTATTTACCCTTCACTGCTGAGTAGGTGATGTGAAAGTGTCCGCTTAAAACATGCTGCACATTCCTATATATAATGCTTTTCTGACTGAGTAGCATTTACTTTGTTTATTGGGTCGATCTGTAGGTTTTTATACATGTTTTCGCAGGTTTATTTCATTCTCTGGATCAGCCAACCCTTAGCATCCAAAAAGATGTCCTCACAATAACTGCAAATGACACTCTAAATATTACCTGCAGGTAAGGGCAAATCTGTCCAGCATGATTTTGATGGGGGTAATTTATGTAGTGAGTTTTTGTACAGAATCAGAGGTGATTTGGTCTCTCTCCCATCATCACTCCCGTTACTCTCCACTCCCTTTGTGCCTCCCACCTCTCTTTTCCCTGACAGACTTTAGAAATGATCTTAGAGGGTTGCAGCAAGGGAGAGCTGGGGAGCGCAGGGTGGCTGGGAGGAGGAAGCATCAGCTGGGTCCTCATGGAGCCCGCCGGTGAGCCATGCTCTTGACGCTCGCTCCCTCCTGGGCACTGTGTCACTTAGATTCAGCAGAACGTAAATCTCAAGTAGCTTCCTTATAGGTATTAACAACATGAATTTATCCTACGTGGCTTGATGCTCCGTGAGACGGGATGAAGCCCGTTCCTCTCCACAGCTGTAGAGACTAGCAGGGCTGGGGTTTGTGACATTAGCATCAGTACTGGCACTCGTCACATGCTCAAGCTCCTCTAACTTTTGCTTTCCCAGCGGTCAGAGACCTCTGGAGTGGTCCTGGCCAAGCAACCAGAGCAGTGCTGAGAAGCGTATCTCTGTGACAGACTGCAGCGATGGCCCCTACTGCAAGACACTTACTCTCCTCAAAGTCATCGGCAATGACACAGGGGATTACAGGTGCCTTTACAGGGACAACCAGGCAGCTACAACCATTTATGTCTACGTTCAAGGTAAGTGCTCACACAGCCCTTAGGTGGCTCTTCCCCTAGCCTCAAGAGAAAAAAATGGATATCAAGTATCTCAAAATGATTTTGACATTAAAATTTATTAATCCTAGAATTTTTGATCCTGTGAAACTGTTATTTTTCTTGTTTTCATGTTGAGTAATTACCTGCCAGTATGCTAGTTGCCATCAACAGAAAAGCCTTTGTACCTGTAATTTTGAACTGACCTGCCGTATGTAGTACTTGGTCTGGTATTCGCCTCCACCCAGAACTTAGCATACATATCTCCACTGCACTCTGATCCTGTTGTCATGAATGCAGAGCTATTAATGACCTCAGCAGGAGTTTCGTACAAGGGAAGATTACAGAGATGTATATTTATTAAAAATGACAAATCCAATCCCTTTTACAATTTGTACTATCTGATACCATTCAAAAAAACCCAACCCCAAAATGTAAACTTCCATACACTTGCTGACTGTGATGGTAAAATCTGTTTAGGCTGTAAAAACTAAGCTTTCAAACTCAGGCTGTCACTTGTGTTGGTAGCAGCACAGCTGAGCATCACAGACACTGCAAAGCCTCTAGTTATACACTCAGCTTAAGTAAGCGCATTCTTTGAGGTATCTGCCTTTTTGCACCGGTGGCATCATACTCGTTTTCTTATGCGCCCTTTTTCCTTTTTATTGTTAACTTATAGTTACCGTCTTGAAAAATGAGATGTTATTATGTACATGGGTTAGCTTGTTTTATAAGATCATGAACTTCCTTTTTTTTTTTTTTTTTTTTTTTTGGTCTGGCTTTGAAAGGGATGCTGCCACTGGGGGAAGCCAATGTAGCATGTCACTACCTTTAACTGATATTTCCAGTAATACTTATGCAGGGAAAGTCACACTAGGGTAAATCAGATTTTTGTCTGCACAAAGACTGCAGTGGCAGGAAGTTATTCTCCAAAGTGCGCACTGCTGCTGGTAACTGTTTTGAGAATATTGATATTGTAAAGCTGGGGGGGGGATGTCTGTCAAAATATGTACCCCCTGTTTAGTCTCATTGCTTTAAGTGTTTCGCCACATAGAAAAGAAGAAAACTGGTTTGAGAAGAAATAGACAGGGAAAGAACAAAATTGGAAAAGTTTCCTCCATAATCACATGACAAATAATATCCATTTACCAACTGAATATTCTTCTAGATTACAGATCTCCATTTGTGACTTCAGTTAGTGATCAGCTTGGCATTGTATACATCACTAAGAATAAAACTGTGGTAGTGCCGTGCCTTGGAACCGTATCAAATCTCAATGTATCTCTACATGCGGTAAGGAAAAAGCCCGTTATTTTTTTAAGAGTTAGTTGAAATCACTCTGACATAAATACATTGCTTGAAGTATAAATACATTTCTTAAAAACTTCTTTCCATCCTTGGAAATTTTACAGCCTGTGATTACAAGGTGAGTGCTGTAACTGTATTTGTCCATGATTGTGCGCTCTCAAAGTGTGGAGTGATTGCCTATGAAAGGGAGATTGCTTGAGCTAGGATGTTAAAACTGGGACCCTGCGGTTATGGAAAATGTTGGACTTGAAAATTCAGGGTTGTTTGATTTTTTAAATCTGACTATGTATTTTATCAATATTTCAAACAGAAATATCCAGAAAAGATATTTGTTCCTGATGGTAAATCAATTTCGTGGAATAATAAAAAAGGCTTCACTATACCCAGTCATTTAATCAACTATGCGGGCATGGTCTTCTGTGAAGCTAAAATAGATGATGAAAGCTACCAGTCTGTGATATACATAGTTGCAGTTGTAGGTAAGCCAAAGGTTTGGGGTTTTTTGTTGTTTTTTTTTTCTTTTTTTTTTTCTCTATAGCCAATGTTATTTTGCTCACTGCAACATACTGAACCAATTACATTTGGTTGGACTCTAGGTTATTCAATACTGACAATGCAGCTAATGCAAAATGGATGTTGTGATATATATTACTTTTCTTTTAAATGCAATGTATTGTGTTCTTACTGGTTCATCATTGGGATAAGTGCTTCTATTTTTAGTGTTTTACATAGATGCCAGGAATTTTATTTTTTTTCCCTGACAATGCAAGCCTTTTTCCTAAAATCACTCTATTCTGTACTTTATTCACTTATCCAGGATCCAATTCATAGCTGAAGGGAACTAGAGGCAGGCATCCATCAGCAGCAGATGGAAAGGAATTGCTCTGAGGGGTTACCAAGGGAATGGGGGATCCGAAGGTCGCACTAGGAGCTAGGTTGTCTTGTCTCCTTTAGACGTATGTCCTGACTCTCACAGGGGTTTATGCTCTCCTAGTATATTTTGTCAGCTGTTCATCAAAACCCAGAAATAACATGGTGATTCTGTGGAGGCTCAAGCCTGAGCTGAAACTGCAGCTATTTTTCTTTTGGCTGAGGACACAGTGACCACTTCAAGTGGCCAGACGGCACCAGGGCAGTCTCTCCTTGCTCGGCAGGAAGGGGTAGCAGCCCTCCACCCTTTTCTCTGCACAGCAGGCTCTTGCTTCTCCACCAAATTCATGAGTCCTCACTCTGATTTGGAGCAAATTCAGAATTTCTGCAGAGTTTCTGCATTCAAAATATTCCATTTTGGAATATTTTAAATATTTTATTGCACAAAGTAAACTTTGGATAATTTTGCCAATGCCAGGCTGTTATTCTTAATAAAATTCCTGCTTACTGCTGGGGAGGGGGATATACCTTCTTTAGTTTCAGGTCTCACAAGGATAAGAAGAAAGTGTCTAAGGCAGAGGAACTGTGTGGGTCACCATCTTCTGCCTGCTCCCCCTGCCGGGGGGGCTTTGATAAATGCATATATGCTGCCACGCTGCTGTCTGATGCAGCTCTCAAATGGGAAGTGCTCAGGGCAGGCATATCCCTTCCCTCCAGGCTCCTTTGTACGTCCATCATCGTGCTGCGCTGGGGCATCGAGGGGCCTCTTTGTAGCCAGGATTTTGGTGGAAGTTTTGGTGAATTCACCTGGGAAATTTGGTGCTGAGTGCTGTAAAGAAACCTCTCCTTACCCCCATGTTTTTTGTGTGCCTTTGTCTTTCTCTAGGATACCGAATTTATGACCTCACGATGAACCCGCACTACCAAGTAGAGCTGGCAGTGGGAGAAAAGCTTGTTCTCAATTGCACTGTAAGGACGGAACTGAATGTAGGAATTGATTTTAAATGGGACTACCCTTCCATCAAGGTAAATCCGTAATAACTTAAAGGTGCCAACATCACAGCGAAATTTGATGTAGGTGTAACGTCACTCCCCCTTTATAATATCGACAAAGCAGATGATAATGCACAAAGAAATTGCTAGTGTATACAGGTGTGCAGAGGATGACAAGAGAAATAGCGATACAATTCCCAAATACCTCTGTCTTTTATCTATTACAGGAAAAACGTGCCACCATAAGGGATTTAAAAACTACTGCAGGAGAAGTAAAGAAGTTTGTAAGCACTCTTACCATTGACAGTGTGTCCTTAAGTGACAGAGGTCGATATACTTGTGCAGCATCCAGTGGTCGTATGAACATGAAAAACAGCAGTTACTTCATTATCCATGGTACGGCATCTTCTACTTCAGTTTTGTTGGTTGCTTCAGATTTGGGATTGATTACTGGGATGCAGAAGGTATCTTGGCGATGAATCAAATGACAGAAATGAACCAAACTGCAGCTACAGTATTTCTCTTGCACCTACTATAGGATTATTTTTATACAACAAGTTTAGCTAATGATAAGATTTTAAAGGATGTTGTATGTTACTGAAAGCTGTAGAATCCCATAGGAAAATGGGCAGTAAAATAAACTGAGGTGAGCCTGTGGTCCTCTTCTGTGATGACCTCCTTGAGGTCCTGTAAAGCTGAATTTGTGTAAATGACTTTGTATAAGGGTTGCCTGTTCTCACTCCAGGTGAACTTAGGCTAGATTCTGGTGGCTCTGCAGGACAAGAGTCATGGATCAGCATGAATGAAGCTAGGAAAATAGAACCTTCGGCTTTTACATTATGAATAGATTAATCAAATGGAGTTTGGGTTATACAGAAATGATGCAAAAGAAACAACTATGGCTAAGTGCATAGATAAGTACAAGGCCATGTCCTACAGCCTTTTCTTAAGACCCTCTTGGGCACAGACCCAGCAGCTCCTCTAGCTTACTTCTAGAAAAGAATTACCTGCATAAGACTGGCCCATTTTTGAAAACCAAGTCAGACAAAGGGGTTTATATTTTGAAGGAGACTGGTTTTCCTGAGGTGTGATTTCATGGGCCAGAATATTAATGGCTTTTTTTTTTTTTTTTTTTTTTTAACATTCAAACTTATTATGTGGCAGTGATTCAAGATAGACTCAATTTTCTCCTGGGTTTTTTCTATTTCTCTTCAGAAGCCAAAACAAGATCATGTGCCCTACTAGGTGTACCAGATATTAAGTCCATACCATCCTGAATCTTAGTCAAAAGGCTAATTGCTATCTTAGTCTGAATGCAAGTTTATAACTTAAAAAAAGTAATGTAAATTATTTCAAGGTATTCTGTGACTGCAATGGTTCGAATACATACTTGAGAAGAGGCTGAAAGTATTTAACTTTATCAAATTGTAGTTTTGAATGCTATTGTTTCCTGGAATGAGTAGATTGAGCCAGTTTTATGATATGCATATATCATATGTATATCAAATATATATATGATATATGTATATCTCTCTATATAATATGCATGTACCATATGCATATCATATATATATGATATATGTATATCATATATATACATATACACACACAGGTCTCACACTAGGTTGGCAGTTGGCACACTGTCCTGAGAGCTGAGTCTTGTCTCTGCTTTCCAGACCTCCTTGGTGGGGGAACTGGTCTGTTCCTCTGTGCAAGGGAAAGGACTGGGTTTTCACGGTGGGTCCATCTCTCCAGAGCCCAGTTTGGAGCCAACTGTGCTTTACCAGCGGCATCCTGTCACTGGCCCCTACTTGTCATGTGCTGTTAAGTGCGAACCCAAATCAAGAGCACTTACACTTTTGTGCATGTGGAAAGACCATTTAGTTTAATTTTTTATTTTTTAATTTTTTTTTTTCAGAAAGTCCTTTTATTCATCTGGAGAGAATGGAGAATGTGGTTGAGACAAGGCTAGGTGACACAGTCAAAATTCCCATCAAGTTTAAAGGATATCCTCCACCAGAGGTGAAATGGTGAGAATCGGGACATAACGTGTTTGAAAAACGGAGCTATTCTTAGTCAAGTTAAATCTCTAAAGTATTCAAAGTGCTCTATTATTTTCTTCAGGTATAAAAATGGAAGAGCCATCAATGCAAATCATACAGTTAAGCTTGGCTACACATTAGTGATCGCTGAAGCAACTGAAAAGGATGCCGGGAATTACACTGTTGTCCTTACAAACCCTACCAACAAGATGCAGAAGAGACATACGTTTACCCTGCTTGTGAATGGTAAGTGGCACACCAAAAGGGTACCTTTCTTTCACGTGTGGATGTGGTGCATTACCATTCTTAGGATTAAATTCATCCCAGAGCTATGAAGATTTAAGCAGGGGTGGTGGCTGGGGGGAGAGCACTTGAAACTGAGCCCTGGGAGGGCCGATGTCCCCAGGCTTGAGAGGCTGCAGGCTCCTGGTGGTGTTGTTGTGATGCTACTTTGTGTGGGGTTTTTTGTTGTTGTTGTTTTCTGTATATTATTTCTTTGCCTCTGCGTCCTGCTCTTTTCCTGCCCTCCTTGCTGGCCGTGCTGCCGGAGTCCTCCCCCACCCCACTCCATCCTGGCCCCGTCCCACCTCGCCCATCCTTCCTGCCCCACGCAGGCTGTCCCTCCTCTTCTGCCCTGCCCTGTGCAACCCTCCTCCTCCTCCTCCTCCTCTCTGCTCCCCAGGAAACAGCCTAGCCTCCATGCTTTGAAGACAGCAGGTCTCACAAAGGGCAGCTAGGCTACATGCAGTGGGATCAGGGCTGGGGAATAATATGCATTTAATTGTTGGGCACAGTGGTGGGAGCCTGAGGGCTGCATTTTAAACTGGGGGATAATGAAGGGAGATTTTATAGGAGATCCTAAGCATTGCATCTTGAGGGCTTGATCCTCAAGGTGTTGGGCAGGTTCACCTCTTCCCAACGTGTCCTTGGAGACGCTCTGCGTTGCACTTGGACGTGTGGGGCAGTGAATTAGTTGCCGCGGGTCTAACGCGTGCACGTGGTGGAGCCATTAGCAGGAGGCGTAACCTGGTCCTCTCTCCTCCAGTCCCCCCCCAGATCGGTGAGAACGCACTGCTGGCGCCCGTCGACTCCTACAAGTATGGCTCGACGCAGGTGCTCACCTGCACCGTCTACGCCGTCCCGCCGCCCACCGCCGTCCTCTGGCACTGGCAGCTGGAGGAGGAGTGCACTTTCAGCCCTCAGTGAGTGCTCAGCCCTTTGCCATCTTCTGCAGCTTACGTAGCTCTTGAGGGATGTTTTTGGGTTGGGTTGAGGTTTTTTTGGGTGCATCCCTTGTCTAGGCTTGTTACCGAGTGCGAAGCCAATGGCCAAAGAAGAAAAGACTGTTGTACTTAATAGGCAGATTGTTGCAGGCAGGTTCTCCCAACGTCATCGTTGTCGGCAGAGGCAAGGGCCACCCGCAGCGAGGAGCTGCCTGTTGCTGTCATGCTTTCTTGAAGGGCATCTTGACTTGTGCAGGGTTTCAAATGCAGCTATCTATGTGCCCTCCCCTCAGATCTCCCTATGGGCTGCATGCTCAAAACTCCGTCCCAAACAGAGGAAATTTGCTGTTTATGCTAATTACAGATCCTTGTGGTGTGGTTTTTTTTCTTACGCTCAAGTGCCGAGTGTGACGGTGCTCTTTATCTGTGTGAAAGTGTATCTCAGAGGAAGTGCAGTGATTGATGTTGGGGAATGATAGAGAGAGTGCCTGACTGAGATTCACGCAGCTTCCCTTATCTGGGCCTGCCATAAGCCCAGATTTCCTTTAAAACAAAAAAAAAAAGCCATAAAAAACCCCAGCATTCTTCTTTCCTGTTGTTGTTTTTAAAATGATTTCCACTAGTTTCTTCCTTTGGTGCCTGGTTGCTTCCTACACAATGGCTACTGTCCTCAAGAAATTCTTGTAGGGAGTTCAGTGATTTCTATGTCTCTCTGTCTTCCTTTGAACTAAATTAACTTGAATCATCCATTTATGAATGGAGGTTTGTTCCCAGAATAGCTGCTTCCCTCCAAGCATCCTGATTGAGCTGACACAGGCAGATTAATTAGGAAATTCACCTTTAAGCTTGGGGGTTCCTTATTTTACGAAGCACAAAGGTCTCAGAAGGTTATAGGGCGCGGTTTAACAGAAATGTTTCCAGAATCATACTCTTCCCTCCCAGATGCAGGCTGTGGCCGGTGATGCATCTGATTTACAGACAAATTTCTGCATATTATAAAGAGAACACAAAACCACTCTCTTGAAGGGCGAATATTCGTCTTATCTAATGCGTGTGTCTCTACTTATATCTCAGGAAAGTTCGCTCAGGAGCTAATCCGTATGCATGCAGGAAATGGAAAGTGATCTCAGAGAGAAAGGGTGGGAATCAGGTTGAAATTAAGCACCGAGTTGTTACTATTGCCGGGAAAACAAAGGTGAGCAGATTTTCTTTTCTGTTGGTTCTGCAGTCCACGTGTCTGGAAATATATCACTAGAGATGAGACTCTTTTCACCTACTATTAAACTTGGGGATCTACTCTCAGCTAGTCATGCAAGCTCCTACTGAAGCCAATAGGCAGACATACACACTTTGAAGTCCTTTAGACACTGACCTAAAGTGAGTCTGCATTGAGGAACATAACTTACTTAGATTTCAATGCTTACCTTGTAGCAGTCTGAAGTTAGGTGAGTTAATCTTGCCAATTAACTGTAATAGGGAGAAGCTGAAGAGACTGAAGAGCAGAAAAAGTTGTGGGTGCAGCATTGATTAACACATGTACTAAAGTGTGCCTTCTGGCAGGCTGCTTTTTCTTGTTTTCTTTTGCCTGATTGTTGCAGACTTAAGGACAAAAATTTAAATGTCAGGAGGGGACTGTGCTCCCACTGTGCCATGGATTTGTGCTTGGGAGGGATTTTTCGTTGTGCAGATATCTGCAGAGCACTTTGCTGAGCTGTTGGGGTGGTCAGGCTCACATATGTACTTTAGCACTGACACGGTATGAAATTGCTTGTTTGTTCTTTTGTAGACTGTGAGCACCCTTGTGATTCAAGCAGCGAATGTATCTGCTTTGTATAGATGTATGGCTACAAACAGAGCTGGGTCAAGTGAGAGGGTTATCTCCTTTCATGTGACCAGTAAGTATACCCTGTGGAGGACAGTCATGTTAACATTATTTCATCTGTTTTGCTGATGATAGGTGCTTCAACGCCGTTGTCCAATTCCTGTCCTTTATAAAATCCTTTAATCCTTTAGGATTTTAGATTTACCTTAAGGCAGCCTTGAAAGTCGCCACCTAACTTCAGCCAAGGGCTTAGTTCTGCTGGCGTTAGTGGAGTGTCAGTCCTGTGAACACAATGCAAAATGGGCACTGTTGTCCTGAGAGTGATTGCTGTTGGGCTTTTGCAGTCACTTAAAAGACCTGCAGAGAAATTATGGTAGCGTCACAAAATGAGTAAAGATGTACTGTAAAAGCCAAGATGAACGCTTTCAAAACCAGTGGCAAACAGCTTCTGTCTTCTTGAAAATCAGTCCCCATATTCACATGCTGAAATATTATTTGAATCCAAATCTAAAAATGGACTATAAGATAATGCTAAGAATCATCTTAGGTGGCTGTAAGTTTCTGCAAGAAGAGGAACTGTATTCATTACATTCCTGTATACATTCCTTTGATCCATTTTAAATGTATTGCTTTTAATGAGATTGTACTCTTTAGATGATTGATTGGTCGATTGATTTTTTTCAGTGTTCTGTGTCCTTATTTACAACTGGGTAAGATGAGGATAAGCTATATTTGTAAAATGGCTTTTTCAAGTTAATGTTGGCAACAAAATGTGCAACCTAATAGGAATTTATTTTATTTTTTTAACTTGCAGGGGGTCTTGAAATTAACCTCCAGCCTCGGAATCAACTCACAGAGAAGGATAACATGTCCTTGCAATGCACGGCAGACAAATTCACCTTTGAGAAGCTGTCATGGTACAAACTCAGTGCTCATGCTTCACAGACTCCCTTTGGAGGGCTGCCCATGCCTGTTTGCAAGAACCTCAATGCTCTCCAGAAGCTGAATGCAACAGTTTCAAATACCAATGGTGAAAATGTCACCCTAGAGCTCATCCTCCGTAATATCTCCCTCCACGATGGAGGGGACTATGTTTGCATTGCTCAGGACAAAAAGGCTAAAACACAGCACTGCCTGGTGAAGCATCTCACTGTTCAAGGTACAGATCTCTTACTGTGAACCAAAATGTGTGGTTGTGTATGAAAAATAACTGCAGTAGTGTCAGTTTTCAGTATCTTCAGGCCCTTCATCTGTTGGCTTAATGGTGCACTCAGTTTGTTAAATAGATTTAGACCGTTTGTTGTAACATGCAGGTCTGGGGCTTGTCTGGGCAGCAGGGATTTACTATTTCATCAGTACCAGTGAGGAAACACTGACCAAGCCACTGTACTGTGCAAGGAGATGAGTTTGGCTTTTGCACAAATAATGGCGTATGTTTAGCTCAATAACTTCTCAGTTTTACTTTTCAAAACACATTTTTCCCTCTAGCTGTATAAGCATGTGCGTACTCATAGCATTAATGCTACTGGTTTGTGTCACTGACTCTTGAGTTTGAAGTCCTGTCTATAATTTAAAACTGTTATGCTGGTATTCAGGCACAAGCAATGCAAGCTGATAATCAATCAGCTTTTTCACACAAATAGTGATGACTTTGCTTTGGGACCTAGATGTCTAGGCTGATTAGGCAGATTCAGGATAATACCTATGCATGTTCATGGGCTATCCTGAATGGATGGACCAGCACTATCAAACTTCTTGTAATGACCCTGGAAATAGAAATGTAAGGGAAACAATTTCTCACCTATTCTCTCTTCCCTCAGCAGTCTAAACAGTTACAAATTAAACCACCTAAAGCAGATTACATCAATGGTGTTAAAATTTTCTTGGCTATTGTCATTTTTTCATGTCATGTGGAAGTTTTAACTATGATCTTTACATGAACACTGTGGCTGTTGGTGTTATAAAAGGATTTGAGAAGTTGCTACTGGGCCAAGCGTATAGAGTTTCATCAAGTGGTATTACTGCAAAAATGGATGTTTTCTCTAATGGTCAGTAATTTTGCTGTATTTTCAAACGAACAGAGCCCATGGCACCCACACTCATAGGAAATCTGGAAAATCAAACAACAAACATTGGTGAAACCATAGAAGTGTCATGCACAGCGAATGGCATTCCGCCTCCAAACATCATGTGGTTTAAAAATAACGAAACCCTTGTTGAAGATTCAGGTGAGGATTGCTCCTTTGCTATGAAATTTCTATCAATTAAGTGCTTTCTTTTACGGGACTCACTGCGGATTTTCACTATGAAAAGTTTCATTTTGAATTTCTAACACAAAGCGGCATAAAAGTAGTAGGACTAAGAATCACGATTTTTTCCAGGTATTGTTTTGAAAGATGGAAACAAAACACTCACCATACGTCGAGTGAGGAAAGAAGATGGAGGGCTATACACCTGCCTTGCTTGCAACGTCCTTGGATGCAGAAAAGCAGTGGCTTTTTTTTCAGTGGAAGGTTAGTGTTAGCTTCTTTCCAGATTGTGCATGAAATCTTTATAAACACTAAAAGGAAAATCTACTGGCTATCCTGATTGGAGAGCTGAAAATACCCTGTGAGATTTGTGAAAAGTCGTGACCATTCCTATGAAGCTCAAATTGGGTGCTGTCATAGCCATCGTAATCCCAGCTGTTGAGGCTGACGCTTTCTTCTCCACAATGTTGTTTAGTGCTTTTCAAGAAAAGCTGAATTTATCTTACTTACAGTCGCAAAGAAAATTCTGCCAGTCTATATTACATGCAAACCTATACAACAGAGCCTACCTAAACCTGCAGAAATCCTGGGGCATCTCTATTGTCTTGGTAATATAATTGTCATACTATGTTTTTTAGCAGTTTTAACTTTTTAAACTATGTCATTGCTGTCACAGCATCTAAGAAAAAAACAGAGTGAAGACTTTGTGCAGTCTGTTGTGATTGCTGTCCCATTTCAGTGATAGGAACGGTAGCGGGTTTGGGTTAGGGGACCCCAGCCTTAGTCCACCAAGCTTTGAACGAGCATTTCCGAGACCCATCTCTCACTTGTTGCAGTCCTATTGTGGCACACTGAAATGAAACTCACAATGATAAACAATAAATCCTAATAAGAGGTTAGTCGACAGTCTAAGTAGCTGGAACCATGATGGACTTTCCACCAAGAGCTGCAAGGAGAAGCCTCGAACTAAAAGCTTATTACCCTTGATATTAGTACATTTGCAAAATTTAGTCACCGAATCCATCACAGACCTCTGTCTTATAAGTCAGGGTGATTGTCCATTCCGTTGTTCTGTTAAGGTAATTAAAGCAGTATCCTGTTATTCTTATAGGTCCCATTAGGATATTAAGATGCTGGGCAATATGTTTACATGGGGTGGAAATTGTCTGCAGCTGACATCAATGTAGATTTCAGCTGATGTGGTAAATATGGCTGGGGCATGTCTGTAGAAGTTGAAAATCTGTGTAGGACATACTGTTTCGCTCCAAGAAATTTATAGTGCAGCTCATTGGGGTCATGCAATGGAGTGTGCTACTGTGTAGGAAAATCTGTATGGTGCAAAGGATGAAATAGAGGAGCATGATGTGGCAAATGGGGGCTGAAGAAAATGGCTGCTCCTGCGCATTAGTAGATATTCAAGTGGTAGGTATCTGCTGGAGACTATTTTACTGGAAAAGGGATGTTGTAAATAAGACCTTATTTTCATGTGTTCTTGTAGAAGCATGGGGGTTTGTGCCCCAGCTGAAGCATTTAAAGAGACAAGAGAGAGATTGTTCTCTGGGTCATTCTTACAGCACTTTATTTACTATATGATGGGGTTTTTTTCAGTTTCTGGAGAAAGAGTCATTCATTTTGAGTATTTTAAAACAATGATTTCTTTTTAAAATGTGAGATTTTACTTTTTTTATATTTGCCAAAGGTCCAGATACTGTCCTTGGAACAAAGCTGATGCTAAGAAATGGGGTGGTGTGTAAAGCAGCATGAAACTAAACGTAATATTCCAACATAAAACCCCAAGCTTTTTGTTTTGTTTTGCTTTCGTTTCTTTGCTCCATGTTGCACTTTTAAAACGAACCTTCAGAACAAGGACCTCCATTATGTACTTTAATGAATGAACAAAACCAATACGCTTCCAACTATCACTCAGATATTCATTTATTTCTTCCCAGGCGCTGAAGAGAAAACAAATCTGGAGCTCATTATCCTTGTTGGCACTGCAGTGATTGCCATGTTCTTCTGGTTGCTTCTTGTAATCATCCTCCGGACTGTTAAGCGGGTAATGAAAAATTCTTGTACTGTCCTATCAGCACTGGTCTTGCATGACAAATGAGAGCTGACTTGAGGCCTTTTGTGTTGTTTCTTCCCATTGTTCTTAAATCAACAGACACATTTTTTCTCTCCATGCCGTAACATTCTTGCCTGGAACTAGGGGCACAGAAATTTGTTTTTAATTGAACAGGCCCTTGCAAGAGAAAAAAATGTTTCAGCCGGTTTTGTTTATTAAAAAAAGTGCAAGTAATTAACGATGATCACACTCATGATGACATGGTGTAGGGAAATGGTAGCCTGGTATTTCTGGGAACTAGTGAAACACTACAAAGTGAGAAATGGCACTTTGCCTGCACTTTGCCAGAAAAAAAATCTGTGCAACTACAACTAATACCATTTTCCAGGCCAGCGGAGGGGACATGAAGACTGGCTACTTGTCTATCATCATGGATCCTGATGAAGTCCCTATAGACGAGCACTGTGAACGGCTCCCGTATGATGCCAGCAAGTGGGAGTTTCCCAGAGACCGGCTAAAGCTAGGTGCGTCTTCATTGCACAAGCCGTTTAGTGATACTGCAGCCAGCCCTGTGCTGGGGGATGTTTCAGGTCCTGGCTTGCCATGGGGCTGCCCTGATGCTGGACCCCCAGGCGGGCTCTGTGGTCCCATAGAGTATAATGCATCCTCTCCCCGTTATCAGCCCTCTGTTAATTTCTGATACACAAACTCCATTTAGAGTTGCTGTTTATTCTGCATCTTTTGCCCACTGTGCCAGGCAAATAAATTGGAGTATGTTCATCTTCTCACTTCAAGGTAAACCTCTTGGGCGTGGAGCTTTTGGCCAGGTCATAGAAGCAGATGCATTTGGGATCGACAAAACCGCTACCTGCAAAACAGTGGCAGTCAAAATGCTTAAAGGTAAAAATGATGACTAAAACTTCACCTTGAATACACAATATAGGGATAATCGCCAGTACTATAACCAGTAGATAGAAAAAATCAAAATGTTCATACCAATGGTGTATACAAGTTTAGCTTAACAGTTGGTGTTATGAAGCAATGCTTAGGGAAAGTACGTGCCTTTCCCTCATTGATAACTGGAGCAATTCAACTATGGTTTCTTAGCCCTGGCTTTATAGATCTACTCAGGTTCAGAATACAAACTTGCTCCTGCAAGCAATTTGCACTTGTCCATTTTTGCCTTATGCAGCCTACTGAGGAGCTTTCTGCAAGTCTCAGACAATGGCTTAGACACGCTCCAAAATGAGTTTTAATTCTGAACAGCTTTCTCCTCGCTTTAAATCATATTATAGTGCCTTGCATTCACCACAGAAAAGTTGAAAGCTGCGGTTCCCAGACACGTTGTTCCAGAAGAGGACATAGCTGGGCAGCAAAATGGGGCGGCCAGCAGCCGGGGGCTGTATCCCACCCTGTGCTGTACTGGAGGAAGTGTGGGAAAACCAAGGGATTTCTGACAGTACAGTGTGAGCAGTCGCAGGCGTAGGCAAGACCTGTTGCCGATTCGTTGCAGTGGGATGAGCATGCAGTAATGGCAATAAAAATTGGAAAGCCCTGTCCTTCCAGCTTCCCAGTGCTCAGGCAGCCTGCAGAGAGCTGCCTCCTCTGCCCCTCTCTCCCCATTGCTTCAGCTGTTTCCTCTTGCCCTTCTGTCCCTGCGGGATGAGGAGACCAGCCACGTCTCCAGGCTTTTGGTGAGGCTGCAGGGTCAGGCACGTTCGGCCCAGTCCCCCAGTCCGTGGACCCATTGGACCCTTAGCATGGACCACAGCAATGGCTATGGGACAATGTTTCTAGCTCCTCTTGGCTGGGAGGGTCAAACGGCAGAGTACAAACTGCTCAGAAGGTCTGTAGGAAAAAAGATGTTTGCTAATCTGGATTGTTTCTGTCCCTCTTCTGATGTACTGCCCTTGGCAAACTTCAGAAAATGTTTAAAAGCAGAGCAAAACCAACGCTGTCATGCACACGCCTAGCTTTCATCAGTGTCCTGCAGCATAACCGACCCAGGCTACCAACCAACAAGACTTCACACTAGATGGGCTGGAAAAATAACAGAAGAGAACACAAAGGAGGGGGAAAACTTACTGTCTGTGATGCTCCTGATCTGTGTTGTTTTACCTCTGCAGAGGGTGCAACCCACAGTGAGCACAGAGCACTTATGTCAGAGCTGAAGATCCTCATTCATATTGGCCATCATCTCAATGTTGTCAATTTACTTGGAGCCTGCACAAAGCCAGGAGGTGAGTAACTTCTCAGTGGGCAGGAAGGTCCTAATGAAAACCCTATTTCTCCCATTTCTTCTGTATAGAAAATTGAGTTTCAAAATTAAGGGTTGGAAGACATAGTCTTCTTTTAAAAAAAAAAATAATTCTGATAAGAATGAGCAGGTCCAGAGGTGGAATAAGGGCTCAGAAGCCCTGAGTTCCATATCCACCTCCATCTGTTAGTTGTTCTATCACTTTGCTTTTCTGTCCGTCAGATCCACTTTTATAGTGGACACACCATATGTAACAGACTTTGGGTCTGAGCCTAGTACCAGATTTTAAAAGTTGGTCTTCTTGTCACAGGCCACAGTGCAACTGCAAGTTGTGACTTTTCTCCCTGGCTTTGGATGGACTGTGGGTACCTCTGTGTGTGTGTAGGAGGGGAGATTGCAATTTGGAGTCCAGCTCTGGGTGGATGAACTTATTTTATTTTATAATAGGGGGCAGATGTTTCATTTAACAAATGAAACTGCACGCTAATTTAGAAGAAATTCAGTGTAAAGTAACTCAGTAATAATTTTTCAGGGAAGCTGACTTGTTGGCTTACTGTGGGATCAGAATTTAATTTGTAAAGTTCCATGACAGAAGTGCAGTAGTTGAGAGAAACATAATCCATAAATATTTCTTTCCTTGTTTATTCCATAATAAAATAGAGATGGCCAGTATTTGGAACCTAGGATGGAAATTTATCATTGTAGCATATGCCTATATGAAGCAATTTGAGCATGAAATACCACATTTGGACTGTACATTAAAGCATCTATGTCTGAAACCAAGATTCCTGTTTTAAGTTTTTTAGGGCTTGAACTGCCTGCACAAAAATGCATGGATAATCATGTGTATTGCAGATGAGTAGTTAATTGCACTGAAGTTCATTCAAATGTGTATGTTGCGTCCTTACAATGTCATTAGCATCGGCAGTTATTGGCACTTTAAGTATAAGCACACCACTATACATTTTCACATATGAAATTAGGCCTGTGATTTTCAAAAGTATGTGCTTTCTTTTCCTTCCTTATACAGCAGAAAAGGAATCATTTCCCTGCTTTGATTAGATTTTTTATTATTATTATTATTATTATTATTATTACTGGTATTTTTAAAAACTTCTGGGTAGTAGAATGCTTTTTGAAATGTACGTATTTCTAGACACAAACTGTTGCTGTGAGATAAGGTGGGATATAAATGGTCTTTCTAAAGAATTGCTTTACGTGTTGTACAGGCCCACTCATGGTGATCGTGGAATATTGCAAGTTTGGAAATCTGTCAGCTTACCTTCGGAGCAAGAGGAGTGAATTTGTCCCATACAAGGTAAGGAGTCAAGGTTAACAGTATAATGTTTGATTTGGTGGGGTTTTTCCACACACGATGTTTCTGTTTCTAGTGCAGACTGAAGTGGCAATCCTTGGGGACGCTGAATATCTAGGACTTCTCATGGGAATGAGAGATGGCAAAGACATCAGAGGTCATCTAGTCTTTCCCCTGGCCCCTGCAATGTACTTATTTTGTTATTGTTAGCTTAAAATGTGCAAAGGAACTGGGCTTCCACTATTTCCCTTGGCAGATTGTTCTATACTTGGCCATATCTGTCAGGAAGTTTTTTTCTGATTATCAGCCTGAATTTTTTCCTTTCTTAGTTAAGATCCAGACCACCTTAAATAACTGCACTCCCTGCTTAGTGTGTCTATCCATCAGATGTCCGTAGGTATCTTCTATCATGTGATGATCTGTTCCACTATCCCCTTGGCTCATTGCTGAACCAGGTTATACATTTTCTTTCTGTTAATCATTTTTTATAATTGATGTATCTCATGAATTTATGTTCAGCTTTTCACCTCCCAAGTCCTTTGCCAAGGGGGGCTCTGTCACAGCACCCCCTGTTTGCACCGCAGTTTGAAAGGAGGAGAATGGAGGCTGGCATTTCAAACTCGTTTCTGGATGCCTCTGAGAGGAGGTCTGATTTCTGGAGAGGGTTGGGAGGATCCATCCCTTCCGAGGGTCAGATTGCTGGACGAAGAGCATGATTGCATGTACCCAGTGCTGAACATCATGCTCAGGACCCTACCCTTTTTCACCCACGCCGAGAGAGAGGCCCCTGGGCTCTGCTCTGGCACACTGGTAGACCTGAGTCTTCCTGCAGCTGCTGTGTTTAGATCAGAGCTTCTTCAAACTGCTTGTTGGTTCTCCAGGGGGTTATTTTTCTTTATCCTTGGAGTCATTGTTTACTATTTTATATTGGCAAAGGCAACTCGCTGCATCCTCTTGTGAGGTAAAAAGGATAAACAAATATCTGAGAGGCCTTGAAGGAAGAGGCAGGCTGTCACGAGGGTGCTGACCCTTGCTTACACAAGCGGAGGGGATGGGAATTGGCAATGGAAAAAACCAGCCCTGCCAGGGGAGAAAAGTCACCAAACCAAACCAGAAGAAAATGGAAACGTGGTGGAGGAAGCCTTTGGGGCTGGCATCTTCCCTAAATGCACTTGGTGGCTTAGGGGAAGAAGGAAATAAATCAGATTTTGAGGGCTGCCAGGGTTTTGGCCAAGGTAGAGGTTTAGCAGAAGGGCCTTTGCAGCAGCGGGAGGTAAAGCTGTAGCAGCGCGGAGAGGCTCAAGTGTATGAGAGGGGGTTTGGCAGCATCCGCGCATGCTTCACAAGCAGTGGGCACCAGGGGCTGAGAAGGCCAGCCCATCAGCGTGCACTTTTTTATTCCCCAGCACGTGGAGATGTTCCTGGGGGGCAGCTGGGAGGATGCAGGAGCAGGCTAAAGCCGTGCTGTGGAGCAGCAGAGGGTGCTCGAGCTGGTGAGCCGGCGTAGCCATGGGTTGGGGTTTGCCAGCGCTGCCAGCGCGCCAGCCTGATGCCCCAACCAGAGCCAGGTTGGAGCAGAGCGGCCGATCATGCCAGTGCTGGGCTGCCCTCCCTGCCTTCAGTGGTGCCTGCGGCACAGACCATGGGGACCATCATCGCCTCTCCCGAGGAAGCTTCTGGCATGCTTTCTGCTTCTGATTTCTCCCATCTTCCCCTCACATTTCTAGACCAAAAGTGCCAGGTTTCGGCAGGGGAAGGAGAACTATATTGGTGACGTCTCCGCAGACCTGAAGCGACGGTTGGACAGCATCACGAGCAGCCAGAGCTCAGCAAGCTCTGGCTTTGTGGAGGAGCGGTCCCTAAGTGATGTGGAAGAGGAGGACGGTAGGATATATCTTCTGGTGTTGGAACAGCTGTCATGGGTGGGGGCTGATGCGGGGCACTGGGGACGGTGTGATTTCCAAAGCTCCCTCAAAGCTGTGTGCGGGGTATTTCCTGGATCACCAAAGTTCCCGAGCTATGGATTATCTAGTCCAGCATCCCAAACCCCTCAGACCAATCCCAGGTACTGTCCTGTCTGCAAAGGATGGATTTTTAGTGCACTGCCTTTTGGGGATCCATCTCTTTAACATCCTAGTGCCTTCAGGGAAAATCGCAGAGCACCAATTCCGAAGGCAGTGCAAAGAGGGATGTGCCAGGATGCTAACTGAATTTCCTCAATGTTTACTCAGAAGTTAAAGATCATGAAATGCCATCTGCTTCACTGCTTATTAGCAGAGAGGTTGATTTGCCTTCCCACTGCGCAGGTGGTCTGTCAGGAACAGGAAACCTGAACTATCCACTCATTTAAAGCCTCCCTTGGATATACATACTCTCTGCAGCAGTTTCACTGATACATTCACCATGTTCTCCTTTGGCAGAGACAGCACAAAGTGCTCAGCGCTGCCAGCATATTTCAAAACCCACTAATTTCAGCAAGCGGTAGGATCAGACTGGTCACAAGGGAGGCTGTAGCAAAACTGCCTGTACCTCAGCTTCTACTGAAAATCATTTAATGCAAAGAAAAACATCAGTATGTTAACAGGGGGGATTATCTTGTGGTTTCAATGCAATCCTAATAGGTAATGTCAGGGATGCACTTTATGCATTTCCACACCATTTTGGTCCTTTTCAGACCTCCCTGGTATAACCACTGACCCTCTGAGCTGGGATGTTGTAAGAAGTATGTAGACCTAAAGCAGGCCTTGAGATGAGGGTTTTAGCCACCAGTGTTGTAGTTCTTCAACTTTGTCTTAAAATCAAGAGCTGGGCAAAGTCGTCGAGTTGTTTATTTCAGCAGGAACTAAATGCCTCTGTATCTTTGTTGGATACTTGAATACATTATTCCTCCAGGTCACTAGAGAATGAGGTTAGGCTTCTTCTACCCTAAATTAGCAGGGCTTTTTGCCAAATTGAAGTCTTTATCCCCATGGCATATTCTTCCCCCGTAAGGACTAGGTGGGGCCTCCCTTTCTTCAGTTTCCAAATTCATCTGCTGAAACCACAGCAAGCCTTTCCTGTCCTAGGAACTTGTGAGCTGAGTTTTGGTTGTTTTTCTTTTGGAATTGTTTTGCAAATCTTTCCACTGGTGGGAACTCTGGAAATAAGCAAGGATGCCTGGGGTATAACCCATCATCTCAAAATTTATTTTACACAGGACTAGTTTGGTGTAGAATGGGTTGTTACTGATAATTATACAGGCCAAAAAAGGGCTCGGTTTTCTCTTCTGGTTCAAATGTGGCATAAGGTTAAGATGGACTTTTACCTAAGAAGCAGTTATGGGTGAAATCCATGACAAAGGGCATGTTTGACTGTCATCTGATTCTTTGCAGCTGGTCCTGAAGACCTTTGCAAGAACCCTTTGACCATGGAGGACCTCATCTGTTATAGCTTCCAGGTGGCGAGGGGAATGGAGTTCTTGGCTTCACGCAAAGTAAGGAACTTCTCAGGAAGAGTGGCATGTTATTTATTTGACTGTAGGAAATAGTGCTGTAGGTCTATAGAAGGAAACAGCATGTTCATCTTTGGACTAGCAGTCATCCGCAACATTTTCTTTTTGCCCTAAGACATACCCGAATCATTAATACTACAGAGTGAAACAGCCCCTGCATTTATTGACACAAATGTTAGTGATCTGTATAAGGTTTATGGGTCACTGATTCATAGAAGAGTGATTAAGTAGTTGGAGGAGGGGAGCTGACTCACAAGGACAATTAAAGGAGTTAGGGACAAATCCCTGGTAACTGGGCCTAAACTAAAGGAGTTTGCTCTGAGGAGGTTGCCTGTAACTTGTGCAGTGGGATTGGAGGGGCAGTGTGAGGAGAGACAATGCTCACCTGTGAAACTTCATGGATGACTCCTTGGAGAGTCTCCTGCCAAAGACACCCTGGCAGTCAATAGCACCTCACCTGCATTCTTGCCTTCTAGAAGTGCTCTTCTGTGGGTTGATCCTAAATACGTATAGTACACGTTTCAAAGGATGTAAATTCCAGCACGAGCAAGGAAGTGCCTGCAGTTTTATAGGAGCAAAAAGTACTTAAAAATGGGAAAAGGAAAAAGAAGCAGGGAATACAACACAGCTCTAGAGTGCAGGCTAGGTGTTCAAGAGCAGACTTCAGAGTCTTTTCTAAAAACATGCATTTGTCTACATTTCATACATCCTGGTTGATGTGTCTATGTAAAAATGTCTTTCCAGGATCTGCAGTTCTAGTCCATACTAGAAGCAAATTTGCAGCCACTTTCAGAGCCTGGCTTTTTTACTTCAAGCTATTGAGGCTTGAGTTTTGACATCTTTGGGTTGTTGGCTAAGCTGTTGTTCTGCATAGGTAAAGACATGGACTTTTCTCTCTGTAGTCAAGATTAGTTTGTGTTGGAATCAAATCGGCGTTTTAGTGTGGTATATTTTTCAAAGAGAAAGTGGAGTACACAGATTTGAGTGAACCTAAGTAAATCTAAAGGTAATCAGATCTCAAACTGTTTTGTGTCAGCTTCTTAAGGTAATTAATTAGCTAACTTCAAAGGCCCTTTCTGTATAGTGGATAAACAGATGTATGTTTGGACTTGGGAGCACAAGTCTCCCTGAGCCAAATCAGTTGTGACCATCAAAAAAGCACTTAAAATCAGTAAATGTTGATGCTGAGGTTCTTTTTCTTAAAAGGTTTTAGGAATTATCTGGCCTTTGAGGGTAGGAGAGCACATATGTGAAAGAGATCAGCCCTGTGGACAGAGCTGTGACAACAGGCAGCATGTGAAGTTGTTTACTTCTCTTTGCAGTGCATCCACAGGGACCTGGCTGCTCGTAATATCCTCTTGTCAGACAATAACGTGGTCAAAATCTGTGATTTTGGCTTGGCTCGAGACATCTACAAAGACCCAGATTACGTCAGAAAAGGAGATGTAAGTTTCAGATTCTCAATTTGAGAGAGAATTAATATGAAGTCGGGACTCCTTTTTTTTTTTTTTTTTTTTTTTTCACCTTAAATGGGTTTGTGGGAACTCAATGTTTTGCTAAACTGTGATAACTTTTTTTTTATGGAAATACTTTCAGGCCAGACTACCCCTAAAATGGATGGCACCAGAAACCATTTTTGATAGAGTATATACCATTCAGAGTGATGTATGGTCCTTTGGAGTTCTGCTATGGGAAATATTTTCATTAGGTGAGTCACTTTAATTTTACTGAGCCATCTTAAATTTTAAACAACAAAGTCTGAAAAAAACCAGTCAAAGTATTCTTGGATCCTCTTTAGCTTTTTTTTTTTTTTTTTTTTTTTACTTCTTGAAAATTTCCTGTTTATTTTCTCCACCAAAATAAAATACTCAAATTTCCTTAAAAATGCAAATGTAGGAACATGGACTTGAAACGCTTCTTCATACAATTTCAGTATGTGATGAGGCACCTCATTTACTCAATCAGTTGCTGTTTCCGTCATAAATATAAATTGTTTGTACATCCAAATATACTGAATTACCTTATTAACTCAGGCCATAGCAAATTATTTGTTTGAAAATTAATCCTAGAATTTAAGAGTCTAATGCATTAAAATTACCGTTGCTCTCATTTTAGGCGCGTCGCCATACCCTGGAGTGAAAATTGATGAGGAATTTTGCAGAAGACTGAAAGAAGGAACAAGAATGAGAGCACCAGACTATACAACACCAGAAATGTGAGAAAATGTTCTTCCAGCTGCCCACATTTACCCCACAATAATAGCAGGTGCTGGAGGAAGCAATAGGTGCTGTTTTCTTTATGCTGATATTTTAATGGTCTTTGTCCTTCTAGGTACCAAACAATGCTGGATTGCTGGCACGGAGATCCTAAGCAGAGACCGACTTTTTCAGAGCTGGTGGAGCACCTGGGGAATTTACTGCAAGCCAACGTCCGTCAGGTACGTGAAATGTGTCGTCTGGTTCCTAAAACCACCAGCTGAACCTCTCCTGCCCTCCCAGCCACCACGAAATCCTGTAGTTGGGTACTGTCCACTGGAGCCATTGGGCAGCCTGGGCTTCTTCCACTGCTCACGTTACTGACCAGCAGTTGGAGCAACTTGCAGAGAAGAATGACTTTGCGGGGGGAATATTGCAGAGGTCGGTTGTGGTAACCAAAAGCCGCCTTGCCCTGCCAGCGAGGCATTCGCATGACACCACCGCTGTGGTTACTTAGCTGTCTTGGCATAGGGCTCAATTCCCTGCTCTGCCGATGATTTCTCTGCATACTGCAGAGGCATTTCGGCAGGTAGCTCCTGTTGATCTTACTGTGCCAAAGATGGATATCTTAGCATATGTGAGGATGTGGGCTGCAATGCTTTTAATGACTCTTCTGGAAAACGAGGATACAGGCGTTTCGCTGCCTGTCAGCAGCTCCATGCAGATAAGTTTAGTAAGACTTGTCCTGTGTGCAGACATTGTGGTAAGAGAGCCCACTGCATCCAGGTGGGGTACATGGGCCTCCCTCCCACGTTCTCCATCTTGTGGCTCCCTCTTCCTGTACTGCGGAAATGGACAAGGCCAGGGCAATAAATATGAGCACACTGGATGAAGGAGGCTGGATTTGGCCACATGCTTTCCTACTAGACGAGTTCTGCCTTTCTGACCTATTGATAATGATGGGAATTACCTGCCCTTCCAAACTATCGTGTCTTCTGTGCATACAAAACTCAGAAAGGATAGAGTTTCTTCACTTTCCTAAAGAGCAGCTGGAATCTTATGTATCACAGAAGCACAGTCTGGCTGAGGTTGGAAGGGACTTCTGGAGGTCTTCTGGTCCAACGCCCCCCTGCACAGGCAGGGCCACCTAGAGCCTGTTGCCCAGGACCATGTCAAGACAGCTTTTGAATATCTCTGAGTATGGAGGCTCCACAACCTCTATGGGTAACTTGTGCCCGTGCTCAGTCACCCTCACAGTAAAAAAAGTGTTTCCTTGTATGTTCAGAACATACTTTGTGTATATTTGCCCATAACATAATATGGTTGGATTGCTAGTGATTTAGACCCTCTTGTCGTGAACTGTAGTGTTCTGCAACACTACAAAATAAAATAAAAGACAAACATGATTTACTGTCTGATAACTAATAGCTAATTATGCATTTGTCGTATTGCAATCCAAAAGGGATAGATGCCAAAAAAATTAGAGAAAAGATGGAATCTACTAAAGGATTTCTTATGGGACTATAAATAGGTATGCAGTACTGAAGGATGCATAATCCATTTTTTCTCTTTATACTTTAAAGCAGAAATGTTAACAAGTGGAATAAATTTTTAAAAGTGCTATCCTTGTTATTCACATCAAATTAGATGCCAAAGTATTGATAGAAAATTTCCTTTTTTGCTATGTCCATTTCCTTCTTTTTTTCATTTACTTCTTATGCTTCATTTAGTCTTTCTGATTAATACACTGTAGTCTAATTCAGTCTCAATTTCAGTTTAAGGTAATTTTTTTCTTCAGATCCATGTTCTTTGTGTCATTGGGATTCAAACATTACTAAAAACTACATTTTTTATTTCAAAGATATCAATAAAAAGTTCAGTTTATACATGATGTTACAGGATGTCATATAAAAATCTCAATTTTTTTATCTAAAACTACTTGGCAGTGGTTCTTATTAAGTTTCCTTCTTTTAATGTAGCTGCTCCTGCAAAGGTGGTATAGTGTTCATAGTTTAATAAAACAATCAAGGTAGCGCTGTTGGACAGATGCATTCTTCATGTACGTGTGTGTAGTTGTTTATGTCTGTGTATCTCTGTAGCCTATTTAATTTTTGTATTTTTTCACTGCATTCTACAGGATGGTAAAGACTACGTTGTCCTTCCTTTGTCAGTATCGCTGAATATGGAAGAGGATTCAGGTCTCTCTCTCCCAACTTCACCTGCTTCCTGTAGGGAGGAAGAGGAAGTCTGTGATCCCAAATTCCATTATGACAACACAGCAGGAATTAGGTATTTTATATGGTGGACATCCTACTGGGGCCTCTGGGCAGGTTTTGTTCAAGCTGTGGGGGCAGGGGAAATGAAAGGAAGAGACTTCAGCTGCCTGGTCCATATTTAACCTCCTCTATAAGGATAAGAAGGAATCTGTAGAGGTTTTGCAGGCAAAAAGTAGTTTCTTATCTCTCAAAATGCTAGTGAGTTTTGTAAAAATTTTTTTTTGCTACCTGTTCAAGATTTTGTATTCTCTCAAAAAAAACCCACAAGAGTATTTGTTATAAGAACAAGAATGAATACAAAGTTTTACTGATCCAAATCAGTTGTGTTCACGCTCTTGTATTGCAGCTCCCTAAGATATTAATGGTAATAGATCTATCATTAATGACCTCTCTGCCACTTCACCTCCTAGAGTGAAATGTTGGTAAATAGGTCATGGATTGATAGCAAGGGGAATGCAACCTAAATAGTGTTGTCACTGTTTTTTGTCCACTGCTTGCTTCTGGTGGGCTGCCGGGCCATCTACGATGGACCAATAGTGGTAGATGCTGTTGGGTGTTGTGGCAGAGGTGACTTCCCCGGTAAGGAGTTTGTACTATTGTACATATGCAGGACTTTTATGTTGGACCTTGTGAGGACCTCAAGCATGGGGCGTAAAGGGAGAAAGGTATTTTCTCACCTAGTGCTGCCTAAGATCAAATTCAGCCACTTAGATGCTGGGAGCCCTGTGTCGCTTGCTGTAATCTCAGAAGAAGGAGAAAGATAGAAGGAGATGGATCCAACCATCAGGGCAGAGATGGACTCTATTGGCAGATTTCACATGGTTTCCACAAAGTGGAGCCCTCTCCCTCGCTGCTTGTATTATATCCACCAAAGACAAAATTTCCAGTGATTTTGGGTACTGCAGGATGACATTTTTCTGTGGTCCTGGGAAAGACTAGGTAGGCACAGTGCATTTCACACTTTAGTTGAACTTATGGTCCTAGAGCGGAACTCTCAACCCCATGTTTTAGTAGTGGGGCAGTCCAAAGTACAAATTTAAAAGACAAAAAAGCATGATTTAAACCTGAAAACATCACACTTATTTTCCACTTGTAATACTTCCTATATGGCTTTTCCCGGTCCCCACTTCCTATTATGAACAGAAGTAAAATCTGTCAACCTTTTAAAGAGACTTTGAACCTCTTCTCTTGTCTTACAGTGTGGCAGGGTTGCTCAGAGAGGCAAAGTGGGGAGCTTAAGACATGCTTAGGGGCTTTATTCTTCTGTTCTGGTAGCTGAAAATTATTTTGTAGGCATGGATCTTGCTGTACACATAGTGGAAAAGATTGATCTGTTCCGTAATGTCTTTTTCAATCTTCACAAAAGTACTAATGATGAGGAGAGGCTGATAAATAGAATCTCTAAATCAAAGCTGGAGGATGAAAAGCAAGCACAGGGAAAACACAGAGAATATTAAAAAATATTTAGGTTACTGAAGTAAATTAAAATCAGCAGGACCTCCTAACATCTGCTGTATTTGGCTTAGAAAATAGATAAGCAATTTCTGAACCTTGAAAGATTGTCATTAAGAGCAGTCAGGTGAGGTAAAGAAGATTTAAGGAAGTGTAAAGGTAATGCCTGTTTTTAGAAAGAACAGAAAAGCACTAGCTCTTAAATCAAGTTAACTTGAATCCTAGGAACAATCCTGGAATAAAAAGTCAGATAAATAATGGTGAATGCCTGCAGGAAAATAAAGCAACTAAAAATAGCCAGCATGGATTTGTCAAGAGCAAATCAAATCAAACCAATCTAAGTTTCATTTTTAGGGGGAATAATTGTTCTGGTGGATAGCAGGGAAGATGGATTTTGATTTTCTGTAGGGCATTTTTTGGCCCTTTTTTAATGGGACAGTCTATTACAAAATGCAAACACGTGTCAGGAAATACCGTCAGGACGTCAGCTGAGCCCTCACTGCCACCGGGCAGGAGTCAGACTCCACGTGTGGCCTCTCTCTGCCTGCACACTATTTCTGGTCCTGTTTGCACAGTAGCTTGGCTTAACCGGGAGGCTCTCATTCATTGTAGCCCATGTAGGCTGACTTTTGTTTGGGCTGAGCAGAGGCAAGACTCCCATACCTGGGAGGTTGTTCAGCAGATCAAGAGGCTGGGATTCCCAGTCCTCACCACCCTGGTAACTGTAGTCCTGGCCATGCAGTTCTGTGCCTGTGTGGACAATTAAATGCAAGCACACAGGGAGCTTTCAGACTGAGGCGGCAAGTTGTAGAACGAACTTCTCAGCATTCAAGGTCAGGTTGTCCAGGAGGGTAAGTGGACTAGATTGTCCATTACATGTTCTTGGTCCTGGCGGTGTTGGGTGGGAAGTGGATTAGTTACCATCGCAGAGTAACAGGAGCAGAAGACATGGTCAGTGCAGGGATCTTGAAAGAACTGTTTTTGTTAAGTCTAGGAAGAGAAAATAGAGAGGGAACTTAGTAACAGTTTTCAGTATATGAAAAGTTGCTCAAAAGAGGATGCTAATTGATTATTCTGTGTCCCCAGCAACAGGACAAATTTGTTTGCAGCAAATACTTGGGTTTAATATTTGAAAAACATTCAAAAGTGTGACTAAGCCCCTGAGCAGGCTACACAGGGAACTTGTAAAATCCCCACCAGTTTAAATAAATGTCTGTTGGAGATAGGCAGGACTCAGCATAGCTAGACTCAAAGCTGGGAAATAGGATGAAAGATGCTCTTAATTGTCTCCAGCTTTGTGCTTCAAGTGGATGCAGGTTTCTCTTCTCACTCCATGGCTTTTTCTTCATTAGCTCTTAGGAACACAAATTTGTCCTGTTTAACTGGGGCAACATCCATTTTACTCCATATCCACTTAGACAGACAGCTGAGGGTGGCTGTTTTGTTTGCTGTGTTAGTACCTCCATGAAAGTCAATTTTATTTTTTTGTCCAATATTTTTTATGGATGTCATCCTGACCAGAGGACTTCTTTTGGAGAAGAGCCTTCAAGAGAGATGTAGCACTCCCTGTCCTGATCCCCACGGTTTAAGGGCGGCAGTCTGCTGAGTCTGCTTTTGTTGTCCTCGGTCCAGCCAGGGGTCTCAGAAGTGCAGTCCAAAGGAAGAGACACATGTCTGTGCTCCAGGCTCCTCTGTTTATTATACTTCTAAGTGAAGCTTGCAGGAAGTGAAGCCCTCCAGTGTAACTGAGGAAAGGAGCTGTTTTCTCAAAGCCATTTCTTAGGATTTGCTCAGAGATCAAGATTGTCAGGAGCAGAAGGTCAGAAACATGCCACTTTCTAGGCTGTTCCTCCTTTTCAATAAATGGATATTTTGAGGTTTGCATAATATGTTTTGACAAAAGGATTAACTTCTCTGTAGAGAGATAAAAGGATTCTTATATCATTGTGCTGATTGCAGCCAAGTTGTGGATAGCGGACACAAAACTTTTTTGGTTTGCTTTCTTTTCAGTCAATACCGACAAGGTAGCAAAAGAAAAAGCCGCCCTGTAAGTGTGAAAACGTTTGAAGATGTCCCATTGGTAACCGCTGTAAAAGTTGTTCAGGAGGTGAGTTTGTCTGTTGTTTGTATGTCTTTTCCTTCTGTTGATGTCTTTTTTCATGTTTGTTTGTTTTTTAATCCCCTTCCATTTAATGCATTTCTAATAACTTTGCAGGAAAACCAGACAGATAGTGGGATGGTTCTTGCGTCTGAAGAGCTGAAGACATTGGAAGAGAGTGATAAACAAGTAAAAATACCCTTTAGGTAAGGCTCAGGCTGCACATAGGATTGAATATGACCTTTTGTCTGCAGTATGTCGGAAGACTGATTGGTTTGTAAAATTTTTTTAGAAGACAAAATATTTTCTTACTCTATTTTTAAAAACACAAAGAAAAATTGTGCACTGTGTGCCTGGTTATCTACATTTGGTACCAGGAGAGGAGAGGTAATGCAGCTGTTCGGAAGCATCAGCCAGCACCACAGAAAGGGCTTGTATTTATCAGCTGCAAAAGCATCAACCACTCCTCGAAGGAACTGAGCCGGCACACACAATTGAACGTATTTGTGAGGGTCTGTCTGCAATGACAAAGAGCTCTTTTTTTTTTTTTCTTTTTCTTTCTTTTTTTCTAAAGCTGACTCTTGAGTTTTCAGGATGTACCTGGGTGTATTTTCAGAGCATTGTGCAGGGGTTTCATTGTGCAGTTCACAGGAAGCACAGTGGTGTTCATGGAGCTGAAACCTCACGTATGCTCTCTGAGAGCTTCTCAGGAATTATTTTTTCCAGGACAACTTCAGTGCGAACAAAGGTATATTGCAGTTGCGACTGCACCACAGCTGAAATGTGTGAAGCCTCTCAAGGTTTTCTCCGTTTCATCTGCGGTTGCAATCTAACTGCTTGTATCGTCATAAAATTAAATATCTTTTTCACGTGTTAGTGAGGTTAGGGCACATAAAAAGGTCTCTCCTTACAATCAAATGCACGTTTAAAAAGGCTTGAAGCCAGCTTTGTGAAGTGCACCATTTTGCTTTGGTCGCTGCTGTGATAGAAAGCAGCTGCCGGCAGGAGTCGCCCGCCTGCCCTCCAGAAGACGGTCTCCACAGCTCGCTCAGTCCTGTTTCTGCTTGTTTTTCCGCAGCACGCTGGTGCCCAGCAAGAGTAACGAGTCCGTCATGTCGGAAGCCTCCAACCAGACGAGCGGGTACCAGTCAGGGTACCACTCGGACGACATGGACGCCACCGTCTACTCCAGCGAGGAGACTGAACTCTTGTGCGCCCGGGAGGCTTCGCCCCCGCTCTGCCGCGCTCACGGGCTGCCCTACGACGGCGCCGTGCCGCTCGCCTCCCCGCCGCTCTAGGCCGAAGCCGGCAGCGCCGGGTCCCCCCGGAATGTGCCTTCCTCGCCTGGGCCGGTGGTATTCGGGTTTGATGTATAGAAAGACGGCGCCCGTGAGGCTAAGAAAAGACGTTGATTTTTCCTCAAGAGGATGCATGCAGGAGCATCTGGCAGCAAAACCGCCCCATGCCAGGCTGCGAGGCGCTTTCCTTGAGGGGTGCCGGTGGCTAAGGGTGCAAAGCCCCGGCTGCCGTGCGTGGGCTGTGCTGACCCAGTGGCAGAGGCAGTGTGGTGGCCTTTGGGACCCCGGTGACATGCCGAGCGTGTGCCTGACGCAGGCAGCAGCACGACATTCAACTTAACTGTTTCTAGTTGTACGAAATAACGGCACAGCCCTGCTCTCTTTTTTTCTTTTTTTTTTTTTTTTTTTTGTCGTCGTTTTCCCATTTGCGGCTGGACTCCAGGAAGGAAAGAGCATGGCGCTGGCTTCTTGTTTCTCGGAGTTACCCCTTGCTTGCACCTCCACAAACAAAAAAAGAAACCTCCAGCTCAAGGCCCTGGCACTCGCTAACGGCCTGAGACTAAACATAGGCTGGGCTAAATATAGGTGGGGGCGATGGTCTCTGTTCTTGGCAGAGAAAAAAAGTTGCTGTGCCAGACCTCATGAGCTGCGTTTGCTTGCAAGGCTTGCACGGTGGGGTTGGTTAGTCGGGAGAAGGCAGAGCGCCGAGCCAAGCGATGGGACGCAGGTGCCTAGGGCATGCCGCACTGCTGGGGATGGCTCTGCTCCCCATCCTCCCTGGCACCCTTGACCTATGCCAGGGGCCTACCGGCTTCTGAGCTAGCCTGAAAAATCTGCGGAAATTACCCCTGCTCTGAATCACCACTGGGGCAGCCTCTACACCAGGTAGAAAAGGCATCGTAATCTACCTTGTGGGGCATCCTAAGGGCACCCTGCCTTCTCATCTCATCCCCTCTCCCTCAGATGTAGGTCTGACTCTTTCACTTTGCAAACTCAAAGTCCGTTTGCAGTGGCAGAGATCTCGGTTTATGTAGTCTTGGGAATCCGTGACTGGTTTCATGGCAGCTCCGATCTTCTCTGAGTGGTGAGATTGTGCCTAAACGTTGGACAATTTCTTACCTGTGCTCTTGTAGTCCCAGAGCTCTATTGATAGACACGATGCAGGCTACAAGATTTTAAAATGGAAAGCTATTTCTACTGAGTTCTTTTTTGTATTTTTATAATTATTTTTTTGTTTGTACTTACTATAATGTCAAATGCTGGGAACCATGAATATAAGGCATATACAGTATTTATAGCCTCTCTATGTAGAAATAAATGTAATATATTAAAATATAAATATATATATTATATAACGGATATTGTACTATTCACATTTTGTATCGGTGTTCTGTAGCATTACAAGGGTCACAAAATTTTTAATAGCTAGAATTTTTCACTTTATTAAAAGGGACTGGAAATTTAGAGGTGGGGGCTACGAGTAGATTTGTTTGCTTTTCTTGCATGTATTTTCTTATATCCTTTCTATTGACAGGGAATTTTATCAAGTGCAATTTATTTCAAGTTCTGTTGAATGAATCTATTTATTTATACCATTGTACAGATTTATGAACATTTCTGTGAGTACCTATAGTACAGAAACTTCAGTGATTTTTACCAGTTGGCAATAAGTGCCTTTAGAGAAATGGTCAGAGGAACAGACTGCTTGTACAGACTGAATCTCCTCTGAAAGAGTTTATTATGTTCAGTTAGAGAATGGTTGATCTAATTGTATTGTGGCTTTTGTCTAGAGAGTAGCAGTTTCCCTTAAAGCCTTATTCATCTTTTCCCACTTGTATTTCTTCCATCTCACTTCTTCTTGCTGAAATGTTGTCCCTGCTTTCGTGTAGCAACATCTTCCTTTATTTTAAATGTATACTTAAAGCTCCCACCTTTTCTGCTTTTTGTTGTCCACTTTTTGACTTTCTCTTCTGCACTGTGTAGGCCTTCGTTCTCAGTTCAAGGCTGGCCACTGGTGGGGTATCAGGACTCAAAGAATCATAACAGCTTATCCTCAAAAATGTGCAAGGGGGAGTAAACTACCAACTGCAGACTTTTAATTCAACTTGTCTTTATTGCAGTTTGAACTGGGATCTTTGTAGGCTACTGCATAGCGAGAGTACTTGTCTACGAAGTGGGAGATCTCACCAATAAACTCTGCTCAGGCTGCACTAATACCCTCTACACACTACATGCATGCCCCAGCTACAAGGCTGTGGGCAAGTTTCAAATGTTTCTCCTTTCCTTGCCCTGAATCTAAAGCATTTTACAGACAGGAAAGCAGGAGCTGCGAGGTCAGGTAGAAAGATAAGGGAGAGGCTTCCTAGATCTGCTGTAAGGGCTTCTAGGAAGGACTTGTATTTTCATGTATATGTTTGGCATTTTTCTTCCTTCCCAGGCAAGAGTCTAGCCAGTTGAGTATGCTTAACAGACAATGCCACATTCTTTAACATCTCCCCTTCCCAATATTGTTCAACATCTTTAATGGAAGTGTTCTTCTATGTATTACTATACGATGGACATAAAATACTGACACTGGCGGAAGCTTGATGGGTACCCTGTTGAGCCACATGTTGGAGAGTCCTGACAGAGAGGTGGAGATGGAGATCTGTCATTGATGTCCATCTGCCCTACTTATATCTGGAGCTCCCCAAGGTTTGGGATGTTCAATTTAGACATGTCATTTGGTAGTTTTGTTTCCTTTCCAGCTTGGTGTAACACAAGATATGTGCCACATACATGTAGTCAGACGCTTCCCTGTGTGTTTGTAGTACCTCTAAAACAGTCATCCATCATAATGCAGCCTGATGAAGTTGCAATATAGCCATTTCAGCTAATGAGTTCTCACTTATAATCCTTGTCAGCCGATGAAACTCTCTTGTGGGTCCAAATCGTTTTAAATATGCCTGGAAAATGTGGGAACTAGCACACACCTGCTTTAGGAAAGGAAGTCAGCTTCTTTAAAAAAAAACCAAACCAAAACAAAAAAAAACCCAAAACCCCAAAAGCAAAAAACTATATATTCAGTTTCAGGAGCAAGCAAAGCTTCTATAAATTGTTCATATATTTGGCATCCAGCAACACAATTCTTTTCTTAGACCATGGCAGTTACATCCTTTAAAACACCTGGACTTTTTGTTGTGTTCTGAATACAGCACGTTCAGCTAAACCCCAGTCAGGCTACATCTGTCCTGGTAGATGCTTTAAATCCCAAAAAGAATATTTTCAATGAAACAACAGACATATACTGCACAGATTTGCAAATGCCTCGCAAACCAGTCCTGGCTTTATCTCCATTCTGCAGCCATGCAGCAAAGTGTCAGCGTTTGGATCAGCATCCTTATCCACAAAATGCATGGGAGATTCCAGCCTGGATCTGAGCCCAGTGAGCTGCAAACAGAAGGGACACTCGTGAGATTAGGGATCCAAACATATTACTGTGAGCAGCTGGGTAGGAGTGGGGAGAAGCAGTGATGGGGTTGACCCCTTTTCTTCAGAAGAACTGCCAGAATGAACTGTAATTGCTAGTGGGTTTGGATGTGGGGAATCAAGCAGAGCCATGCCTGAAATAGGCAGTTTGGGGGCTTGAAGATGGCTTGTGTCAGCTCTTATCAGAGTAAACACAGCTCATCTGAAGAATGCAAAGGCATTCAAGTGTGGTAGCTAGGTCCTTCTTCCTGCCAAAGACACTGTAAAAAGTTTCTCATTCTTTGCATGGAAATGTCTTGGCAAATTCAGTCCTTGCCTAAGCTGTTCTTATTAACGCATCTCCAATCACAAGCAACTGTATTTCACACAAGCCTAAAAAGTGTTGCAATGATCCTCCATGTCTTCCGATGTGATCGTCCCCAAGCACCATGCCTTTGGACTTTTGGGATGGAGGGCTTGTTAATTGTAAAAGTAGCATGTGACTAAAAAAGACTACAATCACAGAGCTGTTTAAATTGGGGACAAAAACTTCCTGCTAATTGCATCTCTTTTTGATGGTTTTGAGGCTGGAAAACTTAGTTGGGTAGCATGGTTAGCCTCCAGATATAAAGCTGGAATTTGCTATTTTTATGTGAAACATTCCCAAATCGTGAATCATCTGAGGTTTCCCCTCATCACTGATACTTGAGTACACACCCTGTGTTACCTCACAGTGTGGGACCTCACAAAGCAACAGCAAGGGCAAGGAAAACAAAGTTAACGTTTGTTCTTCCTAATTGACAAATTTATTAGGGACAGAAGTTAACCAATAGACCTTTTCTTTGGACTTCAGCCCTGGATTTTCATTCTGCCTGGCTGAGCGTTGCATTCTGTGTCATAATATATGTCCTCAGCTCCTCAACCCCTGACATTTGGGCTGATTAAATCCCAGAAGGTCATTGGGAAACATAGCAGGAGCTCCTAACATATGGTGCTGATAAACATCTCGGCATCAGAGATAAGGAGCTGGTCAATGTAATCTTAGGAAGCTCAGGTTTTGTTACCATAAAACTATACAATGTAAAGCCTAATCCCTACACAGATTTAATTAGCTGTTAAAGGTATCAGGTTCATGATGAAGGGTGTTCTGGTGACCTAGATGTTATTCACTGACTGCCACCAGTTGGTTCAAATGTGAAGTATCTCTGCCTTGCAGCTTGTTAGGATGGCACGCTATGGTGAATGATGGTTGCTCTGTAAGTTTTGGGGGGGGAATAAATGGATTCAATTTCCAGGTCCAGCTCTAGCATCAGACACAGACTCTGGTGCCAGGAAAAATGGCAGTGCAGTGTGGTTTCCTGAGTCTTGGTCAAAAAAGGCTTTCTTAGAAGGTGGAATATATGAACTGAGGTTTTATTCTGTTTTCCAGGGGGAGCTGAGGCTGTTCAGCATCCCACAGAGCTGTTTGCCT
The DNA here is from genome assembly GCF_929443795.1 of Astur gentilis. Lineage (NCBI taxonomy): Eukaryota > Metazoa > Chordata > Aves > Accipitriformes > Accipitridae > Astur > Astur gentilis. The sequence goes on from NC_064882.1 coordinate 17,877,687, forward strand.
GGGCTCCGTGCTGCTCTCTCTTTTGGTATAATCATGCTAAGCTGCATGATTACTCTAGCAATGGTTTCGCAGAAGCGAGTGGGAATGTAGCTACTTTTAGTTTTATTTCTCTTGGTCTGTTTTCACACCACAGTCAGAAGCATGATTGCAACACGTTGTAGATAGACGTAAGACAGTTTTCATCCTGCCAGGCTAAGCAGCAGTACCAGCAAGGGTTCAGCAGCCTGGGCAGTGGGGCATGCGCCAAAGCCCATGCCACTGGCACCAAGCTCGCTAGCAGAAAGCTGGCTGCAGGGTACACCTCTGTACATGGCAAAGTCACACCTTCAACTGCAAGTGCATCCATGTTTAGGAATTACCTCAGGGGTGCAAGTCAGACTTGGTTACTGGAGTTTCTTGCACTTCTGGGTGTATTGCACCAACCCGTGATTATACCTGTGTCATGCACCGCAAAGATTATCTGTGATGTTTCATCTCTTTGGTTTCAGAATATCATTTCCACAATCGCTTCCCAGACTCGGCTGAGACTGTAGACTGCAGTTTGTTTTCTGCCGCTCATTCCTGGTATACTAGACCCTTGTTCAACCCTGCAGCTGATGGGTACCAGCGGGCAGCAGCAGCCTTGGGTTTGGGATGGACACTCTGCCTGGACTCAGCAGTGCTGCATCGGCACGGAGCAAGAGACAGGAGCTGAAGGAAAGTTTTAATAACTGTATATGTCCTTTTCAAATATGCATATTTCCTCATACTAGAGCTGTACTTCAGCACCGGGAACCCAGGAAGAGGAAAGGGGTTTTGCTCATTAGAGACCATCAGGTTGCACTGTAGGACTGGAAGATCGGCATTGCTTACTGCTCGTCGTCTGGAAGCTGCTTTGCAGTGCGTATTTCAGGCAGGAACAGGGCCCCTTTACCCCCAACGTTTGCTAGCGATTCATTTGCGGTCTTGCAGAGTGCACTGGTTATAACTCTGTTCACCAATTTGAGGCTATAGTTTGAGAGCTGAGGGCAAGGCATCTGAAGCAGCAACGGGCCCTTGTGGTTAATGTCCTCCGATGGATTTTCCACTTGCTTTTTGAACCCATGTGAAACCCTTGGCATGTGCGACATCCTGCAGCAAGGCCTTCTTGCATAGAGATTTTCACTTGATGGCCCCAGCTATTTTCCAGTACACCAACCAAGTATTCCCTACTCATTTTTCCATGTTATTTAGCATTTTATGGACAGCTATCCCCTCAGCCATTCCCTTTCAAGCCAGACTATTCCCAGTCCATAGTAAAATCTGCTTGCATCTCCCCAAACCTGTAAATAGGATCCCTTGGCGAGAAGGTGACATCTGCTTGGCACGACTCCCGAGGAGGTCTCCGCAAGATACCCGGCTTCCGTCAGGAGGAAGGAGGGTGTGGGACAGCCAGCAGAGGACGGCGTTATGTCAACCGATTCGCGTGACAGAGGTACGGCAGCGTCGGCAAACATCAGTCAATGTCAAGATCCGACTTTGCTGGCATCTTCTCGGCGCTGCTATTTTTGGCCGGTGAACTGTTTCCGAGGGTTGGGCTGGGCTTGTCTCCTGTGTGTGCAGTCGCCCCGTTCCCAGGCTGTTTGCGCTGGCTCCTGCCTGGCTGCGGGGAGGGATAAGACGCGGAAAGCAGAGGCTGTACGGCTCAAACGCGGCACAAACAGGGGCACCATTTACCACCGCAAACTAGCGGGACAGAGTGAAAGCAGGGCCTATCTTATCAGTTAGTTACCGAGTTAAGACTCGGGGTTATAAAAACTGTCTTTAAACTCTGGGTAATAGCTATAAACGGAGCCCTTAGGAGATAACTTCACAAGTGGAACTTTTTGGGTGCACTTATGTGTAGTTTTAAATTACAATCACAAAGACATCTTTATATTGTCTGACAAACTTCTTAAACTGGCAACAACTATTTAACATTTCAGTTTAGTTAAGTACTAAAGCAGCAGGGAGTGTGCAGCTAAAGTGATACAATTATTAACGTATGGTTCGGTAATGCTATCAAAACAATGGATTTAGGCATTTCAAGCCTGCTCTCAGGCGAATGTCGCTAATTTTTCAGGAGGATTATTAAGTTTTATTAGCAATTTGCATCTCAGTATAATTATATGGATATTAGAGAAATCAACATTGTATAATGTAGAGTCCCTTAATGGTTATACAGTTTGTTGAGTCTGTTATGGGACCAGCTTTGAAATCAATTTAAGGAGGAATCTTTACAATTCTGCTGGAATTGGTCTTTGCATGAGATCAATGCCTCAGACACTGAAGAGAGGATTGCAAAATCTGTCCCCAGTCTTGAATCTTTGCATTCAAGTGACAGTTTTACAAGTAGACAAGTAGAAAATCATTGCTGTATGTTTAAGCATCTTTCCCCCATTCTGACTCTTAAACTTCATTAAAGTTCCAGACCACTAGATAGCTTTCAAGCAAATCGATATATTCATGTAAATATGTATATTCAAATCACCATGGCATAAACATGTTTGTCACCTATTGCAAAAATTCACCGATCTAAGGTGATCTAAGGTGGAGAACTGTCTGCCACAGAAGTGTTTGTGACAGATTTCTCATCTGAAATGATGAAGTGCTTTTCATTTTTCATTACATAGTGTTTTTTCTTTTCTAAGAGCATTTCCTTAGGTCTGGGCATATGACAGTTAATCAGAGCTTACATATCATGACTTTCTTTTGTGTAAAAATCCCAAGGTGCATCTCAGGCTGCTTTTGTTTCATGAGCTATACTTGCAGTATATATACATTCAGTATAGCTCAGCCCAGTGTTTCTCTGACACTTTGACACCAAGGTGGCAACGTCACCAGAAGAAACTGCCGTACCTTTCCTCAGGACCCTCAGGCTTAACCCTTACCCCATGCTGCATGTTTTTTTGTGCCAGCAAAGCAGCTGCCTGACCACAGAGTGAATCCAGTCAAAGGACAGAGCTGGCTGAAAACAAATTGGGGTTTTTTTGGTTGTTGGTCGGTTTCTCAGGTTACTTTGAACTCAGATAAGTCCCAGGACACAGTTTGCTAAGCACCACAGCTACAAAGGGATGTGGCAGCTGCAGGAGGGAAAGTGGTGAGTGCTGACACTGGTGGAGAGGCACAGTTTTGTTAGCTCCAGCTTTCCTGCTTGTGAAACTAAAGCTGTAGTGGCCTTTTCCAGATGCAGCATGGTGTGTCTGTGCGGCTGTAAGTGGGTACCAGCAGAGCTGCCAAGGCGGAGAGTGACGTGCTGCTTCATCAGGGGTATTTTTCTAAATGGCAAGAAAGGCATCTTTCCCTGTCCACTGTGTACTGGTTTCATCTTCACTAACTGAAAGGATTTCAAGTAAACTTGGAGATATTCCTGCAGAAAGTTAAAGCCCTCAGCAAAACAGTTCTCTGCATTTCTTTTATTTGTGTTACAGAGAAGAACAATAATAGTTTGCTAGCCCCTCACATAAATTGTAAATATCTCACAGAAGAGTTGTAGGGAGAAGCTGTTTTCTGTCTCCTCCAACACAAGAACTAGTGAGCATCAGCTGAGAGTAACAGCGGACAAGTTCAAAACAAATACAAGAATAGTTTTCACCTATGCTCAGTGAACATGTGAAATTCTTTTCCACAGGTTGCTAATATTTACATCAGTTCAGAAAACTGTGGAGCAAATCAATGGAAGAAGAAAGCATTCAGATGGATCCTAAATATAAGGATGCCATCACAAGTTCAAGAAATCTCTGCGCGGCAAATTGTGGGAAACTGAGGTAGGATACTTGGGAAAAGTTTTCTATGTGCTTATCCTGCTCTTCTACTCTTCCTTAGGCTTCCACTGTCGACTGCTAAAGCTCCTAGAAGGGTGCTTTGGTATACTGTGTTATGACCCCCCAACGTTTTTATAAGTTAACTTGTAAGCTCTTACAGTTAACTGAAACATTGGCTCGACACATTAATTCTCTGCAAGAGTTGCACTTTTCAGGGTGCACGTAAAAGATGGTAAGTGTGTGTTTTGCAATACACACTTAAATTGCTCTTGTACCGAGCACCGTGTAGATTAGTAAACTGAATTCTGCTAAAATTGCTCTAAGTGGTCCTGAGCCCTTGGAAATTGAGCATGTCTCCAAGAAGAGAATGAGGGGGCAGTGAGATGGACACCTCACCGTGTGGCTGCAGCCTGCAGTCTGATTTCAGTGATGCTTCAGCACCACCGTGTACCAGCCGCACAGCTTGTACCTCTTGTCAGCAGCTTGTTGAAGAGTCGTGCAACCTCAGGGTGAGAGACTTTAGGCCCCGATTTTCAGCCTTTTGGCTCCAAATAAACAACGCATTCCTGACATTTCAAGTACACAGTCAGAATATCCTCAGCTCCAGCAGGCTGCTGACAAGTTGTGCAGAGGAAATCTACTACAGCCTCAGGAACTGATGGGTTTCCTACTCATTCTCAACAGATTGACTAGTGCTAAATATATATATCCTGTATTTCCACACAATCCTGGTAAAAAAGTCAACCTGTTTACTCTTTTTTTAAGACAGAGAAAAACATAAGGGGAATGTAAAGCGGTAATTAATAAAGGAACAACTAAATCACATTTTTCTTACCACTCCATACTTCTAGCTCAAAGTTCGCTAAACACTACATCAGACTGTGCTCAGCAATGCACAGAGAGGGAAAACTCATTGCCGTCATTGGGAAGCATGTGTAGTTAGTAATTTTACAAGGAAAAATTTCCTGGAGACTAAAGCATGGAAGCACTGAACAACTGCTGAAAGTCCATCAGATGTAAGTGCTATTTACTTCAGTGTCTTTGGATGTTGCCTTGCCATATTAACCTTTAAGAGATACTCAGATATTCTGGCCTTGGGAAAATCTCCAGCAACAAAAATGTAGCTAGATACAGTGAGCTCAGTCCTGAAGCTGCTGGGACGCGCACATCCACAGCTTCCCTGCAGACAAATAACTACCCTGAATATGAACCTGAGCAGAAAAGCCCCATCAGATTTGAAGCTTGGTATTTGGTGCAGTTGGGCACCAAATGCCTGGCAGTATTGCTACTGTTCTGTCCTTCCGTGCACAGCACATAAGTGAGAGATCTGGATCCAGGGATTGTACATTGGGTGCGATGCATATGGGTAAGAGACTTTCACAGGGGTAAGAGACTTTCACAGGACTGTAACACAGCAGTTAATCTGTCTGACTTCTTCCAAGCCTTTCCCATTAGGGTGAAGAAACCAAGCAGACAGCCTGGTAAAGCTGCACTCTGGGAAATCCAGCTCCCTTTTTCAGCTTACACCTCGCTATCTGTGTGCTTTTCCAGCAAGCTACTGTCTCACTTGAAGTCTTCTCCCATGTGAGAGATACGATACGAACTTGTAAACAAGCTGCTTCTGCAAATATTGCTGTAAGTCTGGGGTGGGGCCCCAGGAAATTTCAGAAACAACTTACTTTGCTCGTCCTTTAAAAAGACTCTACCTTAAAAGTTTAAGATTAGCCCTCAGGTATTAAGTATTCAAATAGTTTTTTCTTGCTTACTCCCTTGCTTCACATGCACACTGACACCTTAACATTTCAGTCATCCTCCCCACTATCTTCAGAGCAAGTCTGTATAGACTTGGTCTAGCTTTCCTTAA